>NC_137206.1:6766999-6821999 GCF_960531495.2 Zeus faber | reverse complement strand
CAAAGCAGCGTGATGAGTCTCCAAGGGTGTTGTGGGTTTTGTTTTAGTTTTTGTAATCCAGACCATTCTGATCCATGCGATAGCTGCGGCAACAGATTTTCCCACTAGAGGAAGCAGCAAAGTAGCAAGGTCCGTCTTTCGGACCGTCCATCTTATGGACACAAAAGCGCATTGGGCCCGACACCAAGCAGTGTGTGTGTGTGTGTGTGTGTGTGTGTGTGTGTGTGTGTGTGTGTGTGTGTGTGTGTGTGTGTGTGTGTGTGTGTGTGTGTGTGTGTGTGTGTGTGTGTGCGTGTGTGTGTGTGTGTGTCTGTGTGTGTCTGTGTGGGCGAGGGGGGTGCGTGGAAGTGTGGAAGTGCAAGGAGCAAGTTGCCCTGGCTTTGGCAGCCATGATTTGCATGCAGTTTGAATGGGCCGGCAGCCTTGGGGTGGCGGGGGAGAGGCACTGAGCAGGATGGGAGGGTGCAGGTTTTTTCGGGGAAGGGGAGTAAGCCCACACACACAATGGCACCTCTTCTTGGGAAACGACAATGCAAGTCAGTGAATCAAAGAGTGGCCTTTTAAAATACGCACCCAGTGGCTTGTGGCGTTGGGGCTCTAACTCCCATTTCCGCCACATTGGGTGGTTTCACTCTAGGTCTCCAGGGAGACGCGTTTAGCCGGACGACTGCCTACCAGTAACATCAGAGGCAGAAGGAAGTCTTGCGTGAGGCTGTTTTGAAGCAAGACACACAGTACACAGAGTCCCACTGCAGATGGGCCTTGCATTGTGGTCCTTGCATTTTTTGCATTTTTCAGAAGGACTTTCACTCCTCTCTCTCTCTCTCTCTCTCTCGCTCTCTCTCTCTCTCTCTCTCTCTCTCATTTTCTGCTCTTACTTCTCTTACGGTCCTTGCTGTGCCACGATATCTACCGACAAAAAAATTTCACCCTACTCCATTTTCCACAGCATGCCCTCGCGCGGGTCGAGTTTTGTGCCGACGAAAAAAAAAAAAAAAAAAGCCACGTTCTGAACGGGGAGTACGGCCGTGAATGAGCTCATTTCAAACATCGTTCCGTCGCAGGCAGCCGCTACTCCGGGGCCAGCGGAGAGCGTGTACTGGCCGTGGCCGGGAGCCCAGGCAGGCGTCAAACGGGCAGCAGCAAGTCATGGAGACGGAAAGGAAGGAGCGAGCGACAGACAGACAGACAGACAGACGGACGGACGGACGGACAGACAGACAGACAGACAGACGGACGGAAAGCAAACGGTGCAAGGCGTCGCCACCAGCTGTACCTGCTTGCTTGCTGGGTAGAGTCGGTTTTGCATCCTCCCTACGAAGCACAGGTCAACTTTATGACAAAGGGCCATCAAGATATAAGACAGGACACGCACACACACCCACACACACACACACACACACACACACACACACACACACACACACAGACACACACACACACACCCGCACGCACACACACACACAGGCACACTTATACAAATAAAACTCAACAACACACAGGCACGAGCAAACGTTCGCATTAATAATATGTAGACACAAGCACACAGTGTGTACACATTGACGTGTACCGACACCGGCAGTGTGTGTGTCAAGTTACATCAAGTTACACACGGTGTCTCAGAGCGATGGAAACTGAGGGTTCTCCCTTAACAGTATCGAGAAAAACACAAGCGCGCTGAATCTCAAGAGTTTCACAGCGAGCCGCCAGGACTTAAAGCTCTTATGAAGGGATTATATGTGCGCACCGGGCGCATATATTTATACGACTTCTCTGTCAGCATTACGCACACACACATGAGAAAATTCTGCAAATAATCAACAAACTACGGCTCAGCTGCCATTTCCCAAAAGGAAGCCTGAAAATTCCCACATTTTGCCCCCGGACACTCACTCTGCGATTGCGGTGGTGAGCCACTCTCTGACGCTGACCCGGCCGGAGGTACCTGCAAGTCGACACGAGAGTGACGCAGAGTCGTAGCGTATCCTATTATTTAACCTTCGACGTACGACATGAATAAACAAATGGCTTGGAAGGAGAAGGAGAAGAAGAAGAAGAAGAAGAAGAAGAAGAAGAAGAAGAAGAAGAAGAAGAAGAAGAAGAAGAAGAAGAAAAAAAAGATTGGGATCCACCGAAGAAAAAGAAAAGTATAAATGAGAAGAAACGTTGACAGCCGACTGCAAAAACAGATATATTTGAGAATTTAAACACTTTGACGTGATGAATTCCCGTGCGATATGATGTAATATATGAAATGAGAGCGACAAATAGCACGAGAATTAAAAGAGTAGTTTTGCTTTGCTCAAGTTCAACTTCGGATCTTCACATTTTCACGCTGTTTTCAGTCTTGCACTCAATCCGCGTGACGACACGACCGCTGACGTGTAAATGTGGCGCTGTTGATATTTACCTGGAAGATGTTTAGCTTCCCCGGAGACCGTCTCCCCAAATCTAGTGACTTAAAGGTGTGTACCTGTGGCTTTAGCAACGGAAGCCCTGCGTTTCAAGGTTAGCGTTGGCGTCAAAGCGACTATTTGTGTAACTCCCCGGGGGGTATTTCCAGGACATTTCGATTCACCTCGGTACAAGCGATCGCAGCTCCCGCAGGCTCGGCGTGCAAATACGTACCCGCAGAAGGCTCGTTACCCGGCGCCGCCGCGCCGGACGCCGGCAGGTCCATGCTGCTCCAGCAGGTCTTTGACGCCAGCAGGTTGGCCCTCTTCTCCGCGGCCCCTTCAGAGGCCATGGTGGAGACAACCGATACCGCCGCAGTGATGCTGGGGAGCCGGTGAGAAGGATGCAAAGAGGTAACACGCCCATTAACACACACACACACACACACACACACACACACACACACACACACACACACACACACACACGTAGGTATAGATTCCACACTTTTTGGAATCCCTACCTGCGCTGTAACTCCACTGAGCCTACGGTGGTGACATGGTCCAATGGTTTGCCTCGTCGCCCCGGGCCGCCGCCCCGCCCCCACCCTCAACCCCCAACTGCTGTTGCCGCCGCCGCCGCCGCCGCCGCCGCTGCCGCTGCCGCGGCCGGGTCTACCGTTGGCGGGCGGCGACAAAGGAAGGAGCGGACTTGGAAATTCCTGCCCCGGCGAAAGAGCAGAGAGACAGACAGGCGGAGCAAGGCAAACAGGAGTTATCAGTCAGGCCCTCTTCCCACTCTGTAAACATGTCACAGGGGGAAGGGAGTAGGATGCAA
Source organism: Zeus faber (assembly GCF_960531495.2). NCBI lineage: Eukaryota > Metazoa > Chordata > Actinopteri > Zeiformes > Zeidae > Zeus > Zeus faber. Next base: position 6,818,768 of record NC_137206.1, on the reverse strand, counting down.
ATAACCTGCTGCAGCTCCTCAACCCTACAAGGAAATATGACTTCCTGGCTGACTTGTTAAAAAGGACTTTCATAGCTTCCTGCTGCTCTTTTTTATCGCTCTACAGCAGCTTTCCCTCTCTCTCGCTCTCTCTCCCTCTGTGACCAACTTTGGAGATACTTTTCAGGAACCGTCCCTGGTCAGTTTGCAAGTCTGTCTGTGGAACGTTCTGCCATCGCTAGGTGCAGCGGGAGATGCTCTGTGCTTACATTGCACAGGTCACTGACAACACAGTGCATACGTGCATGGCCGTCACGTCATCGCAGACAAGATAAGAGTCGCACATAGAATAGAAACACAAAATACAAAACAAGCAATGTGGCACATGCACGTGTAATAATACTAGTTGAAGACTATAGTTAGGGCAGGTGTAAGCACAAACCTCGTGTTTCTTGACCTTTCAAACCCAGGTTTGCTGTGTCTGCTGACTAAAGGATCTAAGCCTGAGATCCTTTAGTCAGCAGACACGTGACGTCACCCACTGGCAGGCGGCAGGTACACCGTCACCTGGCGTGCGTCACTCGAAATCGTCACGCGGCGACGTCGGCTCGAGAACTTAACGACCGAAGGAATCATGTTGTGCTTGATACATGTAAAACATACGCAAATTGTAAAACATGCCTTGCACAATATGTACCTGTTTTTGTTTGCTGTTCTATTTGCTGATGATTGAAATCGTTTGTATAATGTCGTTCACGCTCCAAAAAAGAAAATGAAAACATAAAAAGCGCACACTTCGGTAACCCGGAACAGAAAAATAATAAATAATATAAATATATAAATATAAATAATAAATAAAAGAATATATAAAAAATAAAACAAAGCGCTTACTAGAGTAGTAAGATATGGACACTCTATCTTACCTCGTGTTAGTGGGTTACATCCTGTCCTCCTGGTAATGAGCAAGGTGCGTTTTATTCCAATTAAATACAATGTAATTGTAAACCGACTCAAATTCCAGTGGTTTATGTCATTATTTGTACTTGCGGAGCGGTCAATAGGATTCAAAAGCGCCGCGGTGTTAAAGAACGACTTCTAAGTCTGACCATTCTGTGACACTAGAGGTCGCTGTTTCACAGATGTGGAAACGTACCTGTCAAAAGAGAAGCGACCCTCACATTCAAGCTCTTTCTTATTTATGTGGATGATAGTTATTTTATTTTGTAGCATTTCTATTTCATCCTCAATTTCATCTCAACTGTGCTGTGTTGGGCGTGGTATTAGATATGATTCGCCAAATGAAATTACAAGGTTATTACAGCTATCTCCACTAGGTGGCAGTAGAAGACCAATCTGCAATGCAATTGGACGTTCACGGTACATTTCATAGTCTCACTTCAGGCATATAAAGTAATATTTCATGTAAATATTTCATTGTATTTATATTAACATATATATATTGCTACGTTTTTACAGATACAGATTTCCTGAAGAATGTGAAAAATCATATTGTCCCCCAGATACTGTCCAGGTCCAACAATATAAAGATTAAAATAAATAAGGAAGTGGACAGGAACTGATGAACAAAGGGAGATATTTTGCAGTGAAAACGGACGTTAGTGGGGCCCACAAAGTAGACCACACCTGTGTGTGTGTGTGTGTGTGTGTGTGTGTGTGTGTGTGTGTGTGTGTGTGTGTGTGTGTGTGTGTGTGTGTGTGTGTGTGTGTGTGCGTGCGTGCGTGTGTGTGTGTGTGTGTGTGTGTGTCCTAAAGTAGTCATATATAGTATATATAACAATTTGCGTATCAGGCCACATTAGATGTGTCAGATATTGAAGAAAAAATATGCTATTTGATCTCTTTTGACATGTAATTAAAAGAAGTAGATCATATTTCAATATATTTTTAATAACCGTAATTTACTGTATAGACCTATGTCAATGGTCCTCAGCAAAGGTAATGCACTGGATCGGTACTCAATATCAACCGCAATTTAAAGTTTAAGACTGGAATCAGTATCAAAAGTGATATCATCTCTAGTGTGTGTGCGTGCATGTGTGCGTGCGTGTAAGAGTGTGTGTGTGTGTGTGTGTGTGTGTGTGTGTGTGTGTGTGTGTGTGTGTGTGTGTGTGTGTATATATATATATATTACATTTTGATGCATTTCACAAAAAACAAAAACATTTAACACGTACCTAAAACGCATTAACTGGACCCTGTGTTTGCTGCATGCAGCTATATTTATTATTATTATTGTTGTTGTTGTTGTTGCTGTTATTTTAACCACTCAACGCAAGTGCTCTATGAAGTACTTTAAGGTGGCGCGGCATTCTGCAAACAATCCTTATCCGCGTCAGCTGTTACGCATATGACTGCACCTACTGTGCGTTGTTTTCCCTCCGTGGGAATGCGCCATTTTGACATCCATATTCATTCGTTTTATTAGAATACCACATGCCTTCAAGGCTGTGGGTGGCGAGACTTGTATATCTCAATGCTTTTTATTTCTCTATATAGTCTGCTTCATTATGCTGCCACGGTATCCTGTTCTCTACGGGGGGGAGAAGGTCGCCGGATTAAAGTCAGGTGTTTCTGAGTCAAGGGCGTCTGCGGACGAAGCCTTGAGCTCACTCGCTAAAGAGTTACGTCCAAAACATGTTAAGCTCGGCCACTGAAGGAACACCATTCGGTCATTCTCTTAAAACAATGTCAGTCTCAGCAAAAAGGCGGTTAAGACATTATTCCTTCTTCAGAGCGTCTCCTTTTATGTGTTTTTTTTTTTTTTTTTTTTTTTGGGGGGCTTTGTCCCATCAAAACGATATTATCGGTAACAAAGGCTGAAAACGACAAAATAATCCCATACAACAACTGAATTAAAAAGCAAGCGAAGTCTACATATTTTTTTCGTAGCTGTTAATTAAACTGAAAAGCGGCTGGTTCAAGACTAAAACTGTAATAACGCAGACGGAAGGGTCTTGGCGCTTTTTCCATTTTCCTTGACCCTGAAATGTAAACGCTTCTGTCCACTGGGTGGTGCCATAACCCGCCTGACCACACGGAATCCGTACGTTGACTTTTCATTTTCTTCCTCTAAATGGAGCTTAAAATAGTAAAACTGAACTGGAATAAAACTATTTGGACAAACACCCCTAGAGCCCCAGCCTTTACACACACGTATGTAACAAGGTTTATTTAACGTCATTAAAACGGGTTTCCCACCTATTTGACTCTGTTTCCTTTTCGCTTCACAGATACGGAAAGAAGTCAAATTAATACTTAAGCACGATTGTGTCTGTCATAACAGGGTGCGCGTAAACAGGGCAGACAGCACCACCTGGTGGCCTTTCAATGACTGAACTTACCTCCTTAGTGACTAGCGGCGGTGACCGGTGACCTCATAACACTACTGTACTGTACACAATGGCGTCGTTAAGGGGGGTAAAACCATGAATGATTCATGGGGCCCCACTCTGCCGGGAGCCCCTAAATGTTTGGAAAATTATTTCGTTTGTGAGACAAAAATGTTGAATGACAGTAAGTGATGAAAATTAAAACGTAAAACCGTAATCAGATCAGGCATCTCTACCCAAGCGTTGACGACAGATAACCACTATGCCCCCCCCCCCCTCAAAAACGAAATCGCGTTTCCAGAAACGGAAAGTAAGAAAACAGAGAGAGATGAAACAAAATTCAGGAAAACAATTACTCACTACTTTTTTTCCCCTTAAAAAAACCAAACAAGGATAAGGATTTGAATGGTAAGCTTATTAGCCATTATTTATATATTATTTGAACGATTCCCCAATATTTGCACAATGTTTGTTAGCTAGCTAGACTAAAATTAAAACCTACCTGTCCATACTGTAGATGCTACTACTACTACTGCTGTGCGACAAAGATCCCAACGTGTGTCTACTACATGAAGTTGAAACAGGGGACCTTGGAGGTGGGTCAGTTCTTTTGTAGCAGCAGAAGCATAACAAGGAAAGTTTTAAATTGTAAAGTTAGGCAGGCACATGATGACTTGGACACACTAAAATAGGTATACCGTTGGATATGTATACTATTAAAATGTTTTCTTCCAGTAGTAGATTTTTATGACGATGAGCTTTGTAGGAGCGAACATTAAACCTAAAATTCCCTCTGTTTACTCACTTCCTAGTGCCCAGAGAGCCCCAGGTAGGCAGAACCTCAGCGGAAAGCTGTCAGACAGCCTCTGATGCAGAGGAGAGCAGGCAGGAGGAAGAGGAGTTAAAGAGAAGCAGCAGTGCCAGTGAAGGAGTGACAGAAGAGATTGAACTAGCAAGTAATAAGGGAAAGGACAGAGTATGGACAGATTCAAAGTGAGGAAGATGAGGTTTTAGATGATCCAGCAATGTGGCCAGAGAAAGTACAAGACCATGAAAGAGAAGCTGTTGTTCGCAGACTAGCCAACAGGTGTGGTGAGGAGACAGAAGTGTATAAAATCATGCCCCCAGACTCAGAAGGCAAGCCATTCCCCGGATATTAACAGTACAGTAAGTCAGCAAACGGAAGAGAAAAGGTGCAGAGGCTTATGTATAGTAAGAGTGTAAATGCATTATATTGCATTCCATGTGTTATTTTTTCTCATAAGCAAAGTAAAACATCACCCAGTTCTCTGAATAGTAAGGATGGCTTTAAGATATCATCAATGAAATGGCGGAGAATGTATGACAAACTAACAGAGCATGAGGATGGTGTGTCTCACAAGAACTGTTACTGGTAATGGAAAAATCTGCAGCATACTTTAACAACAGCAACAGGTATAGACAGTCAGTGGCAGAAACAAATCCAGTCAGAAATTGATAAAAACAGAGCACTTCTAGAAAGGATTTTGGATGTGAGACTGTACTTAGCATCTAGTAATCTACCATTCCAGGGCAGACCACTCAATCTTGATGATGTGTGTAATGACATTACCTAGGCCAGGGGTGTTCAAACTTTTTGCAAAGAGGGCCAGAGTATAATCAGTAATTAGGACATGTGTTTCCACAAAATGTCAGCTGTATGCGATGAATTTTCACCAATACTTACATTGAGGAAAATGACTAAAAACCTAATTAATATATCTTGCCACAAATTGAGAAACAAGTACTCCAAAGATTTCACAGATGGATTTGAAAATGAAGTGCGACATGTAAAGGCGATAAATGGTGTCACCTTTCCAGATGGTCTTTCTCCTGTAGAGCTCCTAAATGCCATCTACACAACTCAGCTACAGAGCATTTTTGGACAGTTGTGCATTGCACTGCGGATCTTCTGTACAATGCCTGTAACAGTTGCTGGAGGTGAACGTGCCTTCAGTAGGATGAAACTTATAAAGAACTATCTAAGATCTACAATGTGCCGAGACAGGTTGAACAGCCTTGCCATCCTTTCAACTGAAAACCAGTTAGCTAGAAAATTTAACTTTAAAACCACTATAAATGAGTTTGCTCACAAGAAGGCTCGACGCTGGGCTCTTGGTGCAGTGCAACCTCTGAGTTTTGTTGACAGGGAACAAACACAAGGACAAATGGCTTAACCTGTTCTACCCAAGTTTGCCCGGGGATGGGTAAAATACTATTTTCTGCTATGGTTTATCTCCTGTTGATCTTACTCGGGAATGCCCAGATAATGTCTTGACACTACAGTTGAAGTTTCACAGATACTTGTTCTCTGTAGGGACCACATTTATGTTTGCAGTCCACATAGTTCAGGTTTTTATTTTTATTTTGAGTATGTTATTTAGGCATACATTTATGAATAATGCAAGGCAGAAGAGGGTTAGCCTTGTTTATATGAATTGGTAATACATTCTTTAATCTGAAACATGGATCATTGGTAATTTCTTCATTAAAATTGACTATAATAACATATATTAAAAAAATCACCAATTGTGTAGTTATTTATAATAAAGCATAATGAAAATCTCATGACACATAGAACCGAAAATGTTTGCAATACTGTTAATATAGGCAAAGGATGAAGGTGGAACCTGGAATCTGCAAAATTGTAGGATAGAGAGAGCAGCAGAACCTTAATAACAGATATTGTTCAGTACACTATTTTAATCTGAAACATTCTGATTTCTATGTTAGCGGCCGGGTAGTTTTTTTTCATGGGGCCCCAAAATTCTGGCAACGCCCCTGACACTCTATGGATAACTTGTTTGAGTCAACAAATTCAATTCAGAAATCAATGTGGCAATTAAATGAGATGGAAAATCAAAATTGTGATACATAAGTAAAAAAAAATTCCCTTCCATAAAACCCAACTTACTTTGTCGTAGAACTGTAAGTCCTTTGCACAAAACCAGGCTCTTGAACTGTCTGTCTCTGTCTTCGAGGCCAAAAGCTTGTATGGAGTTGGCCCGCAATACGCACAGCTTGCCGGTGGGTGGCATGCACAAGACCCCCCCAGAGGGCGGTGGGGTGGGGGGCACTTGGGGGCGGGGGTGTGGGGGAGCAAATCCATGACTAATCGGCGCCCCCGTACAGGCACCCCAGATGGGCCTATCGGATCATCTGCGGCCCAGGAAAAGAGCCAAGAGCCAGCCAATGCAAGTCGAAGACCAACGATGACAAACTGCCGGCACCATGCTGTTGTTGCATAACTTTGAAGATATTTTTTATAGTTGTTGTTTTTTTGTCAAAAAGTTTAGTGAATTTTGTTTTCAGTCAGCCACAGTAAGCATACATATTCATTGTTCTTGTCCAGCCTGAATTTGTGCATATTATTCAGGCACACATAACACGTCACGCATAAATGGATTTAATTAAGAACATTTTGTCAAAAACCTTCCATAAAAGTTCCATAAATTAAGTTTATTGTTGCACAGATGGATGAAGTTTCCAAATATTCCTAAAATATAAATACAATTAAAAGATATGACCATTTACTTACTTTAACTATTGTATCAACCAGATACAATATGTGTGTGTGTGTGTGTGCGTGCGTTCATGCGTGCGTGACAACAGCAAGTATCTATAGTTGCCAGCTAAAGTTCAGATATGATGGAGAAAGAGGAAGATGGAGTGGGAGAGATTAATGAAAAACGAAAATTCCCAAAACATTTCTAAATGTAGATAAATGTGGCAAAAGCAGACAACAAAAAAACCTCAGACATTAATTGTTTTATAAATGTACATCAATGTAAGTAAAGTAAGTACATTTGTGTGTTACTGATGAAAGTACTGATGGTACTGATGAAAGTGCTTTATTTTCTTTAAAACTGGAGAATCTAAGAATCTGTTTACCCGATAGAATTCTCCAGTGAGCAAGGTGGCAAATTTGACATTATGGGCTAAGTGGGGACAGCTGTCTGGCAAGCACCGAAAGATTGCAGGCAGGTTAAAGTGTCCAAGCAACACTTAAACTCACTCTTTCTCTCTCTCTCTCTCTCCAGATGGTATATGGTGTTTTAGGTGTTCTTAAAACAATAATTGTTCTTCAATGGTATGAGTATGGTATGATATGGTATAGATAAATAGATAGATGGATAGATAGATAGATACTGTAGATGCAGTGTCTTAGCAGCTCACATTAAAACAGTAGGCAATGTAATATAAAATAATAATACCTGTACATAATCAGTCATAATACTGGCAACACGCTGGCGAAATAACACACTATACAATTTTAACACTTAATCTCTGTGGGACTGCCAATCCTACAGTACACTCAAATCTTTCATTACAGCAAAATGTGCATTACTCCACAGACGTCACAGGGGGTCTGTGGGGCTATCCAATTTTGACAATCACTGTAGATCAGCCCTGGAACATGATGCATGGTGGCATATGATGAAGCGGCATTCCTGGCGGCGTTGGTAGCCGCATAGCTCCGCAGATCACGACTGGGGGAGTGACGCAATGAGTTAGATGCTGGTTGTCTTTCCTCGTGGCTAAAGGGGATACTTCAGTTAGTTGGGGGGAAATTTGCTTAACCGGATGAGAAGGTCAACACCAATTTCATCCCCTGCATCTACCATAGCTCCAGGTCAAAAGGTAATTGTTTTAGATCACGATCAAAGTTGTAATAGTATCCCTCCGATGGCCGCAGTGACGGTATCAGCTGTGAAACTCAACACGTCGGTGCTGTTGTTTTCCAGTTCAGTGGGCAGACTTTTGTCGACAGTGATGTTCTGATGCGGAGCATTGCGGTTTGCACCTGGCATCATCGGCTAAGATTCTCACGTTTACGGTTGCGTTTACTTGTTGTTGAAATCCAGTCGCCAGCTCATAGCAGGCATAGACACTATGCAGTTGTTTAGGGCCACAACCGCTAGGGGGGACCGCATGATCAGCGTAGGGGCCAAATGATGTGTATGTGTTGCTCGTTCATCTCCGCCCCCGCCAATTTGCGCCCGCAATCTCCGCGGCCCTGTATTAGGGACCTTGTGTACCTCGTTCCTCCAAATCAAACAAATAGACAGTGTGTTTTTATTTTACATGTATTTTATTGTGCTCCATAAAGCAAAAAAGGATGGGCGGCCCTGGCTCATAGGTCCGCTTTATGACAATGTTATTTCTTGATATCGGCAAATTCAGTTATGAAATTTCATCCCCATGTTGTTGATGACAGCATTTATTCATTCATTCATTCAACCTTTATTCAAATTCTCTGGAATTTGAATACATTGAGGGGAGCCTTATTTTCAGTGGTGCCGATATTGCATTATGCAACAATAAATAAATAAAAACAATAAAATTCAGGCAAAACATAGATAAAATCAATTAACACAGTTACAAATTGAGGTAGGGAGGTTTGTGATCATAATTTTAAATTGTCTGTAAGTTTGTACAAGAAGTTGGGGAAGCTGGGGTATTAAAGCAAAACGCTGACTTTCCAAGTTCAGACCGTGCTCGGGGGACCTTAAGTATAAGCCAGTTATTTGAGCGAGTTAGATAGGGTGCATAGATCCAATTCAGCATCATTGCAATATATTTTTCAGCAATGGCCTCAAAGATCAACAGATACATATGTTTATTATGCATCTCTTTCAGAGAAGACCAACCCACTTTACCATGCAGGATGCAGTGGTAAGTATCATATCTATCACCAGTATAAAACCGAGGACAGAAGAATAAACCGTGTCTTGGGGTTTTAGAGTGGAAGGAGCTGCATTTCTATAAAATACATCTCAATAATCTAACACAGATAGGAAAACTGTTTAAAAAAATCATTTGACTACTAATCACAGTGCTTAATTTGAAAATCAGTAGGTGCAGAATACAGAGAGGCTGCTGATCCGGCAGGTCGGGAGGGGGACTGAGAACGTCTCCCTGTTACGCACAGGTCTTTTCTTGTTTAATTAAATTAGGAAACGGAGGACAATAAATAAATAAATAGTTCATAAATAGATATTGTTTTTACCTATAATAAAAACACAATGCCTATGGGTTTTGTTTGGAGATACGGGGAATGGGTACGCTCAGGGATCGCTCTGATCGCAGAGAGAGATCGCTGAGCAGAGTTATCGCTGAGCAGAGAGACTGGAGAGCAGAGATCGGTTTGCTTCTTTTTTTTTATAGAAACGTTAAAAATATGGGAAATTTACGAGAAAATATTTCAATGGGAGGACAGTGGGAGACGATCCAATCACATAGGTGTTGGTCTTAAATTGGTTGGTCCCAGATCATGATCCGGCACAAATTAAGCCCTGATCATAGGGAAGCTGGTTCTGTTTCGGTAAAAGAAATACATTTTTTGTCGCAGTTTGTGATTGCCCACATGATATTTAAATGTAAATTTCTCTTCAAGACAGCCAAAATATTTATATTCAGTGACTCTCGCAATGCTAAATCCATTTACAGTGCATATAGTCAAACCATTATAATCACTGTTTCTGGCTCTAGTAAACAGCAATAATTTTGTTTTATTTGCATTAGTATAAGATTAATATAAGCTTCCTGAAGAGCATCAAAGGAAGGTTGCAGGTTTTCCATGGCCAGTTGTACAGGATCAGCAATACAATAAATAATAATGTTATCAGCATAAAGATAAGACTTCACAACCACTCAGTGAAGAGACAATATCATTAATATAAATGGTGAAGAGGACGGGACCCAAAATTGAACCTTGTGGAACACCCTTTGTTACCAGCAAAAACTCAGACTGGGCACTTCCTGACTTCACACAGACTCCTCTCAAACAAATAATTCCGAAACCTGTTATAAGCCTTTCTATCCAAACCAATACAACATAATCTTTGTGAGCGCAAAGGATAATCAAATGTACCAAATGCTTTGACAGATTCACAAAAAGGGCAGCACAGCGTTTCATTTTGACTAATGAAGATACTATATTATTTGTAACTAATGTAATAGCTGAGATGTTACTGCTAATGTTTGGCTCTAAAAGTAGATCGGTGCGGACTTAATACTTAATACTTAGTGACTTGAAAAGACTTGAGTTGGTTGTTTGCCAAAGATGCCAGGATTTTTGCTAAGCAGGATAGTTTGGCGATTGGACGGTGATTAATTAAATCATCTCAATCAGCTCCTTTATGTAAAGGCATCACGTGGGCCGATTTCAAGACAGTTGGAAATCTGACCGTTGAGATAGAAAGATTAAATATAAACATTAATTGCTCTATGATAACTGGAGTGGACAGTTTTAGAAAAAAAAAGGATCCAATTTATCCTCCCCAGTTGAACTCCTGGTATCAATGGCTTACAATGCTTCAAGTACATCATTAGGAGAGAAGGGTTGAAGCAACTAACCTGAAACTGAAAAACATGGTTCACGGTGCACACACAATCAACATCATTAAGAAGGGCCGTGTGACTTCCCTTTGAAATAGATGCCCCGCTTCAGCAAAATGTTTATTGAAGGCTAGGCAAATCTCATTTTGTTCTGAAATCAATTGAATATGTGTATGTAGGGAATTAGTGCTTCTGTTTTTGTTTAAATTCACTGCTTTCCAAAATGAAAACGATAACCCAAAAGTTAAAAAAAAATGGCACAAGACCAGGCACGGATCCTCTCCAGAAGCAAAGCTGACAACTTGTGTGAAAACCAGGGTGTTACTTGATGTTTTAATTCTAAGTTTCTTTGAAATGTTCATGTTTTTCAATAACTGGAAGAAAGGTTTTTATGAAAAACTCCAGTGCCATTTGAGCATCTGGGATCTCAGTTGTATGTTGCTATGGAGAACATCAGTTAAAAAGGCTTGGTCACTAAAATGTCAAGATTTCTCTTTGTAACTGTGTGAAATTTTGTTTTCTTTAATCGCATATTTCTGATACATGCAATAGGGCAGTGATCACTAATTCCTTACGCAAAGACCCCATAGGTGCTCTTGTAAAATATGAGATCAATTAGAGTAGACTTAAAACAATCTTTAAAATCTTTTGGTCTAGTGGGTTCTGTTATCAGCTGGAGTTAATTGAAGCTACCACTAACCTTCTTAAGATAAATGGATGTATCATTCAGCCAGTACACATTAAAGTCACCCAGAATAATCAGCTTAAGATGGGAATATTGAGAACGTAAATTCGCTAGTGCGTCAATGGAATTGAGATCAGCAGATTTGGGCCTATATACCCCTACCAAAACCACTGAGGCAGGCCCCAACTAAACCATCAGTGCAAGAAATTCAAAACAACTTGGCCTGGTGACAGCATTTAGAACTGTCACAGAGAAAGACGATCTAACATAAATAACCACCCCACCTCCGCTCCCGATCCTGTCCACTATATACGAGTTGTAGCCCATTAGAGTAACATCCGAGTCATTGACACCTTTTTTGAGCCAAGATCCACTGAAGACCAGGACATCAGGATCAGTCTATAGAGCTAATGCATTTATATGATCAATTTCTGAAGTAAGGTTCTGTTCTTAAACACACTGCGTTAAATAGACTTTAGAGCAGGATTGGGTATTGCTAGAAGGCTGTAGGGGGATCCTGATTGAGGTAGTAACAGTACGATTTGAAGGGGGTATCTAACAATGATTCACGTAAGAATGAGGAGCAGTGTAATGTTCAACCTTGGAGGTGATTTCATATATAAGTGACGGCCTAAGCCAGGATTGGGGGGTGTGAGTGCGTACCAAAATCTGACAAACTGGGAGGATTGGGCGTAACTGATATCAAACAGAGGGCATAGAGGTGGCTGGCTCCCACATGAGAGATTGTAACATTTGTATCATGTTTGATAAGAGTACAGCATCTTGGATCCTTCCTTATTTAGATGAGCCCCATCCCATCTAAACAGTGCTTGGCTGTTATCAAATAGATAACAATAATCAATGAAAGGAATCTTCTATCACATGCAGCGGAACTGAGATAATGAAGTTACTACCAGTTTTCCTGAGAGTCTCAAAGAGTTGACCAAAGTGCCTCCTTAACAGTTTGATTTTTCCGCTTTCATGACATTTGTTCCGACGTGTATCACCAGAGATTCGATGTGAGGAGAGGCATCTGGTCTTATATCCCCTCACACTATGGCGCACTATAGATCAGTAAGGGTAGCACAGGCAGGAACAGCAGCTTCAACAGCAACACCAGGAAAGACGCCAGGAGAGAGGACCACTCCATCCTCCACAGTCTGCCCCGCAGCAGCACGATCAACATCCACAGTAACCCTGATCGAACCAGGGGTGCGGGCAACACCACCAGCACCGGCGCCATCAGCAGCCCCCATGCCAGTGGAGACAATGACAGCACCAGCAGTCGCTAGTATATTTGCATCCATTGCTAAATATATATGGGCACTACCTCCATATATTCAACTGTATTTTTGATATATTACATTATGCTTTCAATACACATCAACATCTTTCTCAGCCTTACACATCTCACTATTGAACTAGTCTCTCTCTCTCTCTCTCTCTCTCTCTCTCTCTCTCTCTCTCTCTCTCTCTCTCTCTCTCTCACCCACCTGCTCCCTTAATTTTGTTCATGTTGTTTACACCTGTCCAATAGGACACAGGTGAAGGTGGTTTTCATCATGGGTGGCACCACACGGGCAGAGGAGGAAGCGGTGGGCACGGCTCCAACACTTCAAACCTAGCAACGTCAACCTTCTTGCACACCTGGCCCTTCTAGGGCTACGCAAATACAGCCTGAGCCAGCTCACATTTGCAGAGAACACGGTAGCGTAATAAAGGTCACTACTGTGGGGCTTGCTACTTGTATGTATTGTATGTATGTTGTTTGCCAAATCGTATGCTTACCAAAGTAGACATTCTTGCGCTTCTTTTGTTTTTGATAATTAGCAATGACTTATGGGAAGAGAGTTTATCACTGACACTCCCTGCTGTAATACATTGATTCTGGTTACCGGTTGCATTTCACTTTGAAAGGTGAACCGCCTAGAAATGCCTTTCCCAGCGGCTCTTTAGGACCAACAACTGGGTGATTTCTTCCCCTGACTGAGTGTCACGGTTCACTCCATACAACCTGTCCTAATCACTGAAAAGTACAGGTGAGTACAATGTGCATCGATTTTAGCTCCCAACTCAAACTGGTCGAGCGGAAAATTGTCCATGGGGAAGGCCAATGGGACTGGGGAAGATTCCACTTGGGATTTCCCTGCTCCCGGACCCGCCGCGGCTGCTGCCGACCCTGCCTTGTCACTGTGCGCCAAGCAACACTCACATCTCCCTACCGACTGTGAGTGCACTCCTCCAGCTTCCCGGATTAAAACGTCAAACCATGGTCAATCCCTGCTCCAAATCAGAGTGCAACAAGCAGGAACTAACCACAGCCTTCACCACAGTTTTTCAGACCAATCAGCACCGTTTCGGCGCAAATTTGGCTGATTCGGCGCCTTGGTCCGCCACAACCACTTTTGTGAGGGCCGTCTCAGGGAGTGGAGTGCTCTGAATACGGACTGAAACAATTCAAATAGACCACTAGACCACTGTTGGGCTACAATTTCTTTGAGAATTTTGGAGATGAAGGTTAGATTTTGGAAGACGAAGAATCTTTATTTGTCACATGACACACCACGCTACAACACATACACACACACATGCACATGCTTTGGATGGTGGCCGGGAAATGTGGCCTCTGCATTTGACCCATCCTGGCTTGTCCTTCCTCCGGGGGGGCAGCCAGGAGCAGTGGGCAGCATTCGTCAACGCGCCCGGGGACCCGGCTCCAAATGTCCATCGCTGGTCAGACCATGATGTGACTGAGATTTGAGACTGGCCTACAGTTGCTAAGACCTCTGGGTCGAGGTTGGATTTTTTAAGTAAGGGTCTAATCATGGCTGTCTTAAAATCAGTCGGTACACGGCCAAAGGAGAGAGATGAGTTAATAATGTTAAGAATAAAGGGTACTAAGATTGGAAACAGCTCTTTAACAAGCTTTCCAGGGAGTAGGTCTAGTAAGCATGTTGTCTGTTTTCCTACACTGTGATAGTTTCAACATATACTGCATCAAGAGGTGATCTATACCACCTATCTTAGTGCCTGTTCCTGTCTTACTATTGGAAGGATTTGGGGTTGAGGCAGAGTGCCTTTAATCTCTCTCAATTTTCTGGGTAAAGAATTGCTTGAAGTCATTCGCTGTGAAGGGGGAGCCAGGGCCGGCCCATAGCACTAGCACTCTATACGGTTGTTTAAGGCCACAACAACGAGGGGGTGGCACACGATCACACAGCCCCCCCCCCCCCCCCCCCCCCATTTCTCCAAACAGAACAAAACAAAAAAGTTTTTATTTTAGATCATGTGTTTATGTTCCTCGAATTTCCTAAATGAATGGAAAACCACACACTGTGTGATCCGTCCCGCGTCACAGAGCTGTTGCGAATAGGCTGTTGTTAGGATAGTTACCGTATCAAATAAAGCCCGACAGAACACTTCAAGCTTAGTTGCTCACCATTTATGCTCAGGTTTCCTACAGGATTGCTTAAGTGCTCGGGTCTCATCTGTAAACCAAGGTGTTGGTTTCCTAATGAACAATTTTATTTATTTTATAAGTGGTGCCACTGTGTCTAAAGCATTACAGAGGACCGCGTTCAATTTGTTTGTGAGGTTATCAATGGGATCTTCGTAAAATGCTCAGGAAGCAATAGCTGTGGGCAAATGGTCAGAAAGCACAATCGTAGTTAAGGCACTAATGTTACGGCTGCCATTGTTCTGGTCCTGCTTGGAATCCTGGCAGTGAATTAAGATTTCAAATTTCATGAAACAGTGGTCAAACTGGCTGGGGGACTCCCCGCTCTCCGGTGCCCTCTGCTCGCTCCTCGCAAGCCAGGTCGGGGCTCCGCGGCCTGCTAGCGTGCAGCTAATGCTAACATAACCAATACATACATTATACATCTCATATCTGGCATGTCACGGCAACATGGTGGGGCGTACCGTTAATGGTGAACAAACAACATTCATTTCAACGCGTTAATTTAAACACATTTATTTGAACACGTATAATATACAGTATAATCATATGATATATTGTTTTGAACTTCAAAGAACCAGGAAGGGAGTGGGAGCGGAGCCGGTCCAGAGCGTGTGCATGCAAGATGCATGGGGGACCGCCTTCTTGTGTCGATGAACTTCACCAACTGCCTATCAGATCTGGGGACATTTTGGGGGCCACCCCAGGCCACCCTCGGCCACAGCAGATTCGTTGCAGGGGCCACCGGCTAGCGTAGCTACCAGGCTTAAAAAATAGTTTAATTATTTTTAGTGTCCGTGAAAATCTTTTTGGGGAAAAAAAAAACTATCAAAACAATTATTTAAAAAAAATGTTCTTGTGTCTTTTGAAGTGGTACTTTTTTTTTTTAATTTTTGAAATATCTTTTTTTTTTTTCATTTTATACATATATAATCATCTGCTTTTAGATCTCCATTGGTGTTGGAATCCATCGTTTTTATATTCTGTATTTTCAAATGGTGCAATACAAATAGACAGGACATATGTGGGGGGCGGTCCTCTGTTTATTTTCACTCATATTAGGGGTCCTTGGTTTAAAAAGGTTAGAGAACCCCTGTTCTCGAGCAGAAAAAAAAAAACACATCCTCCTTCCAGCCTTCTGTGATACTCGCCGACACATGAAGACACATGAGGCCCCTGACTCCTTCACCTCACGTTGGCACCAAGGAGGTTGGAGACGGTCTCTCTGCTCCGGCCTGTCTTACCCTGGGGCATTGGAGCAGCCAGGGTAAGACAGGTCAAACGTGTGTGAGTAGGTGAGTGAGAATGCTAGTATGCTGGTATGTGTGCCGGCAATGGCCAGCGGCAAAGAGGGTCCGCTATCCTGCCAGCCAATCCACAGTCCCTGCGGCCCAGTCTTACCAGTGAGACCGCCAGGACCCAGTCAGCCAGGACCCAGTCAGCAGGCAACAACAGCATGTAATTGTAGCCGGTAGACAGCCCTAGCCACATGAAACCAGTACCTACAGTACCAGAGTAGAATCGATTAGACCTGATTCCCAGAGTACGATCAATTGAATAGAGTAGAATTAAAAAGAGCCACCAAAGGCTCCCAGCTAGTTTGGCGGTTGGGGCTCAGGTGGTACAGTGTCCGCCCGAAGGGCCCTTGAGACGCCGGCACTCGGATCAACGAATCCCTGCCACCGCTGCCATATTAATGACACTCAAATCAACGTGCCAGGCACTGCAGATCTCTCCGTGAAACCCCCCACCACCCGTTCCCAAATGAACGGCTTTGGCTCCGCTGGTATAACAGGAAACTGGAAATGATTGCTCAGGCTGGCATTGTTGCGCGCCGATCAATGCACCGGGGGGCGGGGGGGCGTTGGGTTGGATGAGAGCTGGGATCCGGGAAAACACTCATCGCGTTCCCAACTGCCCGCATTGCATTAGCATCGGCATTATGTTTTTATTTTTATTTTTCGTTTTATCTTAAATTGTTTTTTGCTTAATTTTCCGGTTATATTTCTAATTATCAGGTTTAATGTTGATGGAGATTTTTTTATTTTGCACAGTTAACTGCTAGCTTTACTGATTGTTTTCAAGATTTTGCATATATTGCCATTTTCTTTTTTTTAAAGCTTTACTGTATTGCTTTAGAATTTTTTGCCATCTGTCTGTCTATCCATCTATCTATCTATCTATCCATCTATCTATCTATCTATCTATCTATCTATCTATCTATCTATCTATCTATCTATCTATCTATCCATCTATCTATCTATCTATCTATCTATCCATCTATCTATCTATCTATCTATCCATCTATCTATCTATCTATCTATCCATCTATCTATCTATCTATCTCCCACACCTAGATAGATAGATGTTAAATACTTGGTCTCTCTTTTGCTTGGTGTCCTGTGTGATCCGACCCCATACAGTACATTTGGACCATTATTATTTTGCCTTGGCAGCCATATCCCTGCATCGTAAAGGCCTAAGCCCCACGACGCCAACACCTCCCACTAATATCATCCATTTGCATACGGATATGGAGCCTCACCCGCCTGAATAATTTCCACCTCCGTATTTTTACATTTAGCCTCAGCAGGCAGAGGGTGTGACACCTGGATCCGCGGCGTTTGCCAACCGTCCGTCTGTTTCTGTGGACTGTTGTTCACTTTTGTTCACTTCGTCAACTCCCTGCTGTGTGTGGGCGTGCTAGCAAGCTACCGGCATCATGTACACACTACACAGCCAATAAGTAGGCGGTTGTATTTATTTCTTACACCTTAACCTTCTTATATATTGTTGTTTTTATAAGGTATTATTAGTTTTTTTATTTCTTGTTTAATTTAATGCACATTGTGTAATGCACTAAGTGTGTCTAATCTAGTGTGTCTACGGCAAGAAAAGGGGTTTGAGTTTGTTATGTTGTTATTTTATGTTATACCTTATCTTATTTCTTGTGTTGTATCATATATTTTAATTTTTCTTATTTTTTTGTTGCACCGTTGATCACTTATTTCTTTTTCAAATGTAAGCACTTGCGAATGTTGTGTATATGCTCTTACTCTGTACTATCTCACGTCATCTCTTATCTTATATTTTTATGTTATAATTTATCCTTTTTTATCTCTTATCTCATTTCTTATCATACCTCTTATGTTATATTTTTATTTATGTGATCTTATATCTTAACTTATGCCACCGCTCTTCTTATATCTTATTTCACGTCATCTCTTCTGTTATGTTACCTCTTAGGTGATATACTATTTCATTATATCTCTTATGTTGTCGCTTATCTTATCTCTTATCTGACGGTAGACTAGGGCACTGAAGTAGACATTTTGATCACGTCTTGTCTTTTTACACTGCGCAATTAATCCGTCTGCACTTTATTTCATTTTAAATTAGGCATTCTATTCCTGAGCCTCTCTGCGCACTTTGCACTTTTACACCCTGCGCCCACACCTCGGAGGCCCTAATGAGCTTCTCGCTCGCGGTGTAATTGTCATTGTCTTGGGGCAGAGCGGGGCCCTGACGCACCTCGAGCGGCGGTGTGAGCCCGGTCGGGGCCCCCTTCGCAGGACGGTCCTCCCACCCGCTCTCGGGTCTCCGGGCGTGGCTATACAACGTGATAATGAACTCGGCGGCACCCACGCAGTCGGCGCCGGATTCCTGAAAACACTCACGCACGCACACGCACACACGCACGCACACACGCACGCACGCACACACACACACACACACACACACCGCTCCTTCTTCCCCTGCTACGACTTTAAATTACACTGCCTTTCAATTTCACAGCAGTGTGTGTGTGTGTGTGTGTGTGTGTGTGTGTGTGTGTGTGTGTGTGTGTGTGTGTGTGTGTGTGTGTGTGTGTGTGTGTGTGTGTGTGTGTTGGAAGGGGGGGGCGTTCGAGTACGTGTAGAACATCTAGGAGTGAGAAAGAGGAGAGTACATTTTTTATGTTTTAAAATGGGGTGGGGGTGGTTGGTGGGGTGGGGTGGGGTGGGGTGGGGTGGGGGTCTTTTTCTTTCTTTCTTTCTTCAATGATTTATTGCCCCAAAAAAGGGGCAGAGAACTAATTAACAGAGTAATTAATTAATACAAATTTGCATATTTGCATTTGCAATTAGCGGCAGTGAAGTGATTAGTCTGAGATGGGTGGGGGCGGGGGGTGGGGGCTTGACTCATCAGATGTTGCTGTGTCCGCCGGACCGGAGAGCCCCGCCAGCTGAGGTAAAGGTGGTGTCGGGAGGTGGAGAGCGTCAGCGCGTGTGTGCGCAGGTAATAACAATGTGACACGCATCTTTTTTTGGATTGTTTAGATTGTTTGTTTGTTTTATTATATTTTATTATTATTATTATTATTATTATTATTATTATTATTATTATTATTATTATTATTATTTTACCCTCTTTGTTTTTGTTTCTTATATGTTTCTAAATTTCTCACGATGAGAAAAACTGAGATTTATTTTGTGGACTTTACAGTCTGAAGGTTAAATCTACAGACAGTCGCGCACTATGATACAAAGAGCGTCGTAGTTTTTATTCCTGGATCCAGTTTTCTCTCTCTCTCTTTAGTCTTTAGTCTTTAGTCTTTAGTCTTCTTATTTATTTTTTTTGACTTCTGTCAACTCCTGCTGCTGCAACACCTGCACGTCCCTCCCCGGGGTTGAAGAGAGTGTTATCTTATCTCATCTCACCTTGTCGTATCTCACCTTGTGGGATTCTTGAGCCCCTCAGAAGATAAATCTGACTATTTGGGCAAATGTGGAATTAACGCGAATATGAAATGCCAAACGGGGTCCTTTGACTTCTGCCGCTGTCATTTGCATATCAGCATATTAAATACACCGCTCTTCTGAAAACAGCCTCAATTAGATTTGGGGTAATTACATTTTTTTCTTATTTCCTCTTTTGAGAATACGTCCGTGCCACGGCAGCACTCTGAAAAGACAGCAGTGCTGTATGTGTTTGTCTTGGTCGCGGGGTTTTCCCGACGCGGCCGTATCAGGACTCAGCTCCATGAAGCCACAGTTATTTATCCAAACGCCAGCTCCAAAAAATCAACCATTTGCATGAGGTTTGATGACGTCCTGTTTTATGTCGGAATTCAAATTGGTCCCCGGGGAGGAGCGGCCCGGCACGCCGCCAGACAGACAGACAGACAGACGGACGGACGGACGGACGGACAGACACATAGATAGATCGATAGACAGATAGATAGACAGATGGACAGATAGATAGATAGATAGACAGACAGATAGATAGATAGACAGACAGATAGATAGACAGACAGACAGACAGACAGACAGACAGACAGACAGACAGACAGACAGACAGACAGACAGATAGATAGATAGATAGATAGATAGATAGACAGAGATAGATATATAGATAGATAGATAGATAGACAGACAGACAGGGACAGAGATAGACAGACAGGGACAGAGATAGACAGACAGAGACGGAGATAGACAGATAGATATATAGATATATAGATAGACAGACAGACAGGGACAGAGATAGACGGACAGAGACAGATAGACAGATAGATATATAGATAGACAGACAGACAGACAGAGACAGAGATAGATAGATAGACAGACAGACAGACAGACAGACAGACAGATAGATAGACAGACAGACAGACAGACAGACAGACAGATATACAGATTGATTGATAGATAGACAGATTGATTGATAGATAGATAGATCGATAGATAGACAGATAGATAGATAGATAGATAGATAGACAGAGAGATAGACAGACAGACAGACAGACAGACAGACAGACAGACAGACAGATATACAGATTGATTGATAGATAGACAGATTGATTGATAGATAGATAGATCGATAGATAGACAGATAGATAGATAGATAGATAGATAGATAGATAGATAGATAGATAGACAGAGAGATAGACAGACAGACAGACAGATATACAGACAGACAGACAGACAGACAGATATACAGATATACAGATTGATTGATAGATAGACAGATTGATTGATAGATAGATAGATCGATAGATAGATAGATAGATAGATAGATAGACAGAGACAGAGACAGAGATAGACAGACAGACAGACAGACAGATAGATAGATAGATAGATAGATAGATAGATAGATAGATAGATAGACGGACAGGGACAGAGATAGACAGACAGAGACGGAGATAGACAGATAGATATATAGATATATAGATAGACAGACAGAGACAGATAGACAGATAGATATATAGATAGACAGACAGACAGACAGACAGACAGACAGACAGATATACAGATTGATTGATAGATAGACAGATTGATTGATAGATAAATAGATAGATAGACAGACAGACAGATAGATACATAGATAGATAGATAGATAGGTAGACAGATAGACAGAGAGATAGACAGACAGACAGACAGACAGATAGATAGATAGACAGACAGACAGATAGTTTGAGAGGGGGAGAGAGAGACTGACAGAAGGGGGTAAAAAAACAAAAATCCCCCGAGACCGGGCCACGTGACCAACCTGCCCAGTGACGTCACCGGCGGCAGATGGCACGGGTGCTGGGTACCAGCTCCGGTTGGCATAGCAGCGTCATTCCTCAGATAGGAGGCTGAGGGGAAGGAGGCAGGAGGGCGGCGGAGTGGGAGGGGGGGAGAAATAAAATCAACTCAAATAGAATAAGAGAAACTTGGGCCAGGAGGGAGAGGTGGCGCAGGGCCGAACACCGCCCCCCGTGAGTGCAGAGCCCCGAACGGTGCCCCCGTCACTGGGAAGCTTCCTCAGAAGATGCGCTTTGGAATTTAAGCGGAGAAGCCAGGTGAGTAATAATAATAATAATAATAATAATAATAATAATAATAATAATAATAATAATAATAATAACAGACATGCTATAGTGACTGTAATATGTAAATTGTTTTAATGATGTCTGATGATGATAATGAGTGGCAATTAAATGTTGGCCAGGCCTTAATTAGCCTATAAAGGCCAAAGAGGGACTATTAAAAGCTGATTTACTGAGAAATATCCACGGCAATTTCACGTCCCCCGAATGCAGGTGGGGATGATCTAATTTGTTGACTGTTGCATATCATTGTGTTTTTTGGGGGTTTTTTTTCTGAAGGTCTTGTTTTCTGGAGGACAAACATAATTGTTTTTCTCTTCTTTTTTTTTTTTGTGGACACGCCAAGGAAGCCGCGGACATGCTGACTTTACCCTTCGACGCGAAGTCATCCAACATGCCGGAGAGCCCGTTCAGGAGCGGCTTCCCCCTGGACTGCAAGCTCAGCATGACGCCGGACCCTCGGGGCTCCCAGACGGAGCTCCTCAAGGCCATGGAGGACGAGCTGGAGTCCGACAGGGAGGATTACGGGGCGGAGGAGGCGGGGGAGGAGGAGGAAGGCGGGGAGGGAACCGAGGGCCACGACGAGAACGGCGCGCCCCGACGGCGGGGCCCCCGGAAGAGGAAGCTGACCAAAGCTCGGCTGGACCGGGTCAGACTGCGCCGCATGGAGGCCAACACGCGGGAGCGGAACCGCATGCACGGCCTGAACAAGGCGCTGGACAGCTTGCGGAAGGTGGTGCCGTGTTACTCCAAAACCCAGAAACTGTCCAAAATAGAGACCTTGCGCCTGGCGAAGAACTACATCTGGGCCCTCTCCGAGGTCCTCAGCGCGGGGAAGCGGCCGGACCTCCTGAGCTTCGTCCAGACGCTATGCAAGGGACTCTCGCAGCCCACCACCAACCTGGTGGCCGGCTGCTTGCAGCTCAACGCCCGCAATTTCATCACGGACCACGGCGGCGAGGCCTCGTTCAGCGGAAGGTCTCCGTTCGATCCCATGTACCCGTCGTACCACCTCCACCACCACCACCAGTACCACCACCACCACCACCAGCAGCACCCCCACAGCGCGGAGATGGAGACGGTCAGCTCCTCCGGGCGCTGCGGCGTCAGCACCGCGGACAGCGGCAAGCACCTCCGCCAGCACGGCGCCTACCGCGCGGCCTACAAGTCCTACTACGGGAGCGCGTCCCCCGGGGGCCCGGGTCCCGCGGCGTGCGGCGACGGCGGCGGCGCGCTCAGCCCGCCGCGCCGCTTCCACGGCGTCTTCTCCCTCAAGCACGAGGAGCCCACGGGCCCCGGGAGGAGCTGCCACTACGGCGCCCGCCACGGCCACCCCCCGGGCCCGGGCGGCGCCTCCGCCGCGGACGTCCACGTCCCGTACGACGTTCACCTCCGGGGCCAGTTTTACCCGGCGCAGGACGAGCTGAACACGCCCTTTCACACCTAAAATATATATATATATGTCTGCTTTTTTTGTTATGACTTCTGACTTATCCGAGCAAACACATACAGGAGCCCGAACGCCCGCAGCACCTTGGATTCATTATTTAGGATTTCTGTGCATTTCTTTTGTGCGGGGCCATCTGATGAGCGGTCATTAATGAATCTTAATTTAGTGTTAATTGTCTGGAGACCGAAACACGCTTTTCCCCCCTTGTCGTTGAATGCATTTAGCGGGGAAACGTGACTTGTAAATTGGGGCAGTGGCTCAGGAGGTGGAGCGGGTCGTCTAGTACTCGGAAGGCTGCCGGTTCGATCCCCGGCTCCTCCTGGTAGCGGGCTGAGGTGTCCCGGAGCAGGACACCTCAGCCCGCTAACCGCTCCCCAGGGGCCGCGACGTGGCGGCCCCACTGCTCCGAGGTACGTCAGTGACGGGGATGGTGAAATGCATTTCGTTGCTTCAGTGCTTGTGCGCTCTGCAATGACAGTTTGTTGAATCTGACTTACAAATCGTTATTTTCAATTGTCACTTGACTATAAAATTAGAGCAGCAGCAGTTTGATATTCATAGAACTTACCAGACAGCAATAATGATAATAATGAGAATGAAAATGAAAAGGTTAAGGGAACTATGCAATATTTTCGTATAAATTTGAACAAATTCCAGGTTAAAGGGTTTCTTTGTTAAGGTGAAGGTGAAAACGGCTACAAGAGAGGGTTTGCGTTTTTGATTTTTGTTTCTATCTATTTGATTTTCAGCGCGTCGTTTGAAAAGGAACAAACTATTGACAAAAAGTCGGTCAGTTTCTTGTGCGGTGTGTAAATTAAGAAGTGGACTATCAAATTATATCATGTACAGGTGACATCGATAAAGACTGGATGTTTTGTAAATGAGGGACAATTTAAGTGTTCCTATTGCCATTCTATTGATGTAATTTCGATAAGGCCTTTTATTTAGTGAACATATTGATCGAATATTGACGCTTGGAAGGGAAACTGCATCCCATTTTTTCTGACCTAAATGTTTCAAACTTATAAACTGGAAATTGAAAAGCAGACACATAGAACTAAATAATTATTATCGAATTTATATATTCTGATCAAGCATTGTTTTTTCGCCTTTTAATTATAAATGAGAATGACATAGGCCCAGAAAGCTACTTTGCTGTTGGCATTTGTATTTATATTTCCTCATCTTGCTCCCGAATCTGTTTATCATTCTTCTTTTCCGTTTTTCCAAAACTTGCCTTAATTTAAAAACGTACACCTGACACACGATAATTATGCAATGCCATGTGTGATTTTAGATGTGGCTTTTTTTTTAAATTCACGACCAAACAAATGTATGGAGTGGTCTGATCGTTTGAACTGCTTTTGCAAATCTGCCCGAACGTTGTTTTATATGATGAATAAAGCGAAAAGATTAACAAAAAATAAAATGGATGTCATGCAGTTATTTTGTCAAGCTTTGTCATAAGTCACGCTTTTCTACATATAGTTATTCGAAATTCGTCATAAACGATAAGCAGGTTAAGTTCATACTTCACACACTTTGAATTCAAACAACGCGCAAAACATATTAATAATAATAGATGGTATAATAATAATAATATATGGTATAATAAAATAATAACAATAATAGTAATAATAAAAATAATAATAATAATAATTATTATTATAATAATAATAATTATTATTATTATGAAACCCTGGACCCCTAATAACAATAAAAATAAATATAGCTGCAGGCAGCAATACACGGGGTCCAGTTTAGTCGCGTTGGTCACGAGTTACAGTTTTCCGAGTTCCTGTTAAACGCAGCATCATTTTTAATCGAGCCGAATTACAATTTTCCGAGTTCCCTTGGAACGTAGCATCAGTTCAAAAGTTTTTCCGAGTTCCCTTGGAACGTAGCATCAGTTCAAAAGTTTTTCCGAGTTCCCTTGGAACGTAGCATCAGTTCAAACAATTTTCCTAGTTCCGTGTCATCTCCCACGGTTTCAAATCCTACACGAAGCCACCAATACATACATACACCCCAGATCCACAACCTGCACATACTGCATAACAAATTGGATGATGATGTCACAAAGCGCCACAAACTCTACTCCAACGTTCTGCTACTCCGGGGTGAATCTGAAAAACCTTTTTTCACTAATTCCTGCTTCAAATATAGATCGGTGTGGATCGAACTTGGACCACAAGGTATCTGAAATGCCTCGAATCCAAAGACACCTCATTCATGTCCGTGGGTTCGGCGGTTGCTGTGCGCCAGACACTTTTAGCTGGAAGAATGCCAAGGAGGAAAAATAATAATACAAATACGAAAACAAAAACACGGGCTGGAACCCTGTTGTTCCAGACAGACGGATTGTTACAGACAGACAGACAGATACAAAGACAGAGACAGCCACAAATATACAGACAGACAGACAGACAGACTCGCCAAGGCGCCATGTGGCACCGTAGCGCCAAGTTTTGGCCTGGAACTGGCACCGAGCCAGGAAACGACAGACTGCCACGGTGCAGAGCTCACTCTACATCAGCCGCCAGCCCCGGCATTCCAATCCAGCTCTGCAAATGCACACTGAACCTCCTCATGAGGTGTGAGGTGAGGGTAATCAAATATTTCTGTTATTATTACATAATATAATATGTGATAACATGTTATATAATGAGTGACATGAGCGTGAAAACGGCACTGTTGATCTCAAGAAGTTTGACGATAAAGTGGGTCGTCAAAGAGAACAAATCACACAATACAAGTCCACTGAGGAGTTGAGCATCATGATTTCCTTTCACAGTAAGATAGAAACAGACAGACAGGCATAGATAGACGGATAGATAGAGATAGATAGGTAGCCAGACGGACAGACGGACAGTTATTTGCCTGAAATTTTCCACGTTTTAAAATGCAATGACGATAACCATAAATAACCGGATGATTCACGGTTGACGATAATGATTCAGTGGAAATTATTAACGCCCATAAGAATGCGTGAGTAAAGATGGTGACTTAATGATTAAAACGAAGAACATAAGAGAAACTGTAATCATCGTAAAAATGTATTGTGTTCTGACAACAGAGGAAGTGTGTAAGAAAGCTATCTATGCCCACGTTCCACCCTCGATGTGGGTGGAACGTGGGCCCATGGGCATATCTGAGCCCTGAGTCTGAGATGAGGCATTTCAGAGTCACGGGGGTCATGAAGCTGGGAAGTACCTGACTCACTGGGGACTGTAACGCTAGAAGGGAGAAATACCTGGAGAGGCTGAGCGGCGTGAGTCACCGGACGGGGAGGTCCAACGGAGGAGACGCGATAAAAACGGGAGCTGCCGCCGTGCCTCGGGGGCAATTGTACCCTGAAGAGGACCCGACGGCTTCAAGTATTTGCAAGATCAAGTTTTCACTTTATGCGAGTTTTTGTAAGATCAGGTCAAGCCAAAGTCCTCTTCGGAAAATTCGACGTAGAGACCCCCAGCCTACGAGCGGATGGTTCCAGAATAGTTTTGGTTTTGCCACTGGGGCGACTGGGCCGTACCGTCTCCTGCTGTTACCAGCCGTGTTCTGTGTTGATTGCTTTGCGCCGCCGTAAGACTTAAATAGTAGTATAAATAGTATACCTGCATTTAAAGGAACGGTTTTATAGTAATCTTTAAGAATAGAACGCAGTTGCTCAAGTAGTTAAAAAACCCTCCTCGTTTGACGGTAAAAGGATAGGAAACTGTGCCTAATAGGATCTGCACGGTTAGTCAAGCCTCCCACATTAAGACACCTCCTTGGGGCAAAACTATTGTTGCCTCTAAATGAATTTCCAGCAGCCACTGCAACTTGCACTCGATTAGAGGAGAGCTGTCATTAACTGAAGTGGCTTTTAAGCTGCATTCTATTGCAGGTCACTTCTAGAGCGTGGATAAAGCCGCGACAGGGCCAACCCCAGGGAGTAGACGCTTTGCAGCTCGCCAGCCAGCCTGGCTTACTTTTTAGAATGCTGTTTAGTGGTAGCCCTTGCAGGCTAAAAATCTGACCGGAGCCCTGTACGGTGCTTTGCCGGGAGACAATAGATAGATAGATGGATGGATGGATAGATAGATGGATAGATAGATAGATAGATGGATAGATAGATGGATGGATGGATTGATAGATGTCAAATTTCACCATGAATTAAACTTAATGCGTTCATCCATCTTTAATGGTAAGGAAATGGCACCTTCCAGCTTTCAGAAATGTGTGAAAAGCCCATATCTGTGGAAAAGGCCGTAACTAATGCGCAGATATGACACCAAATGGTTTGCCTGATCCGGCAGCAGCGGCAGCGGCACGGGGGACGGGCAGGCTAATATGTCACTTGTGTTCACAGGTTTGCCTTCAGAGCAGCGAAATATAATCAGCGCGGCTCACATGGAACCCTGCAAAACCCGTCTGTGTTGCGAGACGCCTTTAACCGATGCGTGGATCAATTCCAGTGTCACAATTTAGTCACTAATAAACTTATCAGCGTGATGGGGTTGTTTTTGCGAGTCGTGCGGTGGGAATAGCGTCGCATCCAGAGCAACACGCTCGCTGTTCTGTTGGCGCCAGTGAAGCAACATCAGCCATGTCGGACCAACCCTTATAAACGGCACCAAAGGCTTGGCTGAGGAAGCTAGAATTAAGGTCCCAAATGTGACCTGAAATCAATTTAAGAATTTGCTGGTTTCTTTTTTTTTTTTTGCAGTACTTTACGATAGAAATGATTGTAAAAATTTAAAATAAAACATAAAACCTATATGAATTTCACAAATCATATGCAAAAATTAGGGTCAAAGCTGTAAGTCCAATGAAAACGAATGCTAAAAACACATACTCGCCAACTTCGTCATAAAAGTAGAATATTCTTATTTTGCGATGCATAGTTTGAGAGCTAATATCTAATTTAAGTCAAATCAATGTCTGGAAAACATTTTTTATTATTCCACTTTGAAAATGGAAAAAAGCTGTAGCCCCTGGCCTAGAATGAGTTATTCTTTTATTTAAGAATTCTTTTACTATTTATTTAAAGTTGTAATTCATGAAATCGTTTGTGTTGGAAGTCCAGGAATTCCTTTCAAAACTGCAAAACCACTGACATACAATTAATGTCTTTTTCTTATATGTGCTAGCTAAATAGAAATTGCATATTTGCGAATTTTAAACAAAATAATGATACCACTTTAACGTCCAATATGAAAACATACCAATTGCGTGCAGAATTTCCTATAATTATCAAGATACAGATTTCTCCAACAGCCCTGGTGGGAGCTGTTGATGGCTGTACTAACAAGCTCCACCATGGCATAACAGGGTTGTCAGACAAAAAGACACCTGAGCACCTCAGGACGGGGTCTTAATAAATGAATAGCCTGTTAATGAGGAAGCCTTAGCCTAATTAACACTGAGGAGTGTCCTCGTCTAATGCTGATTTATCTGTGCTGGGCTTGTGGGCTCCAGCCTGAATTTCACACTGCAGCCTTTGGCTACCTTGGATGCCATGTACTGGAACAATAACTCCTCACCACTAGGCTAAAACACCTTCACACACACAGAGCCGGCCGTAGCCTTTTTTGACCCTGGGTAATATCCAGAGAAGGAGCCCCCTCTCTATGCATTGAACCACTGGCAACCACTGAAGCTCGCATAAAACCGAATGCTTATCCGCATCTGATCAGTTGTTGATGTTTGTCATATTCAATATTCAATTCAATATTATTGGCAGTGATCTCCTGCGGCCACGATGCACCCATGGGTATGAAAATTTCCCTGAAAGATCAACTTTGGGACTTATTACCTGCGGATCCAGAGTGGCCCCCGGAGATTTGACGCATCAACGCTTTCAACAACAACAAAAACAACAACAGTGGAGCCGCTGTTCCAAGGGTGGGCCCACGGAGGATGCACCGCGGTCAACGTGACGGCATTCCGGTCAGAATGAGGACGCAACCTTACCGTCAACCTCTGCCAAGCATCATTCTTGCTAATGTCCAGTCCCTGGAGAACAAGATGGATGACTTCCGAGCGAGGATTACGTTCCAACGGGGTACGAGAAACTGTTGCGTCCTCTGCCTGACGGAGACAGGGCTGAACCCGCTGGTGCCGGATGAAGCCATTCGTCCAGCCGAGTCCTTCTCCGTGTTCCGCGCCGACAGGTCGGAGGAGTCGGGGAAATCCAAGGGTGGAGGCGTCTGCCTCGTGACAAACAGTCTAACCCCAACAACACCAAGACCTGACCATCTCATGCCGTCCGTTCTTCCTCCCCCGGGGATTCAGCACGGTGATCATCACAGCCGTTGATATTCCACCGAAGGCGGACCTCGACACAGCACTATCGGACCTGTATGATGTGTTGTGCAGACTTCAGAACAAACATGGGGAGATAGAACTTTAGACCACTGTTACACACCGTACAAGAATGGGGTGCAAGACCGTCTCGCTCCCTGCTGTCTCGTTGATCTAAATCTATCCGCGGCGCTCTGAATGCTTGCATGGCAGCTTACAACGACGATCTTATATCCGGAAAATAGGAAAAGGCGAGGCAACAACTTTACCACCTCAGGCAGCTGAGGAAATTCCGGGTCTCGGTGAGGATCCTCAAGTCCTTCTACTCTGGAGCGGTGGAGAGCATCCTGACAGGCAACATCACTGCCCGGTTTGGGAACTGTACTGCTTAGGACAGGCGGGCCCTGCAGAGGGTGGTGCCTTCAGCCCAGCGTACCACTGGAACTACCCTCCCCCCCTTGCAGGAGTTATACACCAGGAGGTGTAGTAGCAGAGCTTGTAGGACCATGAAGGATCCTCATCACCCCAACAACGGACTGTTTCAGCTGCTGCGGTCAGGCAAGCGCCTCCACAGCCACACAGCGAGGACGGAGAGACTGAGAGAGTTTTTTCCCGCAAGCCATTAGAACTGTCAATGCTGACCTCACCAGGGGTCCTCACTGGGTCACACACATAGGCTCCACTACCTTACTGTACTGTATGTAGCATACTGTACTGCATACTGTATAACTGTTCTTGGTTACTGCATACTGCGCTGTATTGCTGTTCGGTTTGGTGTTACTGTATTGCTGCATCGTACTGTTGTATACTGTACTGTATATCTTTTTTCCATACACACTTTATTCACATGCACTTAATTACATATATGTGTGTATACAAACAGCCTATCCCATATACATAACTCTATTCTCTTTACTTCTATTTTGTACCCCTACTCTGTATTCCCTTTTTGAGTCTTATTTTATTTTTATTTTATTTTATTTATATTGTTCTATTCACTAGCTGCATTACGTTTTAGGAATCAGTTAATTTCAGTTAGTTGCTAGGTAGGACTTAGGTTAGCTATTATGTTCGGTTGAGTAACTATTGTGCATAATCTCCGGGTTTGTTGCAAAGACATTTCACTGCATATATGTATGAACGTATGTATATGAATGTGACGAATGAACCTCTTGAATCTTAAATCCTGAACCTTGAATATTCGGTGTGAATCAGGCTTTAGACCCAACCCCATTGGTGGATCAATGCCCTGTGGTTATGCAGACTGACACATGTTTAACATTTTTTTGCCGTGATTTCCATCACAACACACACACACACACACACACACACACACACACACACACACACACACACACACACACACACACACACACACACACACACACACACAGGTGTTCACTTTCTCTTTCCTTTCCTTACCCCCCACCCCCCTCTCCTTACTTTCTCTATCCTTTCTCTCTCCCTCTGTCACCAATCACATTTTTTGGGGGGAATAAAATAAATTAAGTCCCGGGTCGCAGATGGCGCGGGATGCAAACACACCCCCCCTCCCCACACTCACCCATTAAATTCCTAATGATCTGCTTTTGGATGAGGCCTGCGTTCGGGGGTTCCTGACGGAGGGATTTGGGGGTTTTCATTAGAAGGTTTGAGGAGCAAAGCCCCCCTCAGAAAAGCGGGGGCCCTCGGAGAGGTGGGTGCAGGTGATGGTCCAACAACCCATCCCGGCCCCCGCGAGTCATGCCGTTCTAACCG
Source organism: Zeus faber (assembly GCF_960531495.2). Lineage (NCBI taxonomy): Eukaryota > Metazoa > Chordata > Actinopteri > Zeiformes > Zeidae > Zeus > Zeus faber. Next base: position 6,787,598 of record NC_137206.1, on the reverse strand, counting down.
CCAGTTGCTCATTTGCATATTAGATTGGTGTTGCTTTGGCACGCGCCTCACGCCAGAAGAACTCAAGCCCATCTCAGTGCTTTGGCACGTTCCCGGTGCAGGCGAAGACTCTGATGTGTGCAGTCAAGGGCGGTGCATAATGAGGAGTGAGGGGCGGTCGTGTGACGTGTGTGTATGCATGTGGTGAAGAACCTGCCACTGCATACGTACGATGAGCTGGGGTACAAGGTCAAATATAGGTCAAATGTCATATAAGGCGTGTTTATTCCCATTTAGCCCCATGTAAATTGACAAATCTGTGTATTTGAAAAGTGTTATTCTTGCAATATACTTACTTGGTTTTGAGGAGAGATGACTATGAGACAAAATGTCTTCATTCATTTATTATTATTGTCTATTGTTTTTATGTAAGCTGTTACATGTATCTATGTATCTATGTATCTATCTGTCTGTCTATCTGTCTATCTGTCTGTCTGTCTGTCTGTCTGTCCCCATTAAAATGTACTGTTACTATCAATAAGAACGTGACAAATCCAGTGACAATGAATGGTGGATTTTGACAGTGGCTGGTGCAGTACTCAGGTGAGGCGTAGCGTGTTAAAGGAGACCCTTTATACTCTGATGACCCCAAAACATGAATTCGAATTTTCTTTTGCTGAAAACGCCACTCCGATCATGCTTTCCAACCTTTCTAAAATGCTTCTTAACCCCTCATGTTCCTGACGCTCTGTTTCAGTGTGCGTCACCTCCCTCCTAAGGCCCCTAGTCCTGTGAGCCAATGGGGTTTGAGCATGAGTAGTAGTGTTCCGTTGTATGAAGTACGTAAACATTCGCTTATTTCACCTTAGCAGTCCACCTAAATCTGTTTATGAACATATCTGAGGCGAGAAATAAGCAATCCAGTTGCTGAATCTTCACTCGTATTAGATCTTCAAGGCCTAATTTAAAACGGCGCAGCCTACCTACTTTTAAACACATACACTGCCCTCGTCTGCCGTTTTGTCACAGACAGTTGGCATTAATTCCTATTTCTTTTAAAAGATTTGTGCTGGTCTCTGCAGCCACCGAGAGCAGTTCCCATGCTCAGCGGGTCCGGTGGCTCTCCAGAAGTGTTACTCAGACCGGGGGGGTGGTTCTAATTCTATTGACTCTCAACGTGACGTAGGCCTGGTTCACAAATCTGAATGGCACTTTGAAACACATGTTTTCTGAAATACGCTGATCACAAAAAAACTGACAGGGTGGCCCGATGTCTGTCTGCTTGCGTGTCCCTATACAGGCCTTTAAAGCAACGAGGAGTTCCACCATCTCCGGCTGCAGTGTACGCCTCGAAGGCCTCCGCACTTTCACACCTCCAGCTCCAACTCCGAGAGCCACTCCAGAAAGATTCCACTCATCCATCCCGGCAGCCCATTAGCAAGAGGAGAGAAATGGATATTAAAAATGTAACAACTCTCCCCATTCGGACAAATTGCACCAAGTTTGTCTGCTTCTGACTCGGGCTAATCATGGACACATTAGGAGCCTATTTGGAAGGAGACGTCACACAATGAGGCCATTCATATTACTGCCTAATGCTAAGCCCCAAAAATGCAAATGACCCCCGTCCCCACCCTCTCCAAAGTCTCTCGGAATACCATTAGTTATTTTGCCCGCCAATTGAGCACCAAAAAAAAAGCATTTAACATAAAAGTCACACATCCATTCTCTCTCTGATTCCCCTCCTCTAGAACAACGCTTGTATTGAATGGCATCGGCATTTTATTTCTTTCTTTCTTTCTTGTGTGTGTTTTATGAGGAGGGGACTTGTGTGCGGTAACGCACACAAGTCCCTTCCTCATAAAACACACACACACGCACGCACGCACACACACACACACACACACACACACGCACACACACACACACACAAACATGTATGATAGGCTAAACAAAGAAAGGTTATTGGTTAATACATGCAAATGATTGCGGGAGTCTCTGCCCACAGGTAAGGGTTTAGGGAGGGAGACGGAGTCCTTTTTTGTCGTGCTGCGCCAACATGGCGAGAGTTTTTGTTATAGAGTCCAACGAAACGGCTCGCCGTCCACAAATAAAAAAAATAATTAATAATGCTGATCATGATGATGGTTTTGGGCGCAGGAGTACGGCTAACGAGCCCGTGCGCCGATCCCCTCTGCAAGACAGACAAACATTAAGAAATCGATCTCCCCGGACCAATCAGCGCCCGTGCCGCGCTGATTGTTCCGACTTGAGGCAGCTTGGCGGCCGCGGGAAAAGGAACTGTGCTGTCGTCCCCAGCCGGTGCTGGACCGCGCCCCTTGGTCCACCATGGTGATATTTCTGGATTGGGGATTATCATTGTGGGGATGGGGGCTTTACCTACTGCTGGTTAGGTATACAGGTATGCAGCCACTCTGATCCCAATCACCTAGATCCAGATCAGGTGTGGCTGCTCAAACCACACCATCCCCACACCACAGCCACCAAGTTTCAAAAGTTCCCGAACGCTCGTCCTCTGGGAACACCCTTGGCCGAGAGTAATATTTTTTCAGTGAAGAGAAGGGAAGTAAGCTGTCTCAGCAAACAGTCATTTCTGCCTTGTTCACTTCCTATTACTTGTAGAGGTGCCTGCGCTGGACCGGCTTCCCAGCTCAAGCCTGTGAATCTTGGCACTGCTATTCCAACTTGACGATCTGATGAGATTCTCACACGTCGCTCTTAATGCCAGAAAAAGCTTATTGACTTGCCGATGAAATTTTCAACCAATGCATCTTGACGTAAAGGAGACGGCATCGGCGTGTGTGTGTGTGTGTGTGTGTGTGTGTGTGTGTGTGTGTGTGTGTGTGTACGTATATTCCTCTTCCAAAAGGAATACAGCGATGGGCCAGTGCATGTGTGAGCATGCAGACATGAGAATCAGAGAGAGAGAGAGAGAGAGAATGAGAGAATGTCTGTGGCCATTTTGAAGTTTACACTGCCCAGAGACACAAAGACCAAATGCTCTCTTGGCACTCTCTCAAAATCTGCGATCTGCAGCTCCACCGCAGGGCGGGAAGCCTTTGGAAAACCGCCATTGTGGGAGAAACGAGCAATTATAAAGAGGAAACATCACATTATGCCGAGGAGCGTGTTAAGTTTGTTTTCGGTTTGTTCAAAGGGACGTACAATATATTATTATTTGACAATCATTGGCAGTATCATCGATTTGGGCTCAGGCGTGAATCCATTTTGGGACTGCACATGCACAAATCTAATATTGGGCAATTTCATCTCTTTCATCTCTAAGAATAGCGGAGAAAAGAAGAGAAAGTGCAAAGGTGTTGAATTGGTAACGCAATTAATTCAAATATATAATAATATTACCCAGAATCGTGACTGTGGTGCCGCCCCTTGTGGCCGCCTGCGCGAGCGCCTCGTGTCGATTATGCACATTTTGGTATTTTTAGAGCTTACAGAGCTTATTGTGCGTAATCACCGGGTGTCATGACATTTCACTGCATATATGTATGACTGTATGTATATGTATGTGACAAATATTCCCTTGAACTTGAACTTGAACCTTGAAGAGCAAACTGCAAACGCAAAAGTGAGAACTACAAAAAAAACAAAAAAACAGAACCCTGGCTGTGTGGTGGCATGCCATTGTTCAGATGGCCCATTCTTCCAAAACCCCAATAGTCCCCAATAACCCTAACCCTAACCCTATGTCTCATTGGACATGGACGACACCCTATCCCTAACCATCTCTAACCTCATAACTAAACTTAACCATCTCTAAGCTTATATCTAAACTTAACCATCTCTAACCTCATAACTACACTTAATCGTCTCTAAACGTAACCATCTCTAAGCTTATATCTAAACGTAACCATCTCTACCTTATACCTAAACTTAACCATCTCTAACCTTATACCTAAACTTAACCATCTCTAAGCTTATATCAAAACTTAACCATATCTAAGCTTGTATCTAAATTTAACCATCTCTAACCTCATACCTAAACTTAACCATCTCTAACCTCATACCTAAACTAAACCATCCCCAACCCAACATTTTTCAGACTATTGGTTTCAGAATAAGGGGCCATCGGAGCAATGGGCAGTCCCCGGCTGTGTGCAGAAGCATCTTTGCCTGCGCATAAACTGATCAGCCACAACATAAAAACCACTGACAGGTGAAGTGAATGACATTGCTCATCTCGTTCCAGTGGCACCTGTCAAGAGGTTGGATTTATCAGGCAGCAAGTGAACAGTCAGTTCTTGAAGGTGATGTGTTGGAAGCATAAAAAATGGGCAAGCGTAAGGATCTGGGCCACTTTGATGAAAGCCAAATTGTGAGGGCTAGAGGACTGGGTCAGATCATCTCCAAAACAGCAGGTCTTGTGGGGTGTTCCCGTTATGCAGTGGTTAGTACCTAGCAAAAGTGGTCCAAGGAAGGACAACCAGTGAACCGGTGACAGGGTCATGGGCTCCTAAGGCTCATTGATGCACGTGGGGAGCGAAGTCTTGCCGGTCTGGTCTGATCCCACAGAAGAGCTGCTGTAGCACAAATTGCTGAAAAAGGTAATGCTGCTATGATAGAAAGGTGTCAGAACACACAGTGCATCACAGCTTGCTGTGTGTGGGGCTGTGAAGCAACCACAACCAACAGCACCTACAATGGGCACGTGAGCGCCAGTACTGGACCATGGAGCGATGGAAGATGGAATCACCTTTTTTATACAAATATCATGGGGATGGCCGGGTGCGTGTGCGTCATTAGCCTGGGGAATGAGATGGCTCCAGGATGCACTACAGGAAGAAGGAGAGCCAGCGGAGGCAGCGTGATGCGCTGGGCAATGTTCTGCTGGAAAACCTTGGGTCCTGGCATTCATGTGGATATTACTTTGAGACGTACCACCTACCTAAACTTTGGTGCACACCAACTACAACCCTTCAAGGAAATGGTATTTCCTGATGGCAGTAGCCTCTTTCAGCAGCACAATGCACCCTGCCACACTGTAAAAATTGTTCCGGAATGGTTTGAGGGACATGAAAAAGAATTCAAGGTGTTGACTTGGCCTCTTAATTCCCTGGATCTCAATCTAATCGAGCATATGTGGGATGTGCTGGAACAACAAGCCCGATTCATGGGAATTGGGCTTGTTCATGGGAAGACGCTCCTCCGGTTCGGAGGCCTGCTTGGGGCGGTGCTGCAGTGGCTCGGAGCCAGGCTGGGAGCGTGGGGGTCCTCCTCTCTGTGCTCACAGAGTGGAGCGATCCCACACACCCCAAAATATTTCATGGCCCTCAACACAGGAAAAATGTGAATAACTTCAGATTCTTCTTTGGACTCTAAATTGGAAATTTAATGACAAGGTTCGTTAACCGGGCGAAAAAAAGAGCGTGTCGACCCAGGTATTATGTTTCCATCACTGCCGATCGGAGCTGATAAAGAAAGACTGTGACTATTGCAGGGTCATTTGTCCCGGGAGTGAATGGCGGGTGTAGCCTTTTCTACTAAAGAGAAAAGCCAGATGTTAGCGGGTGTTACTGGGTTTTTTGGTGCAGTGGAAAAAGGGTTTCAGATGGAGGGCGGTTCTAATTCTAATGAAGCCCCACATAGGAAGGGGCTGCAAATCTGAACAGGTTGTCTCACCACATGTTTTCTGAAAAAGACAGCTCACAAAAAAAGGACTGACAGCTTGTGTGTTTGTAGGCCCATCAGAGACCCAAATGTGTGTGCGCAAGCATTGAAAAAGTGAGTTTTTCAAAATAGGTTCCCTTTAAGTCAAAAAATGTGCAGATTAATCAAGCATTGTGCTTTAAAAATGAAAATCGAATTATTAAAATTACGTTGCAGGGGTCAGATTTAATAATATATTAAAAACGTTAATTTCCAATTATTATAATTTTGAAATTAGTCACCCAAACCAACACAAAAATACAACACAAAAAAAATAAAATAAAAAGAAGATAAACAAGATAAAAGATGGATGCGAAAAGCATCATAAACAAGAGGACAGGTGTTGGGAAATGCAAATGAAACCGCTCACAGATGGTGCACGGCTCCATCACTCATTCTCCAGATAACACAGGGATGGAAGTAATCAAATTCCTCCACAGCTCAGGGAACTGGAGTTTTACAACTTTAATTTAATTTTAATTTATTCTTTTTTACCATTAATTCCGTCATCAAATGGGTGTGGCGGGGCAGAAGAGAGAGCCTTTAAGACAGACAAGATCTACCTGTCAAATGTACCTCTTTACTTAGCTGGAAATCAGGTTAACGATTTCTATTTACACTTTTTGAGCACAATGTTTCCCAGACCCATCTGCATTTTAGTCCAAATCCTTATTTGTATGTCTATACATACAGACACAGATACTGTAGACACTGTCTGAATTACCTCCACTTATCCGCAGAGACATTTTAGGCCGGAGAACTGTTAATTAGGTCTAGCATCCCCCGATGTCTCCTACCAAAGAAGAGTTCAAAGGTAGAAAACCCCATGGAGGCCTGGGGAACCTTATGTACCGCAAACAACAGGGGGTCCAATCACTTGACCCAATTACGGCAATCGTCGTGAACAACCTTTCAAATCATGTTTTTCAGAATTATATTCAAGCGCTCCACCAGACCGTCGGTCTGGGGATGGTTAACAATTGGAAGGACGCGCAGGAACTCGTAAAGTTCCTGAAGTGTACGTGACATAAAGGTAGTGCCCTGGCCGGTCAGGATTTCCTTCGGAATCCCGACTCGGGAGATGACCTGAAACAGCGCCTGCACCGCACTTTTGGCCGTAATACTGCCCAGGGGCACTGCTTCGGGGTACCGGGTTGCATAATCCACGAGAACTAACACAAAACGATATCCGCCGGCACTGCAGTCTAACGGCCCGATGAGGTCCATCCCGAGTCTTTCGAATGGGACCTCGATTAGGGGGAGGGGCCTCAACGGCGCCCTTGTCGTAGCCGGAGGGTTGACTAACTGGCACCCAGGACACGCAGCACACCATTTACGCACATCTGACCAAATGTCTGGCCAGCAGTAGTGGGCCATTATCCGCTGTCGTGTATTATGGTTACCGAGGTGACTGGACATCGGGTTAAGGTGAGCGTCCTGGAAGAGCATTTCCCGGCGGCTCTTTGGCACCAACAACTGGGCTATCTCCTCTTCTTTCTGAGTGTTACAGCTCACATGGTATAACCTGTCCCTAATCACCGAAAAATACGGGTGAATGAGCACGGCGTCTGGGCGCATCAATACGCCATCGACTTTAACTACGCCCTCAAAGGCTCCGCTTTTCCCCTGTTACAGCCGGACCATCGCATACGTGTCAACATTCCCATGCACACAACAAACCTCCACCTGTGACGCCTCCACCAAAGCCCCTGGTCAAACCAGGCGTTGCTGGACCATCGTCTGCGAACAGGCCGAGTCCAGCAAAGCCTGATGTCTACACCCTTGTAGCCTTACCAGTACTTGGTAGGCCCCTTCCCTTATATATATATATATATATATATATATATATATATATATATATATATATAGCCCCATATACACCGATCAGCACCAACATCAAAACCACCACTAATAACTCCTAATATTGTGTAGCATCCCCTAATGCCGCCAAAACAGCTCTGACCCATTGAGTCATGGACTCCCCAAGATGTGTGTCCTGTGGTATCTGGCCTCAAGACCATAGCAGCAGATCCTTTAAGTCCTGTAAGTTGCGAGGTGGGGCCGCCATGGATCGGGCTTGTTGTTCCTGCACATCCTACAGATGCTCCATCAGATTGGACCCTAACCGCGGCCATCCACATGATGTAGAAGAAAACATGATTCATCAGACCAGGCCTGCTTCTTCCATTGCTCCATGCTACAGTTCTGATACTTACGTGCCCATTGTAGGTGCTTTCCGAGGTGGACAGGGGTCAGCGTGGACAATCTGACCGCTCTGTGGCTACGCAGCTCCATACGCAGCAAGCTGCAATGAACTGTGTGATCTGACACCTTTCTATCATAGCAGCATTATCTTCTTCAGAAATTTGTGCTACAGTAGCTCTTCTGTAGGATCAGACCAGGGCGGCTAGATTTCGCTCCCCACGTGCATCACTGAGCGCATGGGTCCCAATGACCCTGTTTACAGTTCACCGGTTGTCCTTCCTTGGACCACTTTTCGTAGGCAATAGCCACTGCATACTGGGAACACCCCATAAGACCTGCCGTTTTGGAGGTTTTTTTTTATTGTGGGTCATTTTTTCACTGCAGCGTGTACATTTTTCAATTTGGGTTGGAATTGGGTTGTAAGAATTCCAGAACAAACAAAAGATATTTCAGGAATGCCTGCATATGCGCCTATATATTGATTATACTCATTCCAGCTAAGAGTGTCATCCAGGTCCAACACAAATTCTTATAGGCTCCTATAAAACATCATGTAGAGATCCGAAAGATTCCCTGCGTTTGGTGGATTTACACTATAAGTCCCAGAATCCCAATTCTTAAATGACCACATTCTTTTATCTTACTATCACCACCTTCTGATCGATTGATGTGTCTTTGTTTCTTTTCCTTGGTCACTTGCAGGGGCGGACTTAGTCATTTGGGAGCATTAGGCAAACACAGGTATGTTCAATATGCTATTTTCACTTCATATTTTACCAAAAGGTATTGCGGCAGGTCAATGTTACTGACTTGTAGGCTATTTTATAAACATAAGGTGCATAGGAAAACAGCCAATGAAGAGCTTACCTCTGCCTGAACATTTCCAAAAATAATAATGCCAACAGTTTGTAAATCATCTTATCGTGTTTTCCTTTGTGAATTTTAATATTAACAAGGGCTGTCAAACGATGGAAATAATGAATCCCGATTAATCGCATGATATTTTTGCGATTAATCACACTTTTTGATGTTCTAAAATTGTTTCTATTTAATTCATTTCTATTTCTATTGCTTTTGAGTTATAGCCATACTATGATTTGATTATTGAAAAAAATAGAAATACTAAAGAATTTTTCTCAAAATGTATTCACCATAAACAAGCTGCTATCTTTCTCCTTTTCTCTTCCACTGAGGCAATTGCTAAGACAAGCAAGCCTGTTTACATCAAACGCTTTTTTGAAACATGGAAAACCACAACAAGAGATGAATTCATAAAATAAATCAATTCCAATTTTGCTGCGGACCCCTGCGATTCCCAGCGTGGCTCTGGACCTCAGATTGGGAACGGAAATGACCTCACACGGAAAGACAACAACTTGGCGCGTAGATTCTGTGCCGCACGGCTGTCATGGAGAACTTTGAGGAGTCTGGATAACGTCGGTTTGCCGCGAGGAGAAAATACACGGAGTGTAAAAGCTCCAAACTTTGGCACCTCACGATTCCGCGTTCCCCTTGAACACATGACACCACCCCCTTGAACACATGAGCACACACCACACATACAGTGTTAGAGGGCGGGGCACGCAGGGAGATTTCCCATTGTCTCCGGTATCCTCCGGCATCGGCCCGTGCCAGCCTGACAGTCGGTGCCGTCGCACCTTACTGCCTTCTGAGATTGCCCTGCAGAGATAAGCGCGTGTGTGTATGTGTGTGCGAGTGCGGAAATGCATTTCGCAACAGTCAGCCTCCACCCTCTGTTCCACACAGTCTGCACGTTCCAGAGATCCTCCTCCAGGCAGGGGCGGCCGCCAGCGCCTATGCACAGGAGACCACTCTGGCACGCCGGGGGGAGGCTGGCCGGGCTGGCCGGGCCAGTTCCAGGGCCTCGCCCAGGCTGGGAGCCGCACACAAAAGTGGATAGATGGTGTCACTGGAGCTGTTATCGTTAACCGCCCACCTTAAAAATAGACATTTCTGAATTTTTAAGTTCCTCATTTAGGATTGAGGGACGCTACGGACTTGCGTGACAATTTCTCATTCCCGTTATCCTTTTTTTCCTCATTCCCTGCATTTCCCCTATTTCTTCGCGGACAAAAAGGGGAGCGGTGTTGGGAGATGTAAATGAGATAGTTATTATAGCGGCGTTCCATCAAGCCGGCGCCGGAGCGACTTCAACGCCTTGATGAATATGCATGCAAATTTGTTAATTAAGTTAATTATTCGTCCGAAAATTCATTTGTCTTGCCGAGGAACTCTCTCTCCCTGCGATGGCTTTCAGCGCGTTTCGGTCATCAGTCACTCATCAGGCTATAAAAAAGAAACCGTTCCGGTCCACTTTAGATAAATAATTGTTTGGCAAAACATTCAAAAGAGACCAGACATGTGCAAAATAGACCTGTATACCGTGCATTCATGTAGCCTGCCTATCTGGAAGGCAGATGAGGATAAAGTGTGAAGGAGGGAGGGTGTAAGAAAGCGAACAAGGTGTTTCTGGAGCGGTGTCGTCGCCTCCTTTCCTTGTCAGGGGTCTCTGTGTCTCCGTGGACACACCTGAGTGTGGGTGTGTTTGAGTGCTGCGGCGCGGGGTCGGGGCCTTTGGTCGCCTTGAAGACAGGTTGCACAGCAATGGCCAAATCGCCTTCAATTAATTACTTCCACCAGAAATATGATCAAATCTTTTTCGGCACCTGACATCTGGGCGTGAGAATCGCGTTTACGACTGTCGGAGAAAAGTCCGCTGTGTGGTCGGAGAGATAAATCCTTGCTATCAGAAACAAACTGAGACCTTGAGGTAAATGATGGAAGTCAGACTGGGAGCCAGTCGAATCTGCAAGCTCATGTTTCATTTGCTCCCCAGAATACGTCTGACCACCCGCCCATTCAACAGATTTCCACCTGACTTTGCCAGGGTCGCTGTCTTTGTCGAGAGCCGTTGAGTTGACGTGCCAAGATGGCTGACGCTGACGTCGAACAACCTGTTGAATCTGCTATCATGACTATTGAACAAACTAGATGGCAAATTTTCTCTAAGTAGCTTTTGTTGATAAGAAAGATGTGTTTGTCGTACCAATTCACTCGCTCGGCGCTACGGCACACCTTTCGCTGCTCTGATTGGTTGTAGGTCCATCGAATTGTGTCCAGATGCAGGATGAGAATATGATGAATCAGTCCAAGGGTTAAGGTTTAGGAAAGCCCACATCCGCATGTTTAGGAGACAACCCACGGACCACCTCCCCAGTGACCCCCCTGACTGCTGATCCTCATCAATTAAACATCGCCATCTGCCGGAGCCGGGAGAAACGACACAGAGGTAAATCCAAGCAGACAGGAGCTGGCTTGTCACCAAGCCAAAGGCAGACTAAGCAGAACAGGATCTGTAGTACCAGGAGGTTTATTAAAACCGTATGGGGCCCCCGTGGATTCTTTTGCTTGTTCTGTCACAGAGAAGTTAACATTTTTATGATAGAGGGGGGTAGGCGGGAGGGTTATCTTTAAATCAATCTTGAATCAGGTTTTAACATGGAGTGTGTCGTTTATCAGTGTGGTTTTGCATTGGCAGGTACCGGGAGGCAATAATTTGTGAGACACCGGATTCCACTAATTTACACTACAGTGGCGATATAATAGTTGGTCCAATGAACATAAAAGATAATCACTGGTGGAAAACGTGTTGAATGAGTTTTACATGCAAACATATTTTTTTCAAAACTGATTTTCAGAAAAAATTAAATGTCTATCTTTTCTCTATTTTTGGTCGGACAGCTCACATTCAGCCTAATATCACCACATTCTCTAACCATGACCCCTTAAGCATTATCTAAAACGGGAAATATTGAGGTTGTTGCAATGATTGAAGATTGAAGATTCAAGAGGTTTAAGAAGAGAGTACAGGCAGGGTGGAGTGGGTGGAGAAGAGTGTCTGGAGTGATCCGTGGCAGAAGGGTTCCAGCAAGAGTAAAGGGGAAGGTCTCCAGGACGGTAGTGAGACCAGCCATGTTGTACGGTTTAGAGGGAGTTGCACTGACAAAAAGGCAGGTGGCTGAACTGGAGATGGCAGAGTTGAGGAGGTTGAGATTTTCATTAGGCGTGACAAGGATGGACAGGATTAAGAACGAGTACATTAGAGGGACAGCTCAGGTTGGACAGTTTGGTGAAAAAGTGAGAGAGGCCAGATTAAGATGGTTTGGACACATGTGTAATGGCAATGGCACACAAATACACCATGTTGTATGCCTAGCACGTTGACAGCACAGGCTAATATTTTTTTTTTTATATAATGTAGCATGAAATTTCCTAATATGCTATTTTCAAATAGAAAGGATCATGGATCATTTTCTCGTGCAGCTCTTTTTACGGGGAGGATCAATGGTTAATAGTTGAAGTCATAATGATGGGGAAGAAACATTTTAATAAGACCTGCCTTGAAAAACAACAAACCTGCCCTTTCAGGTTCCTCTACAGTGTGCTGCATCCAATCATCGGCCGCATCTGCACCCATCTCTATTGGCTGAATCATCAAACTCTTTATTAATGCCCTGGTCTCCTCCGGGGAGCCCAGTGTGTTGATGGGGTTTCAGGCTCCCAGGCTGGGACACCCAGGAAGATATATATGCGGCGCTCGTGTTTGTGAAGTTATCCAAGAAGCCTCGTATCATGCCGTAGAGTATTCGCAAAGGAATTTGATAAGAGCTTTTGATAAACACCATCAAAGATTAATTGCGAGAGCTGCCAGATGGTGCCGCTGGGTTAAAAGTTTGGCTGAAGACAAGTCCCAGCGTACGCAGCGTAGGTTTCCCTGTAGATGTGCAATAACAAATGCATAATAAGGTTGTAAAGCAGTTTTAAAGGCGATGCAGGAAGAGATGAGGAGAGAGGGCGAAGGAGTTTTCTTCTTCTTTTGGCTGGTTCTGTCCTCCTTCCTTAAAATATATGTTTGCCATTTTTCAATCCAGGTCGTATTAAAATGTTGTTCCCATCCAGGGCAAATGTTCAAACCTTACAAAAATATGTTCAATCTACAGGAATCTCACGATACAGTACATGGACAGTCTTTGTATTAAAATGGTTGCAGACCGTGTATTTTATCAGGTTTTTTGGGGTAATTGGTTTTTGCACTTCTGCAAATGAGCTCCTTTGGCTACATCCACACTAACGCAGGAGACCAGAAACAGGAAGTTGCAACGCTTTCTACTGGCCACCTACTGTGGCCAACGTCGGGCTTTGGAGGTGCTACGGCAATTGCAAAAATTCCATCTGAAAAAAAGTGTGTGATGACTATTATTCAAAGTTCACTATGACGTGAGTTTCCCCGTTTGTTGAAATGGGAGTTTCAACATGTTTTAAGGCTAGGGTTAGAAAATAGCAAATCTGTCCTTTAAGTCATATAAAAATGAAATCAAATAATTCAAGGACTTCACTGTGTGCATTGTGTACTGTGTATTTTGAAAAGTGTGGCGTGAGAGATTCATGTTGCCATTGGTGTTTGCTACAAAGATCATGACAACAAACACCCTCCAATCTCCACATTGATCTGAAGGTATTTCAACCTAAACAGCAGACATCTTGAACTGAGACACTGGAGGTACTTGGGAGCAGCCTACAAAAAAAAATGTCTGATGGCAAGTTAAGAAATATTATATAAAGGAAACCCATGGTAACAGATAACCAATCTAATCTTTGGGGTTTGATGTGAATAGGTCAATACTCAAGTCGATTCCACAAAAAAACCTGTACAAAAACGCTTTTGTAAAGCATCGTCACGCGTCTTGACATATCTATTCATAAACTGTATTTGTATTATTCGTCGTTTGAATTCGCAACACATTTTCCTATAACCTTGAAAATGTTCAAACGGTCAATTTAATCTTGCAATAACATTGTTTACCAAGCCATTAAAACAGCATTTGAAAGGAGAAGCTTGACCACCCGGTGTGTCTGGGTATCCATCATTAACTCTGCTCCCCCCCCTCCTGTTCCACAGAATGGATTAACTGACTGGCACCGGGGGGCGGCTGGCTGCCAGCCTGGCGGGGGTTGGGGGTCCCTCTCTAACAAATAAACAAAATATATCTAATATCTGAAGCAAGTTGTGATTTCATTATCCAAATTGTTTAAAAACCATAATAAATGTATATCTATATATACAGTATATAACAGCGATATTACATCTATTAAACACCTAATGGGCCCGTTTAGATGTTTCCCCACTGCTGAGATCCGGTTCGGATATATGTTCGATACGGATATCTTTTATCGCTGATGATTTGGTGGGCATGGTGAATGAGGTGTGAGTGGATTACGAGACACTGAGGACACATTCCAAGACACAGACCGGGTATCCTCCCTAGCCCCCCGTGATTATCAGTTTGGTGGGATCCAGGAATTTGGTCAGTTGTTTTTTTCCGGATGATCATGCAATGGATAAAAATACTGAACTAACCCTATGCCTGCTTGTAACCCCGTATCTGCTTTACTAACAGGAACACCCGCTCCATCTGTAGCTCCACAGTCTGTAGCTCCATTGTCCATATTGTATCTGGAAATATGGACAATTACAAAGCGGCGTCGTACACTCTGCGGAGGGCGGTGAAGGACGCTAAACGGACGTACAGGGAGAATGTGGAATATGGACAATTACAGAGCGGCGTCGTACAATCTGCGGAGGGCGGTGAAGGACGCTAAACGGACGTACAGGGAGACTGTGGAGCTACAGATGGAGCGGGGGGACACAAGACGCTTGTGGGAGGGGCTGGGAACGATAACAAACTACAAGAGCAGCTCTTCTCCAGCCACGAGTGTGGACGTCTCCCTGGCCAACCAACTGAACTCCTTTTATGCGCGGTTTGAGTCTGGCAGCAGCACCGCTAGCTCGCCGGCTAATTGGAGTTACACCGCTGGGGATGAGCGCGCACTCTCAGTGTCCGTGCACGAGGTCAGGAGGGCTTTGATGCGGGTGAACACCAGGAAAGCTGCGGGCCCAGACGGCATATCTGGACGAGTACTGAAGACCTGTGCTAACCAGCTAGCTCCGGTGTTCACTTCAATATTCAACATCTCCCTGGCTGAATCAGTGGTCCCGTCCTGCTTCAAGAGGTCCACCGTCGTTCCTGTCCTGAAGATCGCCTCTCCAACCTGCCTGAATGACTACCGTCCGGTGGCCCTCAACTCGGTGGTCATGAAGTGTTTCGAGAGGTTGATTAAAGATTATATCTGCGCCTCCCTCCCCCGCAACCTTGGACCCGTTGCAGTTTGTGTACCGGCAGAACAGATCCACGGATGACGTGGTCTCCCAGGTACTGCAAACCACGCTCACGCACCTGGATGGCCAGAAGGGGGCCTATGTGAGAATGCTGTTCATTGATTACACTTCGGCTTTCAACACCATAGTTCCCACCAGACTGACTGTCAAGCTGAAGGAGCTCAGACTGAATGCTCCGCTGTGCGCCTGGATCCTGGACTTCCTCACAGCTCGCCCCCAGGTGTTTAGGGTGGGGAAGCACATGTCCAGCTCCCTCACCCTGAACACAGGATCCCCCCAGGGCTGCATCCTCAGCCCCCTACTGTACTCCCTGTACACACGACTGCGTGGCCAGGTCCAGCTCCAACACCATCATCAAGTTTGCTGATGACACCGTTGTCGTGGGCCTGATCACCGACTGCGATGAGGAGGCCTACCGCCAGGAGGTGGCTGAGCTGTCACTCTGGTGCCAGGACAACAGCCTCCACCTGAACGTCAGCAAAACTAAGGAGTTGATTGTGGACTTTAGGCGAGGATTACAGTTGAGGACGCACGTGCCCTTAGTGATTAATGGGACTTCTGTCGTCAGGGTGAGCAGCTTCAAGTACCTGGGAGTCCACATCACAGAGGACTTAACATGGACTTTACAAACAGACACTCTGGTGAGAAAGGCGAGGCAGCGTCTTTACCACCTCAGGCAGCTGAGGACATTCCAGGCCTCGGTGAGGATCCTCAAGTCCTTCTACTCTGGAGCAGTGGAGAGCATCCTGACAGGCAACATCACTGCCTGGTTTGGGAACTGTACTACTCAGGACAGGCGGGCCCTGCAGAGGGTGGTGCGTTCAGCTGAACGTACCACTGGAACTACCCTTCCCCCCTTGCAGGACTTGTACACCAGGTGTAGTAGCAGAGCTTGTAGGATCATGAAGGATCCTCACCACCCCAACAATGGACTGTTCCAGCTGCTGCCGTCGGGCAAGCGCCTCCACAGTCACACAGCGAGAACAGAGAGACTGAGACAGTTTTTTCTCACAAGCCATTAGAACTGTCAATGCTGACCTCACCAGGGGTCCTCACTGAGCCACACACATAGGCTCCACTACCTTAATGTACTGTATGTAGCATACTGTACCGCATACTGTGTCACTGATCAGGGTTGTTCGGTGATACCGTATTGCTGCGCCGTACTGTGCTGTATTATCCCAAACACTACCTCACTTTATTCACATGCCACTTTAATAAACATATCTGTATATACATAATTGCCTATCTCAGTTAGTTGGTCTAGTAGAAATTTTCCTAGGACATGGTGTGTAATCACTGGGTGCGTTGCATTACATTTCACTGCATATATGTATGAAAGTATGTATATGTATGTGACGAATAAACCTCTTGAATCTTGAACCTTTGTACTGTTGGCCCTGTTGTTGGGCAGCTCACAATTACAAGTTAAGCTGAGATGAAACAATTGCAAATGCCTTTGTGACACCATCACAATAACTGTCCATGTGACAGTTGATACAATCCCTCGAGCAAGGTTCGGGGGAGATGCTCTTCGCTATTCTGTGTGACCTGTAAAGTGCTCCCCGCTGATTGCAATCATCTTTACAATAAACTTAGACAAAGTGACAATTGCTGTATTTTCTGTTTCACCTGAACTATCTCACCCCACGCATCGATTGGAAATGACTTGTTACGCAAAAGCAACACATACTGTGCTCCTTTCACCGAGTTGTCGAGACATTTCCTCCACCGTTACTAGTCTGTTGACTTATTTTGAAAAATAAATTTTGCCAGCTAATTTTAGCCGATTAAACGACTGTAAATTGGTTTTTCCAATTCTCAGAAATCCTCGAATGACATTCAAGAAGTCCTTAAAGGGTGATGGGGTTGTAACTGCGAGGGAGCCTGTGCTAGGGAGCAGGTTTAGTCTGAGGATTAAACAGAGGATTAGACTAAAGAATAAAGAAAAGGTAGGGATCTTTTATTCGACGATCATATGAATTCACGAGTATATACAGAAAGCCAATGATGGCGGGTGCTGCGACTCGAATCAGAGGCTGACCAGGGAAAACGGAACACAACATTTAGCTCGACTGAAAAATGAAATGCTATGGATGTGCAGTAGGCCTCTCAATGGTTCATTATTTTTCCAAACCAGGTCTTATTAAAAATGTTGGATTCCATCATTCATAAATGTGAAGACCGCAAACTTGGTGAGTGCTTCACTACTGAGAAACACACCACTCTTCTTTGGCCCAACGCAACAAAACACCTTAAAACATTACATCTCATTTTCTGAGTATTTTACGAACATGTTCTCAATGAAAATAATATCACATTATAGTTGCAATAGCTGCAGTTAATCTAAAGATGAACTAACGGAGGCAACAGTAGGTTCCCTGTAAGAAATGGCACAACCTCCTGTTTCTAGTCTCTTGCGAAAGCATGAATGTAGCACAGTCGATAACATGCTGAAAAACATGATTCACGGTTGGCAACCTCCCCCCCCGCAGTAGGAGATTATGAGCTTCCAACCTTCGAAAAGGAGATTTGACCTCTATTTCATAGCTTTAGCATTTGCCCAATCGGGGTGGGAACAGCGAGGAGCGGCAGCAAAGTGGTACGTTCTCCCCAGTGGTTCATCGTCCAGCTGTGATATCAATTTATAAATGACGGAAACAGACATTTTACTAAGGCCTGGGCGGAGAAATTGCAAACCTGTTCCTAAAGAGAGACGGGCAAATCACTAAGTGAGGGAAAAAAAATAAAAAATAAAATCAAATAAACAGTTAAAGGCAGCGTTGATGTAGTCTGGAAGATCGGTTCATGGTAAAACTTTTGATTTTTATTGCGTTATTGCGAGAATGTTACATTAGACATATTGCTAAATGCGGTTGCTCAACGCATGACGTGTAGGGGGGGTGTTTAGTTTAGGGACTAAAGGCCGGACAGTAGCTGCAGGGCCCGGGGGTGCGACAGCATGACGTTAAAATCCATGGACCTTCAGCTGCTCCTCGCGGACAATCCCGATCTGGACAAAGGGGGAGAAAAAACAACAACAAAAAAGACAAAATGCAAACACACAGGAAATTAGGTTGTTATTAAACTACGAGACAATTGCTTACACTGCAAACCCATAGGTTGGGGCCCATTAAGTTATTTTCCCACGACTTCTTGTGGATAAGAGTCATTTTAGGCCAAAGTTTTGACATTTAAGACCGCAAATTCCTGGATAAAAAAACCAAAACAATTGGTGAGGAGCTCAATCCAACACATGGTGAAATTCGCACCAACTTCCAAAATCATATCTCCAAAAATGTAATGATTTAATGTTTTTTTTTTTTTTTTTAATCCGATGTTCATTATGAGAAATAACTTCAAGTGCGTCTTTCTGGCGTGGGCCTTTGATGTACAACCCTAATCTCGGTAATAGACAGATCTTGCCAAATGTACGCTAGAATTAGTCTTGATCTTGAGCAAATGTTTGTTTTTCTAAACGTGTATGTTAAATCCTCTGACTGTGTGTGCGCGCGCGCGCTCTTTACCTCGAGCAGGAACTGACAGATGTTCTTCCTCTGGTCTCCCTGGAGCTGAATGACCTCGCCGTACTCGGGGTGCTCGATCACAGTGCCATTGCAGGCAAATCTCTGCCAAACAAGAGGACGAGACAAGCGGGTCAATGCGCGGCCCCCCCCCCTCGCACGGACACGTGCAGGTGTGGAAACCTGAGGTAGTGGGTTAGGCGCCCTCCCCCCCCACTAAGCCGGCTCACTCTTTTGACGGCCTTCACCAGCTTCTTCTTGTCGTAGTCGTGTGCAATGCCCTGCACGGTGGTTAGGGTTTTGCGCCCGTTGCGTTGCTGAATCCTTATGTGGATTTTATCCTCAGTCCCTGATGGGAGTAAGTCGTCACCCTTGGTTGCATCAGCAAAGGGATCTGGGGGAGGGGGTGGGCAACGACATCACAACACATGGAAAGACCAGCGTTATGTCATCTAGCCAAGCTCTGTCATATACACATGTGCGGCAATGCAAAGAAGGTGTACGAAACGCAGACATCCGAAAATCAAACTTCCCCAAGTATCTCAGCGCTCTCCCGACGGGGCGACATCTAAACGTAAGAACCGTGATACCGCGTCTACAAATGGCTTTAAACGCACGGGAAGGTAACGACACGGCTTGTGTCCGGTTTTTACAAAACGCTCGTCTTGCTCGAATAAGCCCAATGGGTCGATTACGTAACGTTCGGTCGGGCTTGGGGTCGCAACTGTGCCGCAGCGGCGGAGAGCGGCCCCGGCTGGAATTCGTCGGATCCGACATTACGTAACAAACAGGCTGATCGCGCTAGCAAGACAAGACCCCCCCCGCCGCATCCCGGAAGTGCCCTCCTCGCCGGCCGAACCACGGTCGGCCACGAACCGAACGAGTCCGTCGACCGGGCGACCGTTCGCCGCCCGTTCCCGCCGCGTCGAGCGCCGACACAACTCACCAAAGGATTTGAGGTTCTGGATCGAGGACATGCGATATCAGGGCGTCGGCGTGGTGGGGACGAAATATCTCGGCGTCGTGATGCCGTCAGTTGTTGGTCGTGCGGAGTGAGCGGTGCGGTCACAGCCTTCCCCCCCCCAAGAGAGCCCCCGAAGCGGCGAGACGGCAGCTGGCGGCGAGACAGCGGGAAGCGGCGAGACAGCAGAGCCGGGGCGACGCGACGTTCGAGCTTGTGGATCCCACGGCGACGCGGCGGCGTAATGAGGCGGGGGTCGAACTACAGCGCCCACGTGACTGTGACGTCCGGGGCCCCGCACGTCGACGTCACTGCCCGGAAGCGGAGCGACTGCTTTTTATTTCGTTTTTCCTCTGGTTAAATATATGACGTTTTTTCCCCCCATTATATATAATGAAGATACGAAATAAAAGAAAAACAAAAACAAACAAAAAAAAAAAAATCGTATTTTATTTTTATTTCTGAGCAGGTCAATTGATTGTAGTTTCCGCGCTGTCCACTTACACCAACACACGTCGATGTCGATATTAATCGTGGTGAGTTTGAGTAATCGGCGAAATAATGGAGATATAAGCTGAAAAAGTTGAGATATTAACACAAATATAGACAAATATTACCCAAAAAAAAAAATTCGATCTACCCTTTTTTTTTTTTTTTTTTTTTTTTTTTTTTAAATTGCACGTACGTGTTTATCTTTCTTTATAAAACACTCCGACCTGGCTTTGCGACGAATGAACGTGTGGTGACGACGCCTTTTCTAAATATGAACCCGCAAATGAATTAAGTTGACGTTTATTCCTCAGGCGCCGATGCGCTGTTCACGCTCCCCCAGTCGGATTAAGCAATTTGTCACGAAAAGATAATAATGTCGTTGGGCCACGGACTGCACGAAGCCGCATTGAAACGTGTGGACTGACGCGTAAGCGAGCGACTGAAGCCGCGACGCCGTCATACAGGTTTTTGCTGCGCACACACGACGTTGAAACG
>NC_137206.1:6459866-6766799 GCF_960531495.2 Zeus faber | reverse complement strand
TTGTAGATGGAATCAGGAAAAGGAGGTCACCATTCACAGATATAATAATGATGATGATAATAATAATAACAACAACAACAACAACAACGACAGAGGCATAACGGAGCCAGGCACATCATTATCACTGAATTCATCGTTATAATAAATAGCCTTTTTCTACATTCCGTAACACTAGGATGACTCCAGAATTTTCATAGAAATTTAAAATGAGACCGTGTCATTTTTTCCCACGTAGCTGACCACACCCTGTAGTCGAAGAGAGACAAAAAAAAACAACTTCTTGCCATCGTCCCTCGTCCTCGCATGAAGTCATGACATTCCGATTCCCACAAGGAGCGCCACCAAGAAGGCCAGGTTTCCCAGGAGAAACGCCGCCAGCAGCATGGCGTGAAAACTCTTCTGCGGAGGGGAGACAGCGACTGGCTTTAGCGGGTTTACCTAAAGTGCGAGCGGCTGTTTCGTCCTGTTTTCCAAATTGCACGAGGGCAGCCATCGCCTACCGTTTCACACGCCGCGTCTTCCGCATCTAATGGAAGACAGAACAATCGTTGTGGTTAAGATACTTAAATGGAGCACTATGATGTAGCTGCTTGTAAAGTGGACCTATTATTCTCCTTTTTACATAAGTTGATATAGGTCTGAGGTCTCCAAAACGTGTATTTTAGTTTTTTTTTGATGAAAATGCCACTCAGATTCTGCATTCCAGCCATTCTGACATGTCTCTAAATCCATTGTGTTCCTGACGCTCTGTTTCAGCGGGAGGAGCCTCCCTCCTGAGGCCACGAGTTCTGTGAGCCAATGGGGTTTGAACATAATTTCCCGAGTTCTGTGAACCAGTGGCGTTTGAGCGTGGCGATATAAGTTGAGATAATGTTGAGATAATCATAACCGTAGTAATCGTAATAATCCTCATAGCCATAATAGTCTGGAGCGTGGTTTCGTTCTATTTACTTCGTAACTTTCACTGATTTCACCTCATCGTTGCACCAAAATCTTGTTTCTGAACAAATGTGCTGGATCTTCACTCATATTAGCTCGAAAAGGCCTAATTTAAAAGTTAGTTCTGGCTTTGGTTGCCGTGCTCCAAGCTGGCAGGAGACACGGACGCCGCGCCACGACGCACCGGGACTCTCGCATTCGGGGATTTATTTGTTTCACGTAAACATCGGAGGATAAAATGAAATTTTAAAAACCAGCGGATCGCACAGCGGCTCGGATGGGGCGGACGACCATGCAGCGAAATCCGGCGCAGAGCGGACGTCAGCTCGTAGAAAAAAACTTTGAAAAGCGAACGTTCAGAGCGGTCTGAGCCCTGAGCGGTTTGTTCACAGCGATGACTTTGTCATTAGTTTGTTATTATTTGACACTTTGGCCACGTCCAATATGAACATCCAACATTATTATCTATATGAAAAAAAATAAGGAAAAGCGTTATAGAACCCCTTTAAAGCAACTAAGATCTTGATTTGATTTCATTTGATTTTACTCGATTTTATTTTTCCTTGTGATAAATTTGCAAAAATAACTCTAAGAGCGGGAATAACTCAGCTGCCACACCTTGTGTGTTTTTTATACCTTTGTTCTTCCTCCTGTCGTGGAACTCAAACAGGACGTAGAACAGAGCTTCCCAGCCCACGAACCCGCCCATCACCTTCATCAGCCAGCGGTCCTCGGTGCTGTCAATCAACCGCAGGCCGCTGAACACGGCCGCCACTTGGGGGGACACAAGAAGCAAGCCACGTGGGGAAATCGCACGCACCCAACTGACGCAGTGAGTTTACGATGAAGAAGAACGAACGGAAAAGGATCATTTATGAAAAACAATCGATACAAACGTCTTCTACCTGCAAGTCCTTTTATGGCGGCAGCATTCAAAGCGTGTGACCAATTAAATAGAAATCGCCTGAGGGAGAGAGTGGTCAAATATTATAATTACTACCTGACACACACACACACACACACACACACACACACACACACACACACACACACACACACACACACACACACACACACACACACACACACACACACACACACACACACACACACACACACACACACACACACAAATCCCCCACAAACAACCATCTGTACGTACAGGTGGTGATGAGGGCCACAGCGGAACAGCGCCCCAACGGGCTGGAGGAAAGAGAGAATCATCACCAAACAGCCCAGAACCGGATGCGTTCCCTGCCAACACAGACCAGGCGCCGTTGAACCGAAGGGACGTGGGGAGATTTGAGATATTCGAAACAAATTCATCTTTTCCTAGATTTTCAGTTAACGCGGCGTTCAGGAACACACTTAAAAAAAACAAAAACATTTAAATAAAAGGAGGCTCAACTCACTTCGCTCCAGCCCCGGACGTGGGAGAAGATTATGATGAAGGCGATGATGGTCGTCGCCGTGGTGAGGCTCATCAGAGCGACATGGGCCTGGAAGAGAGCCAGGGACCGCAGGGAGAAAAAGTGATATATTACAGGTGATATTCAGAATATATAGGGGGTTAAAATTGGCAGGGACCTCCCAATTTTATATTCGAGTGACAATTGCTCTCTAGACTAGAAAAGTCATGACGATACAATCCTCCTTCGGGACTTGATTATGGACCACCACGTGCAGGATAAGAATGACGACGCTACACTCATATATCTAATTAATCATTTCCAGCCAGAATACCAGCTCCCATCCAAACAAGCTTCACTCTGAAAGTGAGTCGTGGTGATGAAAGGTTTGACACTCTTTGGAGATTCGACCCTCTGCGAGGCGCTCAGTAAAAAGAGTCGTTCTTATCCGACTCTTGGTTCGTTCGGTTCAGTCGGTGTAACGCTTGGTGAACAACAGTGACACGAGTCCGTTTGGCTCTGAGTTGTGAATGGAATTCTCACAAGAATCATTTCATTCCGTCAAAATTGTTTATGTCTTTTGATGAAATGCAAAAGAGTCAATCCCTAACATTGGATATGAATTATGTCAGTCATCAGTAATTATTTTCAGTTTGTCATTTTTTTCTAATAATCTTATTATTATTATTATTATTATTATTATTATTAATAATATTTGTATTAATAATAATAATAATAATAATAATAATAATAATAATAATAATAATAATAATAATAATTGTATTATTAAAAATAAATTATATTATACATATATTTATTATTTTATTATATTATTGTAATTTTTTTTCTTTAATATGCACTTGGAGGAGTCTCCAGGCGCACGCACAGGGAATGACTTGCCACAGTTGACGTAGCAGCTGGCCACAGTGAGCAGAGCTGAGTGGGGATGGGAGTCCGTCCGCCCTCCACCTCGCCTGGCGCACAGCTCCGTGCCCGCGCGTGCGGTGACGCCACAATAAGATCGTTTGGCGGCGGCGCCGCCTTTCAGAACTCACTGCGGGCAGGTTCAATTTTTTTCTCCCAAACATTTTCGTATCGGATTACGTCCGGAACTTGAAAGCGTGTTGCATCGAAAAGTGGCGACAACTAGCGTGTCTACCCCGGTGTCATGTTTCCATCACTGCCAAGAAATACCCCGTGACTGCTGCAGAGTCATTTGTTCCGGGAATGAATGCAGATTGTAACCTTTCCCACTAAAGTCAAATGTTAGAGGGTGTCAGTGGGTTTTTTTGCAGTGGGAAAGGGGTATTACAAGGGTTTATACAAGGTATAAGGGTTGTTTTAAACTCTTGGAAGTACATGGGGTGACACAGTATGTCACGGCCCCGGTCGCGCCTCCAGTTGTTTCCCTTGTGTTTCTTAGTGTTTCCCTTTTGCTCTGTCCACTGTCCCGGCTCCCTGCTCCACCAGCACCTGCAGGCAACCGGCTCATCACCTCCTCTACCGCAGTATTTAAACTCCGGCTCTTCGCCCACTCATCGCCAGGTTGTTGTTTCACCTCAGTGGTACTGCACAGTTCAGGCCACACTTAGTCACTCCCTCTCTTACATCCCATGATCATGATCCATCTATGCATAGGAAGGGTTGTTATTTCAAAGTTATGACACCGATATTCATGTCAATACTCTCAAATCGAAGCCGACCCCCTGTACTTTAAACCCCTATTAATTGTATGACTTTTAACCTGAAATGTTTAGAGTGGAGCCAAAACAACAGATAATGTGTGACTGTGCCAGCTACCTGTGGTCAGTACTGCATAAGGTTGGCATCTTATGCAGTGCAAGATGCCATATTTGCATGGCAAATACGGCATCTCTGAGCGCTCACCAAAAACCAGACGGCTTTTCCCCAGTAGCTTCGACTCTTGGCCACACCTTTCAGATATCTGGCGACTATCATTCCGAGTGCACCCGTGGTCATCCATGCGATCAGCATCAGGGCGCCTGGAATAAAACCACCACGATCATGTTGGCTTACGGGCGTAGTCAAAACAATTTCAAAAGACTTATATCATGGTCAATTTATGAGTGGGGTATCAGATACTTTAACTAAAGAACCTCATAGAAATGGCTAAAATCAAATTCAATGCTGAAGATCACTGCACATACTGTACTGTAGATGTATTTCATGACTGTTGGAGATACTGTGTCCGGGTGACATCTCACACTCGTACCGTGCGCTTTGACATTCGGAGGCTGGCCGGATTTGCTAAGAAGCTGAGGCCTGGTAATAAACACCTTACTGGCGCTGGCGAACGTGCCGGTATGGAAGCGGATTTGCCCTGTCCAGGAAGAGGTTGAAAACAAGTTATTCGTTCATAAAACAACCAATAACTCTCACGGAACTACTATGTCGCTGCAATGTTTTAACCTTGTGCTGAAAGTTATAACAATACAACGGCGAGAAACAGTTTACAAAGCACTTATATGTGTTTCTTAGATGTGTTTCTATACAGCATAAACTTATACTGTATATAAATAGATCACACTCACATCAAAACAGTAGGAAAAATAATTACAAAGCAATGGAAAAAAAAGAATGAAAAAGAAAATGGCAATAAATGGAAATATGCGAAACTATACAATATACCAGTTATAAACAGTTAACTTTACATCAGGGGTCTTCAACCTTTTTTCAACTCAAGGACCCCTTGGTGGATATAGAAACAAGAGCATGGACCCCCTCGATTTTTTTTAATGAGATGTTGTGTGTGTTGCATTTTAAGCCTGACCTAATAACATATTTATTTTTTGTCTAAAATAATATTTTTTCACAAAAGATTATATTGACGTAAAAAAATTTGGCAGGCCCCCTGCAGTACCTCCACGGCCCCCCGGTTGCAGACCACTGCTTTACGCAATAGAAATATGGCAATATACACTAAACCTAATTATAAACAACAAAATAAGAATAACCGAAAAAAAACCTGAAAAAGAAAACTAATATATAAAAGATACAAATGAAAAATACCTAAGCAGTACATAACTATGGGGTGCCACTTGTCAACCTCCACTGCTCAAAAATGTGCTTTACTTTTTCCAGATTTAGCCCCAACGTTGCACCATTTTCCACAGATTTAGTGAAATAACACAGCACAAAAATGCACTAATTTAACATATAATTTAACATATCACCTTTTCACAAATATAGACTTAAGATGATATGTTAAATCGAAGTGTTTAAAGTAAATCTAAGTATTAAATATAAGTATGAAATATAAATTAGATCCCATATCTTAAATTCTAATTCTAAATCTTTAATCTTATACTAAATCTTTAGATTTAGTATGTCTGGGGTTTGGTCAAACCCAAGAGTTAGGATTTAGGATTTAGATTAAGATTCAAGATTTAGATTTAGATAAAAGATTCCGATTGAAGTTTACGATATAGGATTTATACATATATATTTAATATTTGTATCTATGTTTTTATTATTTCATTTTATTTATGATTTATATTGCTGTTTAGGATTTAGATTCAATATTTAGATATATTTATTTATTTTATGTATGATTTAGCATATAATTATTAAATCCAGATAGGCGAAAAAGTGATATCAAATTGAAGTGCATTTTTGTGGGGTGTTATTTTGCAAAATTTTTGCTATTTTGTGGAAAAATCAAGATAAACAAATTATTGCTCATGAGCAAATATAAAAAAGCTGAAAGCTCAAAACTGACATTTTGACATCATCCGACCCCACTTTGTGTAGCTTACCGTTGCTGGTGGGTCCGTAGGCAAACAGAAGGTGGTAGGGCTGATCCACGCCCGTCGTACGTTGGGTGGAGATGACGTTCATCGAGGTGAAGGAACAGCCGATGACGCCGTCCCTCATAGACCCACTCACGTCAGAGACATTCCCCTTTCGAATCGTCAAAAGGAATTCCATTTTTTTAGAAGATAGAGATAGAGAAATAAGGAGATGTCGGACATCTTAGAAACACACACCAGGGGAAGCGCTCGTGGGGCACGAGCTCCTGTGGAAAAGGCGTGCTGCAACTGGACGAGGCCGTTGCCGTCCAGGGCGCAAATATAAATGTCGTCATTTCCCTGTGGAAACACCAGACAAAAACGGATAGCATCACGTTAAGTAGGGGTAAAAAAAACAAAACAGTGTGATGCGTTGTCGTTGATTTCATGTCATTGCATTCCAGTCGGCCTGGGTCATTTGAACAGATCTTTCATGTGCTTTGTAACCCTGTTCGGGTGCCACTTTCGGGAGTCTCTGCCCACAGGCAGGGTTTTATGGCACTACGATCACCTCATCTGACATGTTGACCATCGCGAAAGACAAAACATTGTGTAGTCAGATCCCGGCATAAAAGACACCGTCATTTGCATCAAATTTGTACCGAGAGTTTTCGGGGTTCCGTGGGGTTCGGGGTAACACGGCAGGAGTTATGATTTTCAGAGTTTACATTGAACTCATTGAACTTACAATGGCTCCTCTTGTCCGTCGTGGCGAACAAGGAAAGAGGCACCGGTGCATCCCCAATAATTACCATCCATTACTAGTTACTTACCATCTCTTTATCGTCGGAGAAGCCGAACGAGATGTATCCCGGGGATGGACCCGTCATCGCAAACCGGATGCCAGAGCCGCCGGGGGGTGCGACCGAGGCCGACACGTGGTAGCAAGTGGCGCTGCCGGCGGGGTCACAGTTGGGGGGCTGGCTGA
This sequence comes from Zeus faber, assembly GCF_960531495.2. Lineage (NCBI taxonomy): Eukaryota > Metazoa > Chordata > Actinopteri > Zeiformes > Zeidae > Zeus > Zeus faber. The sequence continues at coordinate 6,759,714 of NC_137206.1, read as the reverse complement.
AACAAGTCTTGGTGACGCCGCACCCAGCCCTGGAGATGGTCTGCTACGGGAGGGGGGCAATGAAAAATCAAAATTGTCATTATTTATGGGTTGTGATACAGATGCACTGCTGATATAGTGCTGCATTAATGATCTGATAACTTTTTTAGTGCAATTATCTCATCTTAGCATTCATATCATGAGTAAAAAAAAATTAAATAATAATAATTCACACCCAGACAAAACTGACAGAAAAGCCTTTGAGTTTTCCGATGTTTTAGCTGCAAAGTCTTTTAGTGATCCTACATCTAGATCGGTACAACAAAAATCGGCAATATTCTTAATTCCCTTTCGGCTCTGGCAAACGAAAGCGCTTCATTCTGTGTTCTTTTTAAACCTTGAAACTTACAGGCACATCGATTAACGAGATGGAGGGGGTGGGTGAGGTCAAATTAGCGGGAGGGCCCGTGCTGCTGTTTAGGAATCCCCCACTGTAGGTCAGCTGAGGACTGCGTACCTGCACCCAAAATGTCCTGAAGTCCTGGACAAAGGAGGCGCTGAAGAGAGGCAAAGACGTGTCAAATGGTCAAAGGACAAAACATAAATAATAATTCTAAGAATGACTTTTCAACTTGCAACATTAGGGCCTTAAACACAACGATCTATACACAGAGAAAACGGTGTCAATCAAAATGGAGAATCTTTCCTTTTTAGTCATGTTTATGCGACGGCTTCTTCTCTGTCGACCTCGAATACCAGCATGGTCCAGAATTCTATTCTATTGTGGGGGTGGTAGCTCAGGCGGTAGAGCTGGTGGTCTAGTGATCTAAAGGTTGCAGGTCCGATCCCAGGCTCCTCCTGCTAGCATGCTGTAGTGTCCTTGAGCAAGACACTTAACCCCTAATTGCTCCTGATGGCTGCGTCCGTCGGTGATTGAACAATTGTAAGTCGCTTTGGATAAAAGCGTCTGATCAATGTAATGTAATGTAATATTCGAGACGGCGACATTTATTCTTTTTTGCCGTCGCCTTAACAATTTACCTCGGCCACTTGGGGGGTATAGAATTTCCTGCTCTTGTTTTATGGGCGTGTTCATCCATATCAGCGGCTCACTGACCACAACTACGGGGAAAGGCGAAGCCTGCCGCCAACAGTGGAAACAGCACATAGAGGAGTGCAGGCATAACATATCACGTTTGTTGGGTAAATTGAGGATGGGAAGCAAGAAATGTGGATCGGACGGCACGAAGATAAAGTTAAAGAGATGATGATGATGATGATGATGTGTGACTGGCGAACAGGTGGAGAATGGACCGCCAGGAGTCTTGACTCAGGACGGGGTAAAGACTCTTCAGGGTGACAGGCCTCAGCCATGCCTTCGGATCCCCAAAAAACTCCTAATAACGGCTAAGGCTTGCGTGGGCTTGTCGGAGGTCCTGGATGTATCTAGGGTAAGCTTGGGAGGACCAGCGGCCTGGGATCGTCGTGGTCTGGTCGCAAAGCCCCTGGCAGGAAGCAGATGAAGCCGCGCCAACGCAGAGAGAGTGATAGGAGCGTCTCTAAAGTGCTGATGGGACCGGAAAAGAGTGGCGGCGCTTCCCATTTTGTTGGTGAAGACAGGGTTGGAGGGATAACAATCGAGGGTGGAGGTAAGAGTCGAGACGGAACAAAAAGATGGAAGTGCTGAGCTGTCTGGTCGGTTTTGCCGCACTTGATGGTGAAAACGAGGGAGTCGAGTATGAACTGAGATGTCGGCAGGCAGGGGCGACGACGAGGGTCCGGGAGGAGGTGCTGCTGCTTAAGGGTAAGTTAAGGCTGGTGTCTGGCGGTGGTGAAGAACAAATCCATAAATACATTTTGCTCAATTTAAGATTCACTAATTCTAGGCCAGGAAGTCCGAGACTAAGGTCATGAAGGACTAGTCAGTGCCCTCTTTCTGGTCTTGGTGCTGGTTTCTGCTGGTCCAAATGAACCTGCTCAATCCCAAGACCCACGTACATTAATCCAAAAATAAGCCAGCGGAACTTTGTGCCCTTTGTCATTTAGGTTTTTGTCCAAAGGGACTTACAATAATGTTAACACTTAAGGGAATAAATATTTTGAAATTGTTTTTACCAACAGGTGCCACTGAGTTCTATGAATGAAGTCATGACATAAAATATTTAATAGCAATTAAATACCAATATTTCAATGGGTGTCAGATTTTACTGCTTGGTCCCATGGTCGCAGTCTGAATTAACAAGATATTTGAAAAGTGGAAGATCACTCAATGCAAACAAGTGCCTCAAGAAGTGCACAAAAAAACTACCGGAGATGGGGGACGATCCTCCTAATACCTCAAGAAATTACATTATCGAATGTATGGCTAACCCTGTTAAGATTCCAGCATCAAAATATGATTTGGAATGAAACTGAGCATCATCACTGTTTACATTGAAATCACCAGAGATGATGACGCCTTCAAAGCCTCGAAAAGGATGAAAAACATCTCAGCAAAAACCATCAAGCATAGAGCATTTGTAATGCTTCACAGGGGGAAACGTACCACGTGGGAGCGCAGACAATGGAGTGAATGGCGAGTACAACAGAGCGCATAACGACCACGCCCCGCCTGTGTTGTCGTACTAGGCGGTGCGATGGAAATCTGAGTTGGTGGGTAAGGTTTCTTTGTCACCTGCCTGGTCAAGCCCGCCCAGCTGTCACTGGGGAAAAGGCACCAAGATTGTGTTCTTTCCACTGGCCTACTGTCATTAACCAGTAGGCCAGGGTTTCTTGTGGAATTGTGTAGTGTAAACTGAGATGAAATAACCAAAGGGTGTGTAACTCCACAGTGCTCTGCTGAGGGCTATCCAACATGTTTTTTTGAACGATCCATTCGTAGCGAACACATCTTTGAGACGACTCAAGAATCGCGAGGCACTCCGGTAAAATATTGGGCCAGCATCTTCAACTCAAAATCTGATCACATTTCAGTCCAAGGCAAACCAAAAAATGTATAAGTCAAGTCGTCGGGCACTATTTCATACCGAATGCGATGGATTCGCTCGTCGCATTGCACCGAATTAAATAACTTTGATGGAATGAAATGATTGTTGGGAACGTTCCATTCACAACTGGTCAAACAGCCTCTTCTGACTCTGGTTTGTCGTCCAGGAAGTCCTCTCTCTTTCTCCGCACGTGAAACTAACTGAATCAGATGAACCAAGAGTCGAAAATAGAAAGACTCTTTTTTTTACTGATTTACTATGTGATTATACCGATTTACTACCGATTTACTGACTTGTCAAGAAGCGAATCTCAACAAAAGCGTCAAAACTTCCTCACTACAAAGGACCCTCACTTTCAGAGGCAAACTTGTTCCGGCGAAAACAAAGACGCGATTACGGCCGGACCTGATGAATTAGTGCTGCCTTGCGATTTTGATATTGCAACACAAGAGCGAGTTGCCATGATCTATTTGTCTTTTTTCAGTGAAATTTGAAAAGTGTTCATGGCACGCCTGGCGAGCTCTCACGGCACACTGGATAACAAGGAACTACCGTGATTCACCATAAAACAGAAATACAAATAGAAAGGAATAAAAGTGCCACGCCTGATCGAGTTTGTTTTGAAATTACCGAAACTCAACGGGTTTGGGGTCTTCTGAGGTCGCTGCCGTCCACGTCGCCTCGATCAGGGTCTTGGGGGAATCTGAAGTGTGGGATACAGCCGAGTTCTGAGGAGACACACACGCACACTATGACTAAAAGGACTTGATGTAAATGCCTTTTTGCTGCTGAAGTTGATGAAAGAATTGCGTTACTTTAGTAAAGCGATCAAGACCAACAGCCCAACAGCCCAACAGCCCAACAACCCAACAGCCCAACAACCCAACAGCCCTACAGCCCTCATGTTAATGATTCATTTATAAGCCTAAAAAAATCCACCAATCAAATGTTCAATACAACTATTTATTCACCCATCTCTCAGTCTATGTATGTATGTATGTATCTATCCAACACTCTATCTCTTTATCCATCCACCTATCTATTTATCCATCTATCTATCCATCCACCTATCTATCTATCCATCCATCTATCTATCTATCTATCCATCCATCTATCCATCCATCCATCTATCTATCCATCCATCTATCTATCCATCTATCTATCATTCTATCCATCTATCTATTTAACTATCTATCTCTGAAATTATTAGTGACAGAACTGAACTCAATAATGCTCTGCACCCCTTGACGATGCCCTCACACATGTGACCCTTTGGAGCTTTTTGCCTCCAACCTCTCGGTGGATGTGGTGCAGCTGTACGACGTACAACTTGCTCTTTGAGAAGCTCTGCAGGACAAGAAGCACAAAGAGCTGTTGTGACGAGGGGGCGGCGGAGCGTAGGAATGCAGCGCACTCACAGGTGCACCGTTGCAGGTGAGGAGCTGGGCCGCTCCGCCCGTTACAGCGAACGATCCCAGGGGAATTTCACCGTCAACCTCCCTGGCTTGCAACATGAAACCCTTGAACGGGGTTGAACCTGGAGCCTGGAGGCGGACTAGAAAAAACAAAAACAACAGCAAGGAGTGATGGAAAACCTTCAGTGGCTTGACTTCCTGTGACTTGCTGATCGGGATGAAAACAAGTGAATTTTGAAGTATCCTTTGACAAAAAATGCCCAATCGTCATTTATTTAGTTTTTTTTTTTTTTTTTTACAATATTTTATTTTCATTCTTTGACAACTTCTGCTTTCTTTAAAAAAAATACTTTTTTCAACATTAAATACAATTTTCAGTCAATTTGAATTGGCTTTTAATAGTTAACTCTCCACACAACACATCGCAAACTGTTTCATAGTTAACGGTTGTCATTTTTAAAGTAGTAGAGTATATTTGTGTAGTTCAGTTATTGCAATATATCAATACAAATATGGGTTAAATAAAACGGATTCATTAATTTCCATAGAATGTCATGGTTTATACTTGCCATCAAATGCCGAAACACATGTAATACTGATACTTAAAATGTTTGTAACACGATGAAAACACAAAACTACTTAACTTATATAATAAATAAAATCAACTTGCAGTATAATTAAATGTATATATTCTCAATAAAATCATCTATAGTGCTTGGCCCAAAACATAGAAACCCTACACCAACACCATCAGTAACACTTACTAAGTACTAACACTTTTTCATCAGGTATCTCTACAGTAAAAACTGCAGTAATACTTTTGGGTGTAAAGATTTAAAGATAACGACATGAAGCCACTCGTACTGTCTGTTGATTTCATCGACGTCGAGCCGTATTTGTTTTGGCCTCGTACCGACGCTGGCAGACCTGCCCGTTCATCCATCCTGACGCCTGATCGAGCTTCCACTGACAACAGTTCGATGAACGTATTGAACGCAACGCACTGACAGGCTCGTTGAACGCGAGGTTCCAGGTGAGTTTCAAACACGTCGTGTCTCCCACAGAAAGGAATCACCTGCCGCTCACCTGTGATCTTGCCCCCGCTCTCGCCGTAACTCGTCCCACCCGCGGTCACGGAGAACGGAGCGGGGTTCGCCCGCGGGGGGACCCCGGCGTGGCGGGGCCGCAGGTCCGCGCAGGCTCCCGTCACTAGACCCGAACTGTAGCACCGCGCCGCCGGCCAGACGCAGGCCAGCAGCAGGACGAGGCGGTGCATCGCGGCGCCAACACAGCGACCGAGCGACTGAAGGCGATCAACACACACCACGACGAGGCTCTCACTGGTGCAGCCCCGTACGGTGCCGCGCTTTAACCGGACGGCGGGCGGGTGGAGGCGGACGGGTGGAGGCGGGGTCCGACGCTGGTCTCTGGGGACTTGGTGACCTGGTCGGGGGGGAGTGGGGTGGAACCTTTTATACCGTGAAAGGACTGGCACACACCTTCTGTTTATCCAGACATAATAATAATAATAATAATATAACAATAATAACGATAATAATGATAATTATAATAATGACGATAATAATGATAATGATAGTAATAATAATGATAGATAATAATAATAACAATAACAATAATAATAACATTAATACACAAACAAAGACAAAGAAAGAAAGAAAGAAAGAAAGAAAGAATATATACACTTCGCCCGGATAATTTGACTGGAAATAAAATAAATACATTTGACGCTCCTTCAACAAGACAAATACAAAAGCACAGAAAAAAAAACCCGAATTCTCAATTCCACTAACGAACCAGGATTCCTAAAGTTGTTTTTCATGGTCATTGAATCATCAAGCTGAGCCTTTACTGGAAAGGTTGGATAATAAACTGAACGGGAAGCAGGAAAAACAGAGGTGTGGGGGAGGGGGGTGAACTTACCATGACATGGCAAGATCTTGAAGGACTTTTACTGTTGTATCTGCTTTGATAACTGCACTGGAAAAAGATGCAACCTGGGGCACAGCAAGTACATTTTGAAAAGATAATGGGGGTTACCAAAGGCACCAATGGGATTTGGTGCCACCAATCCCCGAGGGATTGTGCCATCCCGGGAGTCTGATTTTCTAAACATTTTGATTAGATTATTACATCACCTTATTCTTTAACTCTCTATGGACGAGCTGTGTATTTTATGGCACAACGCGCCTACACCGTGGTGTGCGTGGTGCGGGACATGACAGCATCGTGATATTTTGCACCTGCACAGATATCTGATCTTGCAAATGGTTCTCAATCGCAAAGGCACAGTGAAAGAGTTATGATCGGATAAGCAGTATTAACCATTAGAATTGACAAAGAGTGTGGTTTGACACGAAATCGGCCGTTATTCATCGACCAATCTTCACCAAAAAAGAATGGGGAAATTAGATAGAGGTGTTGGAATGTGCCAAAATACGTCAAGATTGAACAGCGGGGCGGCGCTACAGAAGCCAAAAACATGTCTCTCCTACATGCTTTAGAGATAATTATTAGTTGAAATATGCACTCTGGTGGTTATCTGTAATTGGCCCAGGCATACTTAAGCATGTTTGCGCAATACTTCTGGGCCGGTGACGTCACAAAGGGAGTCGAACGACGCCCTTTGACACATTCGCTTTGATCCACTGCCGCAACGCAGCAGCAGGAGTCGGCAGGTCAGTCATTCTGTTTCACAGCTACTCAGGCTGGTCAAGGACTGTTTTAAGGACTTATTATTTTCTACTACCACTACCAACGATCGAGCTGGCAAATCCGTCGAACACGTTTAGCCGCCACGTAATTTATCCTCAAGTCACCAAAGTGTGTGTAAAATGAAACCTTTCGTATTTAAGTGTTCATGTCATGTCATGTCAGGTCATTGTTTGTTAAAATGCATTGCATTACACAGGTGGCCCCACCCACAAAAACAGAGCGTCCTGGAACAAGATGGGTTAGAGGCAAGTTAGAATGTTCAAAATGCATAGCCTGAGCGGTGTTTTCAGCAAAAATAACTTCAATAACCTGTTTTAAGGTCCAATTTATTTTCTTTGAATGAATCCCTTTTCAATTTGGATTACTTTATTCACCCATAGTCTTGATTTAATCCTATATATTGTTCTCTAATTAAATATGAATTATTGAATTGCTTTAAAACCCTTTGCAAGACCCTCTATTTCTGCCAACAGCCAGTGAACTAAATGGTCCATCTAGTAGGTTTAAGTTAAAGTATGTCAATAACACTATTATAGATTTGACAATACGCTACTCAGCTTCTGACCAGCCACCACATTAAAACCACTTGCCTTATATTGTGTAGCTCCCACTCGTGCCACCAAAACAGCTCTGACCTGTCGAGGTGTGGACTCCACAAGACGTAGGAAGGCGTCCTGTGGTATCTGGCACCAAGACGTTTGCAGCAGGTCCTTTAAGTCCTGGAAGTCTCAAGGTGGGGCCCCCACGGATCGGGCTGGTTGTGTCAGCACATCCCGCAGATGCTCGATCGGATTGAGATGTGGGGAATTCGGAGGCTGGGCCAACACCTTGATGTTCCTCAAACCATTCCTTAACAATTTTCAGTGTGGGAGGGCGCATTATCCTGCTGAAAGGGGCCACTGCCATCAGGGAGTACCGTTGCCATAAAGGAGTGCACTTGACAGCAGAAATGTTCAGGAAGTTGGTACGTTTCAAAGTAACATCCACATGAATGCCAGGACCCAAGGTTTCCCAGCAGAACATTGCCCAGAGCATCACGCTGCCTCCGCTTGCCTTCTTCCCGTAGTGCACCCTGGTGCCATCTCTTCCCCCATGTAAAGGACGCACATGCACACGACCACCCACATGATGCAGAAGAAAAGGTCAGACCAGGACACCTTCTTCCAAGGTCCAGTTCTGACGCTCACGTGCCCATTGTAGTTACTTTCAGCAATGGACAGGGGTCAACATGGACACTCTGAGCGGTCTGCAGCTACGCAGCCTCATACGCAGCAAGCTACCATGCACTGTGTGCTCTGACACCTTTTATTTAAATTTCATAGCAGCATTAACTTTTTCAGCAATTTGTACGACAGTAGCTCTTCTGTGGGATCAGACCAGACGGGCTACACTTCACACTTCACTTCAGCGCCCATGACCATGTCGCCAATTCACTGGTTGTCCTTCTTTGGTCCACTTTTGGTAGGTACTAACCACTGCATACTGGAAGTAGTTTGTAGTAGTAGTGGTGAAGATTTCAGTGGAAATTACAGCTTCTCTCCCAGTTTCCTGTTTAAGTGAAAAACCTGCGGTCCAATTGGTTGCACGTCGCAGATTTTTCTAGGTCGAGCCAATCACGCAAGAGAAAAGCGTATTTACAGGAAAAATAAAGCTTCAAAAAAGTAATTAAAAATAATGCACAATAAAGAGGGGGAATGGAGGTACAAGAAGGAAGCTTCCGGAAATTGTTGCAACCAGCAGAGTATATCGAGTATGTGCCATTGTCTTACAATATGAAGAAAAAAATATCAAGAATGTACTTCTTGATATCAATAATCACATTTGATCTTCTGATATCAGAACTTGAAATATTAATATCATGAATTACCTTTTAAATATCAACAATTCAAATTGTTGATATCAAGAAAGGGAATTGATATCAGAAACAACACAAAAATTTAGTGTGTTCATCCTCACAATCAACTTAGGGAAAAAAAGGCTAATTATTTTTTACTGTGAAATTAACTTCTCTTTTTCAAGAGAACAATACTCCCCAATTTCAAAGGAATTGGGAGACAACCTTGCTTAATTTCTGATGTTTTATAGACTATCTTTCAATCATCTCAAATTGCTAGGATTATTTTCTTGACGAGTGAAGTTTTCTCAACCTGTGAACCGATCCTTCTATTTGATTCTATGGAGTTACATTTAGTTTATTATCTGCTTTTTGGCAGCAAAAGTGTAATTGCAGTGTATCCCCCCCCCCCCCCCCCCCCGAACGAGATCAGGATCAAAGTTCCGAAGGGTTTAATCTCTTAACGAAAAACTGTAATAATTCCTACCGCTATCAGGAGAGACAAAAATGGTCAAACCAGTGCATTTTTTCTTCTTCTGTGCAACTGTTTATTATGTGAAATTCCATATGACACACAGTAGATACTTAAAGTCACAAAGGTCAGATAAAGAGTCTAACTAAATGTATGTTTAACACAACACAGACAATTCTATCATATAATTATAGAACCCAGAATCGCGATTGTGGAGCCGCCCCTTGCGGCAGCCTGTGCGAGCACCTTGTGTCGACGACGCACATTTTAGTATCTTTAGAGCTTATAGAGCGTATTGTGCGTAATCACTGCATATATGTATGACCGTATGCATATGTATGTGACAAAAGAACCTCTTGAATCTTGAACTTGTTCTTCTATATGGGGAAGAGTTCTTAAAAGACCTCACAGCTTGATGCTATAGCAACACACATGGTTGAGTGAAAATGGCAGAATGAATATCACTCGGAAACGTCCGCTGCAGTGTTTTACATCCACAGGTCACAGGTCGTACAAGACCTCAAGGGTGGTGGCCATGGACCGCGCCTGGCTCTCGCAGCTGAAAGGGCAGTACTGGCCGTTCTCGTTGGTCAGTTCGGGGAGACCCTTCCAGGACGACCTTCAGAGGGACAGCGGGGGTTATCGCTATTGTTCATCCAATCCTACGGGGAAGCCGCCGCTTTCCCGAACGAATTTTGGCAGCTTTCAGCCGTCAAACGGGATGGGGGCCATTTTGAGTGCTTACCTCTCCAGGTGGACGTAGTGGCGAGACAGGACGTTTTTCACCAAGCTTACAGTCTTCTCATGCGTCTCCCGTCCCAGTGCCTTGGCGAAGTAGAGCTTGGCACGCAGAAAGTAGCCCACGGGCCACAGACATTCCTAGAGGCAGGATGGATAAAAGAAAACGAGGAGGGGAAAACTTTCAAAATGGCCACCTGGACGTCAACGGACATTTGGACAAAAAGGGTGCGGGTCGACGTATAGATTACTCACTGGTCCTTGATGGTAGTTGAACCCCTTCGCCACGTTGAAGTTATCATTATCCAGGTCATTGTCGTAGACCCCGCAGTAGACCATGTCACTGTGAAATCAGAGGAAGCTAAAAGTATTAATGGATCAAGTTAGGACATAATCCATCCAATCCAGTCTGTTTTAGTGTTTACACACTAAAGAGTTTTTACACAGCTCTGAGTAATACTCAATTCTGATTGGTCAATAGTGGCAATGAAATGTCAATTATTTTTGAATAATATCCACTGTTCTGTAAATGACCGTTGCCATAGGCAACCGCTTCTCAGGCTTGTTTCACATCCATCAAATCATTCTGCCTACAGTTGCACTTGCTAACGCTAGGTAGTGAAGCTACACAGAAACTACAATGGAGGACTTTTGATTTGTGGTTAAAGGCTGAGGAGATCCCAAAAAAACAATTGTGTAAATAACACAGGGGAAGGAGGAATCCTAAGAGATGCAAATAGTTGGTTGAAAGAATCAAATGTAAGGCGAAAAGTTTTTTTCGCCTACAATCAGTAAATAAATGGGGCGGGGCTTAGAGTGTCAACTACAGAACCTTAATTGCGTCTTGTCAACTGGCGTTTTGGGGTCAGTTGGAAAACCCATGGAAGAAAAGTGATAAGTTGATAGCCTCCACCCATTTCTGCGCTTCACATCACCATGCCAGTGCTTTTCTTCCAGAGAATGCGCTCAGTGGACACAAGCCCTATGGGAAGAAGGCATGCGGAACACAACTAGGACCCACTCTGGGTCCAGCGTCTTCATGCCCAGGGGTCCCAGTAGCTTCTTCTCAGCGACCCCGAGAGCCTCCCAGGCCCTCTCCACTGTGAATAGCTCTGGAGCCTGCGTGGGATGGACACGTACGAAGACAGGTTGGCTAAGACCAGATGTAACAAAAGCTGGACTAACCATTGCTGACGTTTAGCCACATATACATACAGTATATACAGGGTTTCCACTCTAAATGCAAGTAAATGTGGTTACTTGGATAGTCCAAAGTTAAAACTCAACTCTATCAGTGGAATGTGAGTAACTTGTTTGCACATCGGGGATACCCTAAATGAGACGTCCCTCCCTGTCCCCAAACTGAACTCTGATCTATTTCTCTTGCTCTCGCCACTCCCATCCTATCAGCTGTGGTGTCAAGTTGAAATGTCAGGTAATATAAAGGTCATCTCTGCATCGGTCTCTAAAGTATAAAAAAAAAAATGCTGCAACTGTGTTCCCTCGTACTTTGCTGTAGAACTGGTATAGAGCTGACACGTAAAATGTGGTCAATTTGCACCAGAGTGGCAACAATCGAAATTCCTTCATGTTCCATGATCCACGCAAGAGTCCCTGAGTTTTTGGAAATTCCATGATCAGTGGGAACCCTGTATATTAAACATAATCATAGACAAACACACAGAAAATGTGTCTACCCACCACCACCATGGCGATGGTGAAGTTGGGCCGCAGCTGGTAGTCGCACCAGGCGCTGGAGGCCCCGTAGCTGTCCTTGTAGATGCCTCTCTTGTGGACCAGATCCGGGTGTCTCTCATCCGGGTCGTGCGGGTCGCAAGACACGTAAAACCTTCTCTCAAAGTTTTCCTGGATCTTGCGGTCCCACTCAGCGTATGGCACCGAGAGATCCCCGCCTGCGGACCAACGGTCAGTATGAATAATGAATAAGAATAATGCCTGGAATACTGTCAGATCGGAATAAATACTGCCTTCTAATAATACCTTCTCTGCGTATGGTGACTGTGGCGTAGGGGAACAGGCCCTGCTTATGGAGCTGTGCCAGCCAACGCACAGTGGACTTACACAGGCCGACTATCTCCACAGCTGAACCATCCCTGAAAGATGTAAACACAGAGCCCTAGCATAAATGTCAGAGACTTCAATATGGGTTTTTTAAGGAGCTCCAAATGTAGACTGTTTGTGCCCTTTGCTGTTCTGCGGTGCCAAAGAAGAAAGGTTCAAAGTCTCTGCTCACCATGACTCCCTGTCCCTGCATACAAAAGACCCAGTTAGAAATCTTGACGTAATTATGGACCCATATGGAAACTTTAACAGTCTTACTAGGACTCAATAACAATATTAGCCTGCTACCTTCAAAAGTACACAACAAGAACTAGAGGATTCAGGACAAAACAAGACAGAGAAAAAACATCCATCCAGGCCTTTATTTCCAACAGGCCGGATAACTAACATTCCTCTGTCAGGTGTCTCTGTCGCCGTTCGATCATAGACCTTTTGTCTTGCTAGTCAGTCTCTGGTCTTTCTGGCCGTTCATCTTCCTGTGGATGTCTTCTTCCTGTCTCCCTGGTCGCTGTGCCACCCAGCTGTTCAATTTGTAATCGCCTCCATGTGTATCTATTCCCTGCCCTCGGTGTGTCTTGTTGCTAGTTTGTCATTCCCTCTATGTTTGATGTTACTCAGCCCCTTTGAGTACTAGTCAAGTCAAGTCAAGCTTTATTGTCATTCCAGCCATATACAGTGCAGGCTACAGTGGAATGAAATTGTGTTTTCCCTGGTGCAATGTATTAAATCTATACACAAGACAAACAAGACAAGGATGGGTCTGTGTGCCCAGGACCGTACATAGTGCAAATAGCAAGACAGTGCAAGCATAATAGACATGAAAGTATACATAACTCTATTCCCTTCTATTTTGTACTGTATCTTTTTGAGTCATATTTAATTTTTATTTTATATTATTCTATTCACTGACTGCATTACATTTTAGGAATCAGCTAGTTGCTAGGTAGGAATTAGGTGAGCTATTATGTTCGGTTTAGTAACTATTGTGCATAATCCGGGTGCGTTGCAAAGACATTTCACTGCATATACAGTATGTATGAACGTATGTGTGTGAAAAATAAACCTCTTGAATCTTGAAAATGCAACTAAATCTGTACAGTAAAAAGGAAAACTGTTAAAAAAATGTAAAACAGAACAGTATGTACACAATAAACCAAATAGAATAAATTAAGAAGTATGCAATTAAATAAAAGTGTGTCAAGTATGGTGTAGCAGCATGGTATAGTGGGTTTAAATAATCCCAGAGAATAATAGTCCAGGGAAATGCAACAGAGTGTAAAAAAAAGAAGAAATAGTGGGGTGGTGGGGGGGCGGGCTGTTCCTTAGAGTAGCGTGATACGGGTCGAGAGGCAGCAGGTATCAAGAATCCTCCCTGATCTCACAGTACTATTACTAGGACTATTGGTATTGGTATTATTATTATTATTATATATTATATATTTTGTTTCATGTTTTGTTTTCATTTGGTCACTTCCTCATGCCATGTCACCAACCTCGTTATGTAATTTCAGATCCGCCCACTCCCTTTTGTTTTGTTGTCACTCCCTTCCCTTCACCTGGTCTCTCCCGCCTGCAGCTCATTCCCTCGTTCGTCCTTCAGTATAAATACCTGGTTTCCCTGGCCCCTGATTTTCTGTCCGTTCCCTGCCAGACAAGTTTGCCTTCTCTAACTGACTGCCTGATTTGACCCCTGCCTGTTTTTGGAATAACCCTTGTGAACTTTGACTTCTGACCTGGTTGTGCAGATGAGAGGGGCGTGAGAACTACTGTCTCAAAGTTCTCTATGCACAATTTCTCTATTGTACTTCAAGTAAAGTTACTTAATGTTACCTTACTTTGCCTTTGTCTCCATGTCTGTCTGCATCTGGGTTCTACAATCATCAATAAGTCGACCAGCGACAATACAAACTAGTCAGTAATGGGCAGACACAGACCGGATTCTTGGTGATATTGGCGCCCAGTGAGCCACCGCCGGTGGGCACGACCAAGACCTGCAGCAGCTCAGGACCATCGTGCAGTCGCTGTCTACGGAGATGGCCTTACACACCTCGCACATGCAACAGCTGGCGTCCTCCTGGGTTCCTACCAGCCGGCTGGAGAGGCGACTCCACCACCAGCTGCCACCAACCCTGTCCGGGAACCTCCTCCTGCACAGTATGGTGGGGATCCGGACTGGTGTAGAGCATTCCTAGCTCAGTGCGCCCTGGTTTTCAAGCTCGAGCCTTCTTCCTGGAGTTCCGCTCACGCGTGATAGAGTGGGTGGACTGACGAGAGTCTGGTGGCACCGTTTTTAAACAGGCTGTCTGAGTCCCTCAAGGATGTACTAGTGGCACGATACCCATCCAATAAACTGGAAACCCTGATCTTGCTATCGATACGGGTGGATAACCGCCTCCGATAACGGGATTAAGAGAGAGCCTGTCAGTTCTCTGTTCCACCTCCTCATTGTCTCTGATGCCAGAGGCAGGTCTGCCTCCCTCAGGGCGGTTCCGGCCACCACCGCTGTTTCCTACGCTGCGTCCCCCCCTCGCGGAGGAGTGGATGACTTTCTTCCCCCGACCCGGAATCCATGCTGATGGCCAGGGCCAGACTCACCACCCTCGAGCACCGTCGGAGTCCAGAGTCTATGCTGCCTGTCCTCAGCTTTCAGGAAAGGGGTGGGCACGTTACTAAATGAGGTTAGTGGCGAGCCGATCTGTTCCTCTCAAGCAGTCAAGGCCCCGTATGCAGTTGCCTGCCAGCCTCCGCTGGAAAGACTTACTGTATCACTGCTGGTTTCTGCTCTTATTGACTCTGGTGCTGACGGGTGTTTTATTGATCCATCCCTGGTGACTCAACCAGGTATTTCCACGGTACCTTTAGACACCCTGATAGACGCCAGCTCCCTGGCTGGACATCGCATCGGCCGAGTGACGCAGCTCACGCAGCCCATTGGTCCCCTGATATTCAAATACCACCAGGAGGAGATCCAGTTGCATCCGATTGAGTCTCCCCATCTTCCTACTGTGTTAGTTACCCTTGGTTAAAACTGCATAATCCTCACATTGATTTGGAATCATGCACCGTTTTAGACCGGAGTTCTTTTTGCCACGGCCACTGTCTCAAACTTAATACACCGGTTCTACATTTTATCTGTAGCTTTCAGTTCCCCCGAGTATCCTGACCTCACCAGAGTACTGTCGGTGTATCATCCCCCTACGGAGGTCTTTAGTAAGACCTGTGCTGCCACATCATCAGCCATACGATTGTGCTTTAAACGCCTATGATCTGGTGCGCATCCTGGAGGGGAAGGCTGTTTTTACACCTCATTTTTGTTGCGACTATACAACAAACCACTTCAGTCCAGTGGCGGTAATGCAGAAGATTTACTGTAAAAAAAAAAAAAAAAAAAAAAAAAAAAAAAGATCCACTCTCACTTTTAAGATTTTATTATCAACTTTGAAAAATATTAAAAACATGAGTTGGCACACGGGGAATCAAAATCTTACTTGCTACCCTATACGCACTACATGTCAGTTAGTGTGTTCATACATATACACACCCTACACACTTATCATAAAAAAAACCCCAAAAAAAACAGGTTGTTTTTTGAACAAATGGATCATTTTTAGAACAAAACTAACTGTAAATACAGTCTGTTTCTGGCTGCATATTTTCAAAAATTGGGGGGGGGGGGGGGGGATTCCGTCAGGGATCATTCATCTTCAGTCCTGTGGATGTCTCCCTCCTGTCTCGCTGGTTCCTGTGCCACCCAGCTGTTGTGGATTTGTAAACACCCCATGTGTATTTATTTCCTGTCCTCAGCGTGTCTTGTTGCTAGTTCTTCATTCCTTCTATTTTTGATTTTACCCGGGCCCTTTGAGTACTACCGTCTAAAAGTTCCCTGTGTGCACAGTTTCCCTATTGTTCTTCTTAAAAACCTTTAAATAAAAGCTTTAAAAATCTCTGAATGGCTTAGGGCCAAAATAATTTAATACATTTGCTCCTCCCATATGAACCGTTCCCCCCTCTTAGGTCATCTAGGAGCAGTCTACGTGGAAACCATGGAAAACAAGGAGATGCAGCATTTAGTTACTAAGCGACACATTGTGAGAACAAATCTCCAGATGATGGGGTGTGAGGAGGGGACAGCCTTCCATCCCTGCCATGGTATGAATGACTGTTCTTTAGGAATGCATAGCCCATTCACACCTAATGGCACCTTGTAGCACCCAGAGAAACCCACGAGAACATGGAGAGAATGCGAAAACTGCATGCTGAAAGATTCCAGAGACCAGATTCAAACTCCGGTCTCCCACGCGATTAAAACAGCCGTATGGCCAAATTTGATCCCAGTGTAATAAAATGAAAATAAAATTACCTGGGTGTGGCAGGGACTCCCTTGTTATGGCCTCTCTCGCCCATCTTGTCCATCCAGGTCCCACAGTTGAAGCGATTTCCTCCGTAGACAAAGCCACTGTCCAGGTCAACCTTGGCCTCCACGTTAAACCCTAGAAGTATATATAAATATACAGTATAAATACACACACACACACACACACACACACACACACACACACACACACACACACACACACACACACACACACACACACACACACACACACACACACACACACACACACACACACACACACACACACACACACACACACACACACACACAGCCCCATCAACAAAACTGTTCTTGAAAACCAAAGTCAATTGGTGTTAACTTTTCAGGAATTCACCACTGCAAATTCTACTTGCCCATACATCCGTGATACTAAAGGGAACTAAATGTGCTCAAAATAGAACAGAATTACTTCCAAACTAAGGAAGTGAAGTTGCCTTAAAAATATATATTATTTATTTATTATTTATCTGAGAGCACCAAACATAGCCAGTATTTATCATCACATGTGAGAACCACTCCAGGGAATTGTACTGAAAGTTTGACAAGGAGTAAAAAGCAGTTTCCAAGATTAAGAAAGTTGATAACATGCTTTGACTCCTATGCCTAGAAGTAGGACCAGCTTTACATCCCGGAAAACATGTCCTACTCTGAGCACTCTGTGCAAACCTTCATCGGTCATGTTGCGGTCTGTCTGCAGCCCGGCATTCCTCTCTCGGAACTGAATGCCCTGCAGGTGGCGCTGCATGGCCTCCTGTATCACATCATACAGGGGCTGGTCCTGGTGAGAGAACGCCATGTGAACACACTACACTGCAAAAAGTGAACTCTTTCAAGCCAGAAAATATTAAATACAAAATGTAGTTTTATTTTTTGTTTCAATGAACCGCTCTAGAATCACACGTATGACATTATTCAGCTAACTTTGATAAAATACGTCTTTGACAACTTTACTTTTTTTGAGAAACAGCAAATTCAAGATTCAAGAATGAAGATGTTTATTTATCACATATATATATATATATATATATATATACATACACACAGTACATACGAGCATACATATATGCAGTGAAATGTCATTGCAACGCACCAGGAGATTATGCACAATAAATACTACCACTAACACAATAGCTATCTAATTACTAACTAAAACTACTACTAACCTAAAACGTAATTCAGTTTGTAAATAGAATAAAATACGAGTAAAAAGGTTATATAATGGGTGGGGATACAAAATAGAAATGAGAGGAATACACTATTATGTAAATACAGAAATGTGTAGTAAAGTGGCATGTCAATAAAGTGAGGTAGTGTGTATGGAGATATACAGTACAGTATACAACAGTACGGCACAGCAATACAGCACAGTATACAGTTACCTAGAACAGTGATACAGTATGCAGTAAAGTATGCAACATATGGTACACTAAGGTAGTGGGGCCAATATGAGGGTCTCAGTGAGGGCCCCTGGTGAGTTCAGTTGACAGTTCTAATGGCTTGCGGGAAGAAACTCTGTCTCAGTCTCTCCGTCCTGTTGTTGGGGTGGTGAGGATCCTTCATTATCCTGCGGGCTCTGCTACTACACCTCCTGGTGTATAAGTCCAGCAGGGAGGGGAGGGTAGTTCCAGTGGTACGTTGGGCTGAACGCACCACCCTCTGCAGGGCCCGCCCGTCCTGAGCTGTACAGTTCCCAAAACAGGCAGTGGTGTTGCCTGTCAGGATGCTCTCCACCGCTCCAGAGTAGAAGGACTTGAGGATCCTCACCGAGACCCGGAATTTCTTCAGCTGCCTGAGGTGCTAAAGACGCTGCCTCGCCTTTCTCAGATTGTCTGTATGTAAAGTCCTTGTTAAGTCCTCCGTGGCTGTTGACTCCCATGTACTTGTACTCCCATGCTAGCGGTGTTGCCAGCCTCAAACAGTGCATAAAAGGAGTTCAGTTCTTTGGCTTGGGAGGCGTCCACACTCGTGGCTGGGGAGGAGCTGCTCTTGTGGTTTGTAATAGTCCACAGCCCCTACCGCAAGCATCTGGTGTCTCGTTGCTCCATCGATAACTCCACTGTGTCGCTGTGTGTCCGTTTAGCGTCCCTCACCGCCCTCCACAGTTTATAGGATGCTGCTTTGTAATTGTCCATATTTACGGATACAAGACCTTCGTTGTAAGTGGCAGTGCGAGCATTCAGAGCGCCGCGGATGGATTTATCGACCCACGGTTTCAGGTTTGGAAATATCCGAACTTTCACCACAGGAATGATGCTGTCCGCTAACATAGCTATGAAGCTCATAGCTCATTCTTGGAATTTCGAGAGTGGATTTTGTTCAGTGAAATAACTAACTTTTGAAAGAGAACAGCAGTATTTAAAGCTCTCTTCTTTGAAAGCAAACATTTAAATACAACTTTCCTTGTTCTATAGTTATCTACATTTTTGAAAATAATTACGAGAAAATTGAGGTTTTTGAACAAATTTGTTTAAAACAGCATTTCAAAATTTTGCCCTTTGAGCTATATGTTCGATTTCCTCCTTTTTGCTATTTTACTTATTTTTAATTAGTTGTTTTACACATGTTTCTTGCTTTCTTTTTTTCTTGTGAAGAATTCAGCACAAGTGCTTGATAAATAAAGTTTATTATTGTTGTTATTGTTATCATCATTATTACTATGATCACCACCACGCCGAGGTCTTACCCATGCTCCGGCAGGCTGGGGCTCAGAGACGTTGGTGGGGTACATCCTGGACACGGGGCACATGAGGATGGCGGCTCCGCTGGGCACCAGGGTGCAGTAGTCCTGGATGCACTGCAGCCACCACCACACAGCGTCGCGACAGTTGTAGCGCGCACCAGTCCCCTGGCCCAGCAGGTTGGGGATCAGGCCGTAGCGCAGCGTCCCCGCAAATGCCAGAATGATGTTCCTAATTGCGCATTCCATGATTAAAGGAAGTAATAATAATACAAAAAGGTAGTTAAGACTTTTATATCTAGTTCACAAGCATGCCTCATGCTAAAGAGGTCATGTTTAAAATTTAGATTAAAGATGTAGATTTTAAGTTTCAGATACAGATTTATATTTATATTTAAATTCAAGATTTAGATTTAGGATTATATTAAAAATATTTAGGATTTTATATTAAATATTTATATGTAGGATTTAGGTTTTAGATTTTATATTGAGATGTAAAGTTTTGATTTAATATATAATTCTTATCTTTATTCTTATCTATTATGTGAAAAAGTAGTTGTAGTACTGTAATAGTAATGCATTTTTGTGGGGTGATATTTCACTAAATCCGTGGAAAATGGTGCAAAGTTTGGGCTAAATCTGGAAAATGTGAAGCACGTTTTTGAGCAGTGGCGGAAGTTTACAAACGGCACCCCATAAGAGACCCGGAGATCAGAGGTAATGTTATATTTTAGTATTAAAAGTTACTTGAGCTCGCAGACTGGGACACAACTAGGGAGCAGGGTATCAGATACAAGTGTGGATTTACATGTATTTCCTGGTTCCTTGGAATCAATAACAATAACACAAAAAGAATACATTCAGAATCATTTTTGTTGTTGTTGTTACTCGACTGAATAAGAGCCGTGCTCCAGCCTCACCTGGCTTCCAGGTGTCGGCCAGTCAGCAGCATCAGGCCCCGCAGGGCGATGAAGGTGTCTCTTCCCCAGCAACGGAAGTTCCCAGAGGAGAAGTGGGGGAGCCCTAACGGACCGGAGGAACATCGTCAGGGATCATCACGTGGTGCTGGTAAATATGCGTGTGTGTGTGTGTGTTGGCGTTTGTTCAAAAATCCGCATCACTGGGGGGCAGCGATTGGCGATATACGATTTTATCAGTTCGTGCACGCATGTGCGCAGTGGGGTTGGTGTGCTCATAGAACAGTCTAATGTGGCAAATGTGGTCTCCCCGTTACAGAAGTGCAGGATTTATTATTTACAAGTAAAGTGTTTACACAAAAAGTTTTTACATAATTAAATCTCAAAGCAACCAAAAGCAAAAACAAAATATTTTGTTTCATATATGCAGGAAAAAACCCCCAAATAAATAGATGTCAAATAAAAAGACCGGCACGGGAGCCGGGGCGCACCGCTGTCTTGAGAAACAAAAAAGCTCTGCTCTAATTCTCCGAGTTAGGTTTACATTTTTTATTTTCCATACAGGTAAGAAACTAAGTGTGGCGGGCCAAGGGGGCGTGGTCAAGCCGCCGCTGCAGGCTCCCACCCGGGGGGCTGCTCAGCTGCTGCGTATCGGGCGAATCCATGGAGGTGCTCCGTGGATTCGTCCGATCCATCGATTTGTTGTCCCTGCAGTGAGGGATGGCGTGCTAGTGGGACATGGTGCGGGCCGGGCAAGACTCTACCCAAGGTGCCAGACACGTCACGGCGGGAGCGCACCTAAATGCCGGTCCAGTGGACGATTTCCTTATTTGCCTGCGAGCCTTGAAGTTGTCCCTTTGGCCCACATGCCGCATTTTGTTTCAACCCTGTCAATAAATACACCCCACCGGCACTGTTTCGCCTCCGCCTGCCTCCTCTCTCATTCCCTGGCCCTGGACCAGAACACACCTCTACACTAAGGAAACAAAAAAAAAATCGAAATCTTTCTCTATGAGATCATATTATATATTGCTATATTATAAGATTTGCATATTAAGCAGCAAGTACGTGAAGGGGGGGGCTTCTTATCAGGCGTGGTTTACTTTAAGCGTTAATGGGTATTGAGGTAGCGGATTGTCTGGGCAAGATATATTCATGAGGAACTCCTCATGAACTTCGCACCTCGTTCCTCTCTTCTGGAGGAACAAGAGATATCACTTAGTTTTGGAGTAAATCTGTCATATCCCAGGTCAGGGCTTTGATGTCCTTGTGGATTCCCTCATCACTTCCCATCAATAACTAACCGCTCTGCTCAAACAACTTAATGAGAAATGGTAGGAGACAGTTTGCAGAGGACATCCTGGTACATCTGGTGTACTATTTGATGCATTCTATAGTTGCATACACACCAAAAATGCTCAGGAAACAACATGAACATAAACGAAATGCGTATAACTAAGTATGCCGGTGTGTGAATTTGGACGCCGCAAAAGAGGCATGCACACAAAAGCAATCAGGGAGGGAATGAAACGGGCGACCTGCTGCCAGAGACACGCAGCACTGCTCCGCGTGACCAGCGGTGGCGAGGCAACGGGGGCCGTCCTTGAGGCGTGGTGAGAGTGGGGGCAGGGCCACGCAGCGGCCCACCCCGCACATCTGCACGGAGCCCAAGGCCAGCTGTTTGACCAGGCTGGAGCCGCTCTGCACAAAGCTGCACAAAAGCGGGCAGGGAGACACAAAAACGGCTGAAATATATATCCGGACCATCACGCTGGACAATTTTCATGGACAATAATACAATTAAAAATTCCACAGAGTAAGGGAACGTGGACTGGTTTTCGGTAAAAGTTTCCGGCGGTGGCGTAATTGCCGGATTGCCAAAAGAACGTCACAGTACATACATGCCCTGAAAACCCACTGAAGATAGTTGCATTCACTGACCTTGACATCTGCTTGAAGGTGGCTTCCAGGGCGGTCGTGTAGGCTCCCAGGACGATGGCGTCGAAGTAGCAGGGCACGAGGTAGCGTGGAATGTGTTTCAGGTAGTCAAACATGGCCTGGAACCACTTCCCCACCTGAAAGACACCAGAGGGGGCGCTGTGATCTACTTCAGGTGGAAGGTGCCAATGTATTTACCTTCAGACACAAGTCCATCATTTATTTCGAGTGTCCTCATTAAGTTTTCCTTTGCAAAATATGCTTTTTATGTGCTTTCCTTTTTGGCTTTTAGCAATGCATCATTTTGAAAATAGGCTTTTAATCTTTTAACTTTCATCAAAAGCTTTTAAATTTGTGCAAGATTAACTCAAAAATTCATCTTTAACGTGCCTTTTTAAATTTAGAAGCAGCTACTGTATTGAACATTGGAATCTTGCAGAATTCCCCATGATCATCAAGGTGATTAACTTAAGGTTGATCTCACCTCTCCCAGGGCCCCTCCCTTGACCAGCAGTCGGTTGGAGACGTAGTCGATCATCCAGTCGCCCTCCCTCAGGTTGTTGCAGAACGGGTGGCCCAGGTCATTTTTCGGACGCATCTCCGTCATGACTGACATCAGACCTAAGGAGGAGGTTTACACTGCACGGTAAAGGGCTACAGCTTGTTATCTATCTGGATTCAGACCAGATAGACCAAGACTGCACGCTACCTGTTGCTCAATGCTAGGCTGTAGAGGGGGGCACCTAGCCTAGCTTGTGCGAAATTAGGGAAATACACCCTCCGGCATCTTGTGATCTTGTTTTAAACACTGCTACATTCTGAACTATTTTTGAGTTTCCCTATGAATAATGTCATATTGTTAAAATTGGACCTAAACGCAAGTTAAAGTTTTGGTGAGATTGCATGGTGAGATGGTACCTTGCAGGCCTCCATATTTGAGCCGCTGCCAGGAGGGGACATTGTAGCATCCTCCCCCGTCCTCCCTTTCCTCCGGATCGCAGCGATATAGCAGCGTGTTCATGTCGGCCAGGGTGAGAGTGGACATAACCCTGGTGTGGAGTGAAGCAGAGGGAGGGTAAACAGCACCAGAGGCAGCGTGAGCTGGGAGTGCAGCGGGGGCCAAACTGACAGCAATCAAGCATTACAGTTTTTCAGTTTATTGCCTTTGAGAGGAAACAATAAAATGACGTTTCTCTCCGTGGCTCCGTTCTGGGAGAACGGCCACCAACATTAGTAGAAGTATTTGTACATCTATTTATAACAAAGCGGTGAAAGTTCAAGTCCTCCATTTGTCATTCTACCCTGGGGAACATAACCTCCTTTATTGTTCTTCCAAGCCCATCATTAACTGGCATTTGACTGTAGCCTCATCATGTTAAAATTCTTCAAGTTGGTCACTGGTCCGTACATGAAGACGTTTAAGTGTCCTGATTATTCAACCGATGGCTATTATTACATTGTATTATTCATTTTTATTTGTGGTAGTGATGGTATTATTATTATTATTATTATTATTATGATTTCTATTATTATTAAGCTGATAAATTTTTTTTTTGATATTATTACATCATTAGTTAATATAACTGGCTGTAATCAATAGTCGTAAAAGTACCAGCAAAAGCGGGGCAGCAACAGCTTTGTTTAATTATTAGCCGTGTTAAATACATAACACAAAAATAGCTCTTAACGCTGCAGAGCTACGTTGCCCGTCCCCTGTATGAAAGGGGCCATAATCTTATAACAGCCTCTCAACTTACTTCTCTAGTGGGGTGGTGAGGATGTCGGGGGTGCTGCTGGGGGTCAGGCTTCCTTTCCTGTAGAGGGGGCTGAACTGGATGAGGTGGCGTCTCAGGGTCCCCACAAGCTCCTGGGACCGGGGGTCCAGACTCACTCTGCGGGGGAGACACAGAACGAAGGCCGCTTTGCACGCCGCTGTCCGACGGGGAGGAAGAAAGGTCCTCCGGAGAAAATGATTCATTCATTGATGTTCACTCGCTCACTCGTCCCTTCAGCGAATGCCATTTGCATTGTGTTTCGGGGTGGTCACGTTGTGTTGCATTTCACGACAACTCTCCCGTCATAAGCCTGAATGAGCCTGCCTGATCCCCGGCAGCGCGCGTAGAAAGCAGTATGGATACTCGCTTTCTACAGTTCACCCCCCCCCCAATCACACTGGAAACATGAAACGCCCCTTTTCTGCTGCGTTCATAAAGTTGAACGTTACAGATCAGAAAAAATAGAGAAAGGCTGACTCGTCTTCTGGCAATGCGAAAGGACTGGATCGTCTATGTAGTGTGGGGATGGTATGGGTTGAGCAGCCACACCTGTCCCGGGTCTAGGTAACTGGGGCCCAGGATCAGGGTGGCTGCATACCTGTTGCTCGTTGGTTGGTCTGACGAGCAACAGGTAAAACCCCCATCCCCACACTCACTCAGGAGAGGAGCCCTTGTCATGACACATGTCCCTCTGCTCCTGGGCTTATTTCACCTAGCCCACTCTCTACTGTGTCTAACCTTGGTATTGCTCAAATCAAGACAAGCATGCCATTGTAATCAATGGATGACAATGGGCATTGCATGTCATGACTGTTACTGTAACACTTACTTACTCGTGTTTCTGCTTCATGGGGGAGACAAAAGAAAAGCATAATGGATGCCTCCAACACAATGAAGAAATAGCTTTACACGTTAGTTGAAAGCATATGCGAACCGGTTTGACGTCAATTTTGAGTTTGAGTCTTTGCAAACCTGAAGACAATGATGCTCCCTGGGGTGAGGTTCTCAAACAGGATCTCCTGCACAAATTCACCGCCGCCCTTGGACGCAACGTCGGCCTGCTTCACAATCTGGCTGTCCTTCAGCTGCTCAATTACACACATTGACCATAATGTATCAGTGTGGATTCAGAAACATTGGTCAATGTCAGTCGGTCGCTGTTTCCTTGGCGGCTGCTGAGATTTCAAGTTTAAAACGAGCCGTCGGTAACAGGTTTCATGTTTCGGAGGAATTTGCCTTCACCCCGCCCCCAGAAAATTTGACATACCAGTGCTGGTACAGATAGCTTTATTTGAAGCCCAGTTACTAATATAAAGCCTTTCTCAATATATATATATATTTTTTTCATATTGGAAAATAATTACCCCCTGGGTCCTATCTTATCTTACCTTCAATACTCAATTAGATTATTCAGATACTGCTTCAAAATAATGCTTCAGTCCCCCAAAAGATAGCTTCAGCCTGAACACAGAACTAGTCAACCAAAGTATAAATAACTTAACATTACAGTTAAGTACCGAACTTGAGCAGTCAACACACCTCATGAAGACTAGTGTAAGGATAAGGGGATGTCCTTAGCATTGAAGTAAATACCACACCAAACCTTTAACTTTCACCAGAGTAGACCTTTTAGGATATTTATATATTATACATAAGTACCTTAACCCAATAAACACAAACACACGCACAGTACCTGGATGTGCTCCCTGATCTCGACGGTGTAGTCCGACAACCCGTTGACGCTCTTCGCATCCTTGGCGTAGGAGCTGTTGGTCCTTTTCATTGTGCGGGCTTCAAGCACCACCTCATCAATCTTACCTGCACATATCAAAACAAGCTTTGTCAACGACGAAGGGCTTCCGTGGACGTCCGCGGGCAGTTTTCACCCCATGTAGTGATACACAGTGAGGGTCTGAGACAGCTTACGATGTACATACTGTAATAAGCTATATAATAATAATTCATATTTATAATTTATACTAACAATAATTGATCCTGCTCATAGTATCACATTTTGTATATTTGTATACCTTAAATATAAATTTTTTACTTTTGAACCAAATTGTGTGTGTGTGTGTGTTTGTACCTGGGATGAACATAGGAGGAACATAATGGCTGTAGCAATGTGTCTCGGGGTCCTTGAACGCGGTTCGAGACACCGCCACAACGGACTGATGGCTGCTGGGGCAGTGCCTAGTCACCGCAACTATGTCCTCGTCCACCTGGTCCACATAGACCTAGCGACAAGAGGAGATGGGAGCATGCTGTGATCTCGCGAGAAGACGAAATTGAATACAGATTGAACATGGCGCCATATATATATATATATGCACACACACACACACACACACACACACACACACACACACACACACACACACACACACACACACACACACACACACACACACACACACACACACACACACACACACACACACACACACACACACACACACACACACACACACACTTTAAAAAAAGGAACACTGCACGAAAGCAAAGTGGAGGACCTCGAGGATTACATTGATTTTTTTTTATAATGAGTACGTCATGGAAGAGGATCAGGACCGCAATAATCCAGCGAAAATAAAGAAGACAGACTCAGCAACAGACACAGATGATCTAATCCCGAGTGCCGTAGAGGTCAGTGTCTTGGATGAGGTTAACAAGAAACTGGACATGCTTGGTCCACTTCTCCAGCACCCTCCTGGTTGCATCCCTCTCTTTTCCTCCCTCATTTACTGCCATAACTATGACAGGAAGAGGCCACGTGACCAATTGTTGTTCCAGTTTTCCTGGACCAAATTAACTGTTTTTCAATACATGTTGTCGTCCAGTGTTTATGTTTTTGTGTAAATGTTGTTTTGTTTCTATGTTTAATTGTCTCACCCGTGGTGATTCTCCCCTTCTTGGAGTAGTGATCAGTTGTTTATAGACCAAAACATCATAAATAGTTCTCTAAAGAGGGGGGTTGGTGGTGGTTCTCTATAACCAAAAACTGTGCTCTTGTCATCCTACAGGTCGTCTACAGGACAGAGTTATTGCAGCAGTTCTTGATGGTTTAAGAATGAATAAAGAGTTGCAGTGCAGGTTGAGAAGTTGAACTTGCAAACTAACTCTGTCCTGGATGCAATGGCAAACAAATACTCTGTGTTGTATGCCCAGCATGCTGAGAGCACAGGTTTAAAAAAAATTTAATAAATAGACCTAGCGACAAAAAAGAAAAATGAGCTCTGTTGTTTGCAATGAAATAAGAATTGAAGGATAGCTTTGCCGTTTTTCCAGTATCCAAATCAGTTTATACCTTAAAATAAATCATGAATAAAATGTTGTTGTTCAAGAATAATAGCAGTAATGTCACATTTTAAAGGTGCTTCGGCAGATAAAATGGGTCCCCCAGCCCACCTGAGTGAAGCCCTTGGCAGCCAGCTCCTGGTGCAGCTTGTTGAGGGCCAGTTTGCCGGCCAGGACGCCCGTCTGGAGGTTGACCTCCCCCGGGTCAGAAGGCTTGGCCTCAGGGTTCCAGCGGGTGTACATGCGCTCCTCTTCTACCAAGGAAATCTAGACAGCAGCACAGGACACAGAGAGAGAGAGAGAGAATCTGTGTCCGGCACACGTCCCAAACTGTGTTCACTTTTTTAGTTTCGCCTTCATCGCCTTAGTCGTCATTTCTATCCCGGTTTGATTCGAGTCGTCTTAGACAATAGCTTGAGTTGGAATTGAATCGACCAGGACTTCATCGTAGTTTGTCGTTGTCAGTCAGAGAAAATTCATTTTTATTGATTTTAATTCTGTTATTTCAGTCCAAATCAAGTTTCTTCTGCCCTAAATTTCGTTTAAATTTAGCCTTCTAATTATTATTATTTTTTTAATCACAATTTAGTCAGATGTGAAATTCGCCAGAAAAACAAATTTACATTTTGTTCCTTTGTTGTGCTCTGTAGTTTTAAAACGTTCAGTAGAAGTAGTCTTAAACCTCTCGAGTATGTGAATAGGGCATTCATCTTTGTCATTAAGATAAATATATAGCACGCAGAGAACCAAAAACCCAAATCGTATTTAAGCCCAGACTCATTTGAAATGCTGATATGTGGCACCGTTGGTTAAATTGATTGTTTTGGCTCTGATTCTTTTTTTTTTCTTTCTGTATCATATATTTCATCCCGCAGTGTGTTCTGATTGTACAAACGATAAGATGAACAAGTGCAGAGGAATGAGCAGGTGTGTGTGTGTGTGTGTGTGTGTGTGTGTGTGTGTGTGTGTGTGTGTATCTAATTCCTAATCCACCTGATTCTACCTTGTGCGGTACCAGCTCGTCATATCCCCTAGTGCTGCCTGTGGCGCAACAGGCCATGGAGACGATAGCAGAGCTGGGGAGGGAGTCGTAGACAGAGCGCACCTAAAAAAAAAAAATGTAAATTAAAAAACTGGCAAATGGTTGAATAGGAGAAGTATGTTAAAAACCTTTGTATATTAAGACAATATACTGTATAAAGTGCAACGGTAATGGAGAAAAATATTTTTCAGACTCCACCTTTTTACATAACTTCAGAAAGGAATTCATGCCATGTTTATGTGAAATGTACGGGCCAAATGAAAAGATTGAATTCCATGTTAAAAAATATATATTTTAGTTCAGAGATTAATGTCAGAATTTTGTGAAAAAAGTCTGAATTCTGACCTTATTATCAGTATTGGCTCAATGGAATTGCTTGACCTTTCCAACTTTCCAAATTATTGCTATAAAATGAAACATTGCTGAATCCAAATAACATGTTGGGATGCTCGTGAATTGTTGATCACTGATTCTTTTTGAGTGTTCTATTATTGTGGTTAAGCATTAAAAAAATGTCATGAGTGGTGCAAAGATAAAAAAGTAATGATTTCTGCGGTCCACTATAGGGCGCAAAGCAGGATCCCATATGGGCCATCGTCAAGCTGTAAGCCAATTCGGCAATGCTCTTGGCTATCTCACATCATTCTACACCATCTAATGTGTGTGTCCAAATGCCTTGGCTGTGTGAGAAAGATTTAGTGCAATTTATCTATCCATCTCACAATAGCTATTATGGAATTACTTTGAACTGATCGTTTGTGAAACTGTGCATCCCTCGTGGGTTGTATGAAAGATTATTCAGTATGGAGCTTATTAGGAGTCGGGTGGCACATATACCTGGATGGGACACTCGTTTTCATGGGTGACATCTAGGAACATGGCATGGGCAATAGCGGGAACCAGAGGCCTGAGGCTGGGTTGGACAAAGGAGCCCACGGGCTCACCTCCAAAGCGGTACACAAGCCTGCCCTCCTCCTGGCTGTCCCCTGCACTCATGGCTCCTGGGAGAGACAGGCAGAGGTGCAGAAAGAAAGACTGGTGGAAATACAGATGGGCCAGAAAGCAACTTGATCATGGGATAGCCTTATCGATGCAGTTCAGATAGATTGACCCACATCGAAATACAAATTAAGCCAAAGCACAACCGCCTGTAAAATCGGGCGCAAGTACACTGTGGTGTGGGGATGGTTGTGGTTTGAGCAGCCCCACCTGACCTGGATCTAGGCGACTGGGATCACGGTGGCTGCATACCTGTGGCTCGTTGGTTGGTCTAACGAGCAGCAGGTTAAAGCCCCCATCCCCACACTCACTCAGGAGAGGAGCCCTGTCATGAAATGTTCTATCTGCTCCTGGCTGAGTCCAGCTGGCCCACCCTCTACAACAAAGTGGTGTTTACACCGCCCCCCCCCCCTTCTGTGTCGGAGGGCCTTGAAAGGCCACTGGGGTGGAGCGTGGTCGGAGAAACTGCCGCATAAACTAGTGCTGAAACAGAACCTATGGACAGCAGCTGGAGCTGAGACAATGGAAGAACACATGTAACATTATCCAAACGCTGCATTTTTGTTTCCAACTGTTGTAAATGTAGATGAAAATGTTAAATAATAACTTGAATGTTTTTTTTGCAAATACTGGTATGCATGTTTTGTAATGGATTGAAATGATCAAATCGCAACATTTCATTTTCAAAGTCATTGTTTGTGCATATTAATTCCAATTCAAATAGATAAATGGCGACATGACTTTTTATTTGAGTACATACTGTGAATTTTCTGGAACAGTTTGAAGATGAAAATACGAAAAGTAAATTGTCATTTTGATTGAGAATCTGCTTTAAGGCTATTTTGTGAAGTTACATATGTAGTATGCTTCCATATGAAATACACATGTAACCGCATGCCTAGTATATACCAAAATACTACAGCTAGGATTTTAATTAGGAACCTTTTTTTTTTCCAAGATCTTAAGTCAAATCATAAGGAAATCTCTTGATTTGAGATAGTCACAAGGTCTCGTGATGAGCCACCAGTAGTTTGGGAATATCAGGTTGTATTGACATTGAGGTTCAAATCATAGGTTCTATAACGTAACGTGGCTTTTTATGAATCCCTCAGAGGGAAATCATTTTCTTTGTTTTTGCCCATCCTTGTATCTCATGTATCTAGAAGCAATGGGCTGCCACGTAGCTGCACCCGGGGACCAACTCCAGATCTTGCCCGATGCCTTGCTCAGGGGCGTCAGCGGGTGTGTCTAACCCTGACGTGCATGTATTTAGTGGGTGGAGAACCCCGAGGAAACCCACGTTAATGTGGGGAGAACATGCTCCACACAGAAATGCCCCCGGGTTCGAACCCGGAACCTTCTTACTATGGGGCAACAGTCGAGACGTTGGGGGGGAAAAAAAAGTTTTGAAATGTGAGGTGCTGTCTCTAGAAAGCATGCGGGTGTGAAGGGCCAGAATCAGGGCAGGCCAAAAGGCACACCAACACACACACACACACACACACACACACACACACACACACACACACACACACACACAACATAAAACAAACACACACAGCATGCAGGCAGATGGTTTGAAATCCCCAAAACTAAGGTTTGGGAAAGCCTTCTTGTAAAAGAAACAAAAAACACCTGAATTTCCCACATGGTTTCCCCTGTATCTTTGGTCGTGGGCGGTGGTTTCGCTTTTTCTACAACACTGGATTTGACCAAGGGCTACTGACATATTCGTCTCTACACTCGAAAAGAAAACAAGGCCTCGTCCAATTCATATGGGTTGTTTGTACCAATTTGTCACACTTGTTTCGGTATATCTGGGGTACCACTTGAAAGGCGGACGGATGCACAGAAACACAGCAGCGGTCGCAGCCTGCCCAAAAAAAAGGACAGGTGAGGAGGTCCTTGGGGATGACCGGCTACTAAAATCCAGGACTTTCAGGGCCGGCCAGTCCCTTGAGAGACCTCACCTGGAAGGACGCTCGCAGTACAGTCCGGTGGACGGGGCAGTGCCGGTGAGTGTTTGAGAAGGTTGGTCCATAAATGCTCCATACACCTGACTTTTCTTTCTGTCTGGGGGGCTGGAGGCTCTTTTCTTCACACTGGTAATGTTCTGCTGTGGAACCTCTCCTCAATACAGAAGACCTCGTTTCCCTTTGTTTTCTACTTGAATGTAACAAAACTTGAAGTGTTGTATACTGTGCTGTAAATCTTCGCACACACTACCTCACTTTATTCACATATCTGTATATACATTATAGCCTATCCCATATACATAAGTCTTCCTCTTCATGAGTTATTTTTTTTTCTTGAGTTATTTAATACATTTTATTTAGTTTTATATATTATTCTATTTAGTTACTGCATTATGTTTTTGGAATCAGTTTCAGTTAGTCAAGTAGAAATTAGGTAGCTATTGCGTTCAGTCTAGAACATATTGTGCATAATCATCGGGTGAGTTGCATTGACATTTCACCGCAAATATGTATGGAAGTATATATATGTATGTGACAAATAAACCTCTTGAATCCTGAACAAAGCCTGCGCGTGCCGTTGCGTAACTTTACCGTGGTCTCCGTTGGTATGGGACTTTATTCTGTAAAAACTGGATTTTTTTTTTTTTTTTTTTGGAGTAAATACTCTTTACGTCTAAATAATAAATCCCGAAACACAGTTCTTCATCATCCTAAGCAGCTGTGAAACAAACTGATTGATCTGCCTCCTGACTCCCATCCCCCCCCTGTGATGCACATGTACGACAATTTTCTCTTCCACACTGTTTTCGACAATTAAGATATATTCTAAATAAATATTTTTGTCCTTTCTGCCTGCGAAAAGGTTTTTTTTTATTTCAAACCATCTCCTCAATGAGCCCAAGACTGTCAATTCATTGAAATAAACAACCTGATAGTCGCTCTTCAAAAGCTAAAAATGAGATTCAGATTCAGTGTCATGCTGTGCAAACAAATGGCCGGCCAGTTCTCTGCGTGCTGCGAGACCTCAAGCTGCATGTCGACGGGGGGCGTTTTCCAGTTCCCTTGAAAAGCGGGGGAGACGAGGAGGGCGCCGTACCTCGCACCACACTGGTGATCCCCAGGCGGTTTACAAACACATTGTCAATGACCTCGCTGCCCGTAAAGAGCTCCGCTATCACATAGAGGTTGGGCCTGATGGCTCTGGCCGCTGCAAGCATCGCCTACACAGAGCAACACACGTACAGATCACACAGACACAGGTCACAGGTACGCTCTGTCGCCTCGCCGCCCGACGCCGCCCCACGCGCTGAGGGCCCGCTGGCCCCCAGGAAATGGCAGCGCAAAATGTATTGTGTGTTTGCGAAGCAGCGCTGAAGCTATATAATGTAGCTTGTTTTTTTTTTTTTGTTATATGTCATTTACTTGTACGGCTTACGTGTTGTAGTAGACCGCTGGAAACCACGCCGCTTTTACTTGTATGACCCATTCCTTTTTGAAATCTAACCCTACATTTAACTAAGCAACAGTTTTCTTTGCGACTGGAATCAAATGCGCAGATTGCGATGATTAGAAAGGAATTTAAATTGTCACAATAACTGGTGTGACCCGGGCCTAACGCAACACCACAATATTGAAAATTTAAAAAAAGTACAGATGGGCAACATGGATTCACTCATTACTAAACTCACAGGGCGTTTCACATGATATCTGCTTATGCATTCAAAATCCCACGGTAAATAATCTAGTTGAGGTTCAGCACAAATTCTCGCCAAGCCTCAACATGGGGCCACTCACAAAGCAAAATAAATACAATTTGGACGTTCGGACAATATATACTTTCATCACAAACAAAAGAACCTAAAACTAACTCAACCCGAAAAAATGTCTTTTTATGCGGTGGAGCACTGTCCATCTGTGACGTTTGAACTGACATGTATGTGGGTGGCAGGTGTGGAGGGGGTCTGAGTCGAGGACGTAGGTTACCTCCACAACGTGCAGAGGGGTGGAGGGGCAGTTGTCCAGGCGGACCCCCGCGAAGTGCTCGGCCGTGATCTCGGTGTACTGCTTCATGTGGGCCCACAGGTAGGGGCAGTCCTCCGGTTTCTCGCCGTAGCGAAGTTTGGCGCTGTCTCCCCAGCAAACCAGCTCCCTGCGCAGGTAGACGTGAGAGCCTTTTGGGGGGTGGCGGTTGACGGGGGAAGGGAAGTGGAGAATTTAGGATCGGAGCCGTTCCGACAATTTTCTCCCCCCCCCCCCCCGCAAAGTCGATAACGCAGTCGAGACGAACAAAAAAGTGCAATTAGGGCTAATGACCCATTTAATTAAAGAGGCGTCGAAAGAACGGAAGTTATTTTCCTGGGCTTCGAAAAAATCAATAAAATGCACAGACACCACAGACGAAAAACATCAAGACAGTAACAGGTAAACCACTCAATCATTTTGCCCTGGCTTTCTGTTGACAAAGTGGACGTATTTGCCCGTGATCCACTCAAAAGTCCACCAGTTTTGGGTCAGGACCCACTAAATACCACTCCCCTTAAACCCCTTTACACCGAATCCGACCACGACGAGAACAAACCATTGATTCCAAAAGCTTTGACTCGGGGACGCATAAAAAATGTGCAAACCATGAGCAGTTTTGGTCCGACACTACTACTGGAAGTCAAGTTTTTATTCTGAGTAGGCTTAAAACGAAGTCACGTACATAAAATAATGAAGCTATTTACGACAACGTCACCATATTCACTATCATAAAATCTCTTTTACGTCAGTAAACTGGGTGTATCTTTAATTTTGTTCTCACATTTTACCTGACATATTTTGTGACGCGAAAGCCGACTGCTGGATGCGTTTTCGGATTCGGTGTGAAACCGGCTAATTTTATATTTTTCAAAATGAAGCAGACTTCACAGTATGTTATTTTATTTGCAGGGCCAAAAGAAGGTTGCGCAACAACAACAACAACAAAAAAATAAAACTGAATTCTGAAATGCTTATGTGTATTTTTCCTTCACGGAGAGAGAAGTTAAAAGTTTAAAACGGGAATTTCCCAGGATAATAATTGCACCAACAAAATAATTCCATCACTAACCCAACCTTTCAGTTACGTTTTGCCTTATATGGTGGTTGCATCGTTTATGTAGTAAAGACCTGTATTACGGGTCACCAGCGCCGTCACATCAAATCAAAAAGGTATCATTGCTATAACTAGCTTCTGATTTTCCCACCTGGCTCGGCAAAGTTCCTGAGGGGGTCGTCGCCCATGACCCAGCCATTGTGGGCCAGGATGTGACACGCCTTGTCTTCCTGGCTCATGAGCTGCATTTCCTGCTCAAAGGTCATTTCGTCGAAGGGGAATGTGAAATATCTGTGGGGAGGGTCGGGGAGACGACAGGATTATTATTATTATTATTATTATTATTTCACTTTGTCTTACAGCTCTCAAGTTAACACCGCGAGCGGTGGGAGCGACCAGCCAGCTTCCTGCAAAGTGTGAAGTTAATGACAGACACCTTCCGGCAAACCCAACCCGAATTATCTTGCGTCGTTACGATGAGTCAGCAGAGAGACGTAAAAAGCGGCATCTTAGTTGTTTTAAATGCCACAGCTACATCCGGAAGTATTATTTCTGCATTCCTCTATCGCTGAGTAGCTCAGTGTTTGAGGCGTGCTTGGCTCATTGATCCCACACGCAGCCCCACGGCCGCTGCACGGCGCTGCAGAGGGATGACCTTTGCGTTGACCTTCCCGCCTGAATATGGGTAAGATCGAACAGAAAGCCGAGGTCGGAGACAACAACAATGACCTGGTGACGAGGGGGCTCCTTCTCGTAGCTGGTCCCAGCTGAGGTCCGTGGTCTGCAAGGCGCTCAAAGACCACGCTTCCCGCGATGCAGTCGGTGGCCTCGGCGGTGAGAGAGAGTAGATTAGTAAGTACACGCCCAGCACAAGCATGTCAGCGTGGTGTGAGCCTCGTTCTCAGGTTAGTTTAACGTTCCACGCAGCTTCAAGGGTGGACTTCATTTTTCCAGTTTAGTTCCATATTTAGTTCTTTATGTTAAGTTCTAAAATTTCTCCATTTCATTTTAAATCAATCATTTTTCCTGACATTTCAATCTTAATTTATGTTTATGCTTATTGTATGAAACACACACACACACACACACACACACACACACACACACACACACACACACACACACACACACACACATATATATTTATACATACACACTATATATATACTGTATATACAGTACACACATAAATACATACACACATATACTGTATATACAGTAAATATACATACATACACACATATATACTGTATATACAGTATATATACACATACATACATACATATATACTGTACATTATTTGATAAATTCAACCTGGACATTGTGAATTCAGTGACTTGACTCTGTTGTTTACATAAGTACTAGTATATAAGTCTAGCCCCTGCTACTGTGTATTTCAATGTTAACATTTTTCCACCAATCAGAGGCGGAAAACATTTATAAGGAATGAAACAATTACATAAGAAAGGATACCATGACGTTAATTGGTCGTAGATTACCACGTTATCATTTTAGTTTGGAGAAAAGGTTTTCCTTGACCGTAATCACTTTCTCTCTCACACACACACACACACACACACACACACACACACACACACACACACACACACACACACACACACACACACACACACACACACACACACACACACACACCTTCTCTGCGTGGTAATTCATCTCCTTGTAGCACTCGGTGTTCAGCTCCTCCAGCCTCCTCCTGAACAGGTTGCAGCACTGCTGTACGTCTGCCTGGCTGTGGCTGTTCAAACGCAGAGAGAAGCACAGGGACGGAAAAGAGGTCAGGAAGAACGGATCCACGGACGTCGAAGACAAGGTTGAGACTTGGGGGAGTGGAATGAGAGTTCTGAGCAGATTTTGTACTGCGTACTCCTACTACTATGTGTTCTTACTAAAATCCTGCATACTTTAGCATGTGCATAAAAATAACAATGGCTTCTTGGACGTACTTAAATATCTCCTCATATAGCTACGCCACTTCCTTCCTGCAGTCAGTCAGTATTCACTACACTAGCGTTCTCAATCCCCACGCCCCCTTAACGTGAAATAACACTATATATACTATATACACTATATATACACCAGCCACGCCCCCTTACCATGAAATAACACTATATATAATACAAAAATACATAGCAACGTGGCATTCCGCAGTGTAGCGCACCAAACCTCACCAGAGCTAATTCTTAATACAGGTACTCCTCACTTCAGGACCTTCCTGTCTAACGACCGTTCGGACGTACGACCTGCTCTCTGACCAGTCTGCATTGTACACTGTGTACGATACCACAGCGTCTCAGCGTCAAGCATCTCATCTCATCACCGTTCTCAGTCTCAGTCTCGTTGCCGCAGTCTCTCAGTATTCACTACACTAGCGTTTGCAATGGCCACGCCCCCTTACCGTGAAATATCACTATATATACTATATATACACACACTATATATATATATCAGCCACGCCCCCTCACCGTGAAATAACACGGGTCCTCGCTTTTCGACCAATTCACTTAACGACCTGGTCCTAGGAACGGAACTCGCTCGTTAAGTGAGGAGTACCTGTATGCATAATATTTGATGCATAGTATGGTTTTGAACATGCTAAACATGCTCACATAGCAATTTGACATACTAAATAATATGCTAGAATCCCCAGAAGATACAACAATCAATTATAATCAATTTTTTTTATTTTTACGTGGTAGAGCCAGGATTCAGTGGAATGGTCAAGGAAGTTGCGCAACAACTTCCTGTTTCTAGTCCTTGACATTGTGTAAGCAGCTAAAAGAGGGGCTGTGCATGCACTCTGCATTGTTTTAATTGTTACAAGATTACGCCGTTGGACTGCACTGAAGCACAGCTGCGGGTAAGTCTCTGAACAGTAACGTGTTCAGTGGGGCCGTGCAGTGAACGTTTGAACAGAGAGCGACAGACTGACAGAGCGGAGGAATCACCTGTGAGGTCTGAAGGCGTGGAGGGCCGACTTCATGTCCACCGTGTTGCCAAAGCGACGGCAATGAGGGTCCTTCACGACACTGAGCTGCTTCCTTCCTCCCGGAGCAGAGCCGGCGGCATCGCTGTCTGAGGAGGGGGTGGGTGGGGGCGGGGGACGGCAATGATGACACGTGGTTTAGCGGAAAGCTGGCTCTCCGCGTGAAAGGTCCATCGCCTTTTTTATTACAGTGGCATTTTGCACGTCGTATTCTGCTGTAATGCAGGAATCCAATTTTTGCGTTATGTATCCGACAACGATTGATTGTGTAGCTTTTTGGGATCTTCATGGTTAATATCATCATTCTGTAAATAACTGGTAATGTATGAAAACTGGCAGGAAATTGTGCTGCTGCACCATAAGTGAGTCAATTTATGCAACGCAAACTCCAAGGAAAATCAAAAGCAGGGCTGCATTTCATTAAGGACCCTGAACCCATGCTGGTAACTTTCAGGCACAATTCTTAACCGGAAAAAAACGTACAAACAAATTGTTCTGTTTGTTGAGCAACAATTTTCTAACCCCAACCCACCTGAACGCAGTAGCTTTCCAAACTGCTCCACCGCCTTCTCCACGCTGACCTGCATGAACTCCCACAGTCTGAGCCTGGGGTACACTTCCTGCCACAGGAGGCCTCGCAGGGCCTAAAGGACACACAGTAAGTAACTTTATTTGTAGAGCACCTTTCAAGAGCGGGGTCACAAAGTGCTTCCCAGAGGTAGATCATCTTCAACATAGATACATGAAACACAATAAAAACAGAAACAAAATAGAAACAGACAAACAGAAAAGTTTAAACCAACGGGTCTTGTGCTGCTTTCTAAAAGTGTTCACAGCGTCCGCAGATCTTAACCCCCAAGGGAGAGAGTTCCCAATCCAGGATCGATCCAGGGGTGTGTTGCTGAGGCAGACGAAAGGGGAGCTGCGGTCGTCAAGACGGGACGATATGAAAGAGTCAGGCAGCATTTTCGTCTCCGCTTGGGACACAACGGGCCTGAGCCTTGCAATGTTTCTCAGCCAGAGAAAAACAAGAGCGAATCAAAAACTTTACATCTTG
Source organism: Zeus faber (assembly GCF_960531495.2). Lineage (NCBI taxonomy): Eukaryota > Metazoa > Chordata > Actinopteri > Zeiformes > Zeidae > Zeus > Zeus faber. The sequence goes on along the minus strand of NC_137206.1, from coordinate 6,721,317 downwards.
GTCCAGAGTAAGAGCCTGGTCCACGGCGACGGCTAGATTTATGAAGGAGGATTTAACCTGCGAGGTAAGGGAGGGAGCCAAGACCCTCCCTTATCTTAGGGACAGGAGGAGGAGGGACAGAGACAAGAACAGCTGTTCTATTCTGCATTTAGCTAAGTTTTGGGGTTTTAAAGGGACATATCTGTGAATGTCATCTGGGTAGCAGTGAGCTTCATATTAACTGTCCAGGGTGGAAGCATATTACAAGGCGAACAGAGTCGGACACAACGCAGCGTTTCAGATGACGAAGCGAAGCTGACAACAGACTGCGAAACACCTATCAGAGAGGCAGCAGGAGAACCGCTGCCGGGCTGAAGCAGGGAGGCCCACCCGCCGTTCAAGTCTCCCAACCAGGATACGTTGATCCATAGCATCGAAAGCTGCACTGAGGTCAAACATCGCCAACGCCGAGCTTTTCCCTGCGTCACCGTGCATCACAATATCATTTGAGACTCTGAGAAGAGCGGGAGCCAGACTGAAACTCATCGAGAATATTGTGCTCATCTATTGCAGTTTGTGATCTGCTTAGCAACCACTTACAAAAATTTGGAGATGGGCCAGTAATTTACAGTAGGGGGAGAGATGGATCAAGGTCAGAGTTCTGGCTGTGGTGCGCTGACATGGCCAGAGTTGTTATTGTCACCTTAAACGATAAGGTACGCTGGCCACAAGTATCAATAATAAATGACGATTACTATAATAATAATGTTGAAAATAATCATCTCGGGCGCAGGAGGAATGGCGTTCCACTGCTGGTCGGCGCTGACCCCCTCTGCAAGACCGACAAACATTAAGAAATCTCCCAGCCCCGCGTGGGCGCTGATTGGGCCGATTCGAGGATGGAAAGGGAACCGTGCTGTCGTCCGCAGCCGGTGCTTGACCACGCCCCTTTGTCCGCCACATCAAGTTAAAGAGTTATTTGGGCCGAAAGGAGCGTGTGATGGAGATGATGGGGGGGGGGTTCGATCTGAAGTCGTTAATCTTGCCCACAAAGAACAAAAGAAAAAAGTTTCCTCACTAGGACAGAATTGGAACAGCAGGTGGTGCAGGAGTAACAATATTGCTAATAGTGTCAAATCAAACTTTGCAATTGTGACGATTGTTAGACACAAGATCAGGGAAACAGGTCGCTCGGGCGTCCTTTACCATATGATCAAAAGACATTAAAAGTCATTTCAAATGAAGACAGTGGACGTGCAGTCGGGTGGATTTCCATAGGCGTTCGACTCTCCTACAGTCTCTCTTAAGGGAGTGAATTGTCTTTTATCCAAAGGGAGGACTTGATCAGAGGAGCTGATCTGATCTCAATAGGGGCCACTTCATCCATCACATAAAATAGATGATTTTCAAGAGACTCCTCAAGGTTTGACCGCTGCTATTTGTGTTTACAGCCTCTGTGAGAGGACCGTGGTGTGGCGTTGGACTCACGTTGATGTGCTGCTCATTCTGTATGAGGGGCGGCAGACCCCGCTCAGTATAATTTCCGTCGGCGACGTCGCAGCTGAGGTGCCACAGGGCTCTGTCCAGGACCCACGCTGGCTTCAGGTGGGGAGAGTTAACCAGGTTGTAGCCGCACTCGGGGTGCAGTCGGATCCACTCGCTGTTGGCCGCTGTGGAGGCAAAAACACGTCAGACTCAAGGTCAAGTCAAGTCTGTTTATACAGCACTTCACCCCCGGTACAGTTTCAAGGGGAAACACAACCCCACATTTCACATTGAAATCAACGGCGTCATCTTGACTCAAACCCCACCTGGGCAAGGAAAAACCCCCATAGAAGCTCCAAGTGTTTATGTGTCCTTTGTAAGAACAATGCTGATTAAAAGAAAAGGTATAGACTAGATAGACTTGGACCATCAGGGTGGGCCAGGCCCAGATGAATGGCTTCTTCTACAGGTATGTTTTTAGGACAATCGATGGCATCTCTTAAACTGTCCTGGCCTGGTAGAATTGCTCACGGGCGGCACTTCAGAGTGCTCAAGGGGAAATTAACCCCCCTCCCCATCCCGATCTGGTACTTCAACACTTCCCTGTTGCTCTGGGTGACACTCATTTACTGAGTGCTGAGGGCGTGACAAAAAGGGCCCCTCACAGGCAAACAGCCGAGGAGAAAGGGATAATAAACTTCAAAAGCTCTGGGACGCGCGCCTCCTCTATCATCATTACCCTGTTGCCAACTTGCGACATGGAAAGAAACCAAGCGACTGACAGTGCAGGTGCAGGGCAGGTGAAGTTCAAGGGCCGTCTTCACTTGAAACCCGCGATTTATCCCCTGAGCTATTAAAGTGTTAAATATGGTCGGGAAATAGTCTTCTATTCTTGTTTGATGATGTACCGGTGATTCATCTTGTATCAAGCGTGTGATGTTGTGACATTGCCGTTGCCAGTGGTGGAAAAAGTACTCAAAAGCTACACATGAGTAAAGGTGCAGATATCTTTTAAAAAAAAACAAAAACCTACTCTGGTCAAAGTGAGTCACTCATTAGAATACTACTTGAGTAAGAGTCTTAAAGTAGATGATATTAAAGGTACTTAAGCATCAAATATGGTATTAAATGTACTTGAGTATCAAAATTTTAAGTAAATTCTGTGGAGAAAATAAAGCTTGACTTTTTTTGCAGTGAGGCACTTCATTCGGTAAGAAGCATCTTTCACACACACAAAAAAAAACAATTTTTGTAATTATGGCAGACGGGTGTTGTCTCCATCAGTCGTAGCAGGTGCAGCATCACTGCTGGAGGAGGCCGTCGCTGTGTGGTTGCTGGTTGTGGCTCTCTGGGACATGCCTGTGCTTGTTCAGTAGGAGTGCAACAAAGACACAACTTAACACGGCCGGGTCTCCGTGACAAATCCCGCCATCCCCCAAAGCGCGGACAAAAAAAACGAAACAACCCGCTGCAACGCTTAAAAAGTAGCCCAATTCCACGAGAAAATCGCGGCCCCTGCAACTGAACACGGGCTCGAGAGTGTTTGTTTACACTTAGCTCGCTGGCTAGACGTGACCCTTGATTCACTAACATGAACCCCGTGATAACTGGATTTCACTAACATCATCGGCTCCAAGTTTTCCTCCTATTTTATTTTGTGGCGAGTAACAGGGTGTTCAGGTGTTCAGTGGAAATGTATTGGCGTCAAAGTAAACTTTTTTGGGGCGACAGAAAATTACTAACTAATAACTCAACAACCAAAAATACGGAACAAAACAACACAAGGAACGTGCGCGGTAGGGACAATTTCTCTGTGACTTTGTAACCCCCTGTTCCCCCGTCCCCATCGACAGTTTGCCTAGAGCGGCAAAATGGCTAGAGCCTGCCCTGTAGAGGGGGTATGCAGCTGGAGGTTGAATATATGGTACCGGACTGTAAAACAGTCTGGGAACCACTGCTTTACACCACTGGCTGTGGCATTATGTTATTGCTAGAAGGATAATATTATGACATCTTACTCCAGTGGAGGGCTCCTTGTCGTGCCGTCAACTACTGTCTTCGTGTTGGTTGCTGTATATGCTGCTGTGTACAGTACTGTCATCACTGCTGCAACAGAATTTCACCATTATAAGATTTGACTTGACTTGGCAGTACACGTGGACCCCCTCTCTTAATTAGGATTTGGCTATTTCAGCCAAACCTGTTACTGATTGTGTATAAAAAGCAAACGTACAGGCATTCAATCTCCATGGACAAACACTGGTAGTAAACTGAGCAATACTGAGGAGCTTAGTGACGCTTAGGGCGCCACCTTTCCAACAAAGGGAGTTTGTCAAATGTTTACCCTCTTAATGCGGCTCTAGTAAACTGTGGGTGCTGTTGTCAAGACATTGAAACATGTCGGAGCAAAAACAACTCAACCGTGAAGTGGGAGAAGACACAAACTGGCAGAACGGGATCAGTGTTGAAGCCTGCAGCGCCTCAAAAGCATCGTTCCTCATCTGAAACGCTCACTACAAAGTGCCAGCTGCTCCTGCAAACTGCCCCTGTAAGCAATGCCAGCACGAGGGCTGCTCATCTGAAGCTTTGTGAAATGGAAATACCGATGCAAAATGGCAAGCGTCAGCTGGACCGGTGCAAAGCTGACGTGCTATTGGAATCTGGAGTGGTGAAAATATTTTCTCTGGAGTGATGGCAGTCGAACAGTTGAGACTTTGTCTGGCAATGGAGTGACAACTTTAACATTTGGTGGAGGACAAATCCCCATCCAAGGCTGTTTTTTTTAAATGGCTCAGGACCAGTCGTTCAAGTGAGAGGACATCTTGGGAGTGACTTTGTGTTCAACGTGGTGTTTGTGGACCCTTTTCCTGTTTCAGCATGACAACAAAGCCCCGGTGCTTAAAGGGAGGTTAGAAATGGTGACAGAAATGGTATTTCCAGACCCGTTGACTGGCCCTTCACAGATTCCCAAAACTCAACCCAAACTCAAACCTATCGAACACCCTGATGAGTTGGAACGCCGTCGGTGAGCCAGATCCTATCGCACAGCAGCTGGTGGTAAAACCTTCCCTGAAGTGTGCAGGCTGGCTGTTATATATGGCAAGCTGTTTTAACATTTAATCCATAGGACGAACTAGTCACTTTTTAAAAGTTACTCGTACTAATATTTGAGTTACTAGTTGCTATTCCAACAGTTAGGGGTAACTATTTTAGTTTTACTAGTCAAGATGTATTGGGTACTAGTACTTATTTATTAGATACTAGTAACTATTCCAACTGCTACTAGAAACTTTAGCAATGTTTCTAGTAACAATTTGGACAATTTTGTCATTGTTTCCTATGGGGTGCCGTGTTTGAGATATCAAATATTTGCCTCCGACTAGTACTGTATCTATTCAGATTGTTTCTAGTATCTATTTCAATTTTACTAGTTACAATTAATTTAGTACTTATTCATCAGTGGCTGGTGCCTTTTCTTGCTGTTGCGCGTAACATTTCTTGTTTTGTGTTAAAACGGCTCGCCATAGCTAAAGCATAAAAAGACACACGCACTGTGCAAAAACGTACAAACTGTTTCTGCTAATACAGCTTTTCAGATATGACTTCCACAGAAGTCTATTTGAACCTGTGTTTAAAACAGCGTTGTTTTTGGTTGTGGCTCAAGGTGCGTAAGGGTTGCATGCATCTTAGAATAGCACACACACACACACACACACACACACACACACACACACACACACACACACACACACACACACACACACACACACACACACACACACACACACACACACACACACACACACACACACACACACACACACCAGTGATCTCTGCTAAGCTCCAGTGTAGAGATAGTGTTTCACGTTGGGAATGTGCGACAGTGTGACCTTCTGGTTACCAGCCACAAGGAATTTCTCTGGACCAATCACCCCTGTAGCAACAGGGCCAACAACCTTTGCATGTACGGTTCATAGAGTGATACATAGAAGTACTGACTCCAAAGGAACTAATCACCAAAATTATTCCAACAGCCCGGCATGAATAAGGAAAGACAAATTTGACATCCCTGTTTTGCATCCTAAAACAGGAAAAGCCCAGGTGAGAGCAATTACAATCAGGATCAGATGAGTCGGGGGAAGTTTGTATAAAGTGCAAAAACAGAAAAAAAAAACACAACTTAGACGTTGGGCGGACATTCTGTCAAAACTGGCTTGAGGCCATTACTATAATAATGCTATTCAGCAGTTGACGACATAATCAACCCCAGAGACAATTGAAATCAAACCATTTATTCCACCCAAATCAAATTTAGCACATTACTCTGCTGTCAAATCATTTTAAATCAATTCTTTATTCTCACCACGCATTGATAACACGATTGTGTTATTACTTGTGTTCTATCAATATATTGGAATGATAGCTAGAAGTGGTCCGCTGTCACATTGAGGAGGTAACAGAATCTTGGAGATGGTAGTGTTAATGTGTGACAGGGTAACCCCATCCCAGGCCGCTGTAGGTTGTTTCAGCAAACTGGGCCACTTAAAATAGGGCCCTGAGTCTATCCTTAGTTTATTGAGGCAGGGCCCAGGGTCTTACGGGGGAGGCAGAGAGTGAGAAAAGTGAAATAATTGCTCGCCTCTTCGACGTGTCTTTGTCACAACTGTTGAAACTCAACTATTGCAGCAGTTCTTGATGATTTAAGAATGAATAAAGAGTTGCATTGCAGGCTGAGAACTTGAACTCCACTTGCAGACTAACTCTGTCCTGAACGCAATGGCGTACAAATACTCTGTGTTGTATGCCCAGCATGCTGACAGCACAGGTTAAAAAAAAACAATAACCAAAAAAAAAGAAACTCAACAAAAAAGGAAAAAAAAAATGGATTTAGATCAAAAATTGTCAACGGAGCAAAATGATGGTGAGATAATTTCACTTGCTTAGAACAAGAGAAGATCTTAAATGATCTTGATCTTATGAAACAACTGACGGACCATTGTATTAGTATAATAATGGAATGGTCTTAAAATACTCTGTATATTCTTCTGATCTCTGTTGTGAAAAGCTACTTAATTCCCTTAAAGAAAACACTATTTTTAATTCTAGAGTTTAAGATATCAATTACGACATATTGTCTCAGACCAACTACATCATTGTAAACCCTGAGTCTAGGCCAGTGGACTTATCTTAAACAGAAAATATATCATATTCCGGATTCTTGGGCAGTCTTTGGAAGCGCTAGGCCACGTGGGCACTTGGCGACGCAGATGTTGCATTTCTTTTGCCGGCCTCGGATCGGAATGTGATGGACGCGCGGCGACCTTTAGCACCCTGTGAAGGTGGAGGTGGAGACATACAGTGGGAGGACGAAATGCTTTTCAGTTGAGGGGATCCTCCCCTCCCGGTCTGTCCGTCTGACCTTTAGAGAGAACAGCGGCTAAATGCTGGAAGGGAAACCGAGAAAGCGATGCAAGAGCCACGGCCGCAGCTGAAAGGTCTGCCAGGTGGAAAAGGCCAACTCTGGTGGCAGGTTTATATTTTTCGACTTGCTGTCTTGCTACAGTTGGTGCCCGCCGCTACCGATTCACGTGACATTGCTCGAGTTGTGCGCCAAAGGACTTTCGCTCCGATTTTTGGCATCTTCAACTTCTGTCGTACGTTTCCCTCTGGACAGGCTGCGTCTAGCCTTATGTACAGTTGGATCTGTGCTCATCCTACCTGTGTGATTGTAGACCACGTCGGTGATGCAGATCATGCTCCACTCTTTCCTCAGCCTCTCCACCAGATCACCAACATCCGACCAGGTGTAGCGCTTCCCCTCGGGGGAGAACGCAGGGTTGAGTGCCAACTGGTCGGCCAAGGAGTAGCAGGAGCGAGAGAGGCCCGGCTTCTGAAGCGGGGTGAGGTGGATCATGTTGTAGCCTAGAGTGGGCCAGGACCAAGGTGAAGCAAGTTTAACACCTTAATACCATGTGAAAGACAATCTGCGAGGGATTTTCTGATCATGAACTCTGAGCTCTTTCTGATCACCAGCTCCATAAATCTGGGTTTAGAGATTAAAGAGATTAAATTAAATTTATTGGGGTATTTGCTCCATTAACAAAAACAATTAAAGGATTGGTTTGCAATTTTTCAACTCAGGCCTTATGAAAATGTCGGTATCCATTATTTATAACTTTTCATAGTCATACCTCGCTGAACGCTTTACAATTGAGACTTGGCTGCAGCTTCTCACTGTGTTTAAATGCAGTCTGAGGAGACATTATGTCTGCATTAAAAACATTCATCTATTTTTTTTTCCAAACCGGAATCTCTCATTATATTCAGTGTATTGTTTTGAATGACGGAAATATGACGCTTTATTGAAAACTATTTTTTGCAATGACTGCAAAGTCAAAACAGCTGATTAGTGCAAAATAGTGCCAAGTGAAAAATAGGAGTCAATAAAACCCTGAATTAAATGCACGGTTTCCAACCATCTTTGGTGTCGGTGTAACATATAAAGAATGTCGGACAATGGTGTGAGCTTCCTGTTTATCCCCTTAAGGTGGCATTTGTAAGAAGTAATAATGTAATAACGATGCAAAATGTAATTACTGTGTATAACGTCATAAAAAATGTAATACAAACTCATAATGTTATAACTGGTCAATAATGTAATAAAACTGCTGAGCAGATAACGTGATAAGTTTTGGTGCAAATTGTTGGTGCAAATTAGTGCTACAGCAGCTCTTCTGTGGGATCGGACCAGACAAGTTAGACTTCACTCCCCACATACATCAATGAGCCTTGGACGTCCATGACCCTTTCCTGGTAAGTGAGATTTTGAGCGGTCCATCCAGCTCATGTAGTATAGGGTTTTGTTTTGATTCCTGCTGGGGCCACCCATACATCTGTATGCGCCCACACTAATATTAGTTTTTATGGATAAAAGCATCCACTGAATCACATGTAAATATATCTACATCAGAAGCTGATATAGTGCAATAAAAGAAAAATAGAATGTAACCTACATTTCGGGCCTTCTGTGACATTTCAAACCATTAAAATAGTGATTTTATTGTGTTATTATTACACATGACCTAATGTATGTATAATGTAATAAGTTATTTCAATATGTGCAAAAAGTTATTACATTATCTGCTCAGAACTTTTATTACATTATCAACCAGTTATTACATGTATTTATGTTATTACTTTTTTCATTACATTATGCACAGTAATTATATTTTGCATCGTAATTACGTTATCAGTTCTTACATGGCTTGCAAACAGTTTTGTGACTTTGAAGGTAAGTACCGATGAGTCATCCAGAATAGTTTCAGGCCGATCCGAGGCCTCGAAATACCCAGACAGCTGTGTGTCAGCATCGTTTACGAGAAAAATGAATGGAGATTTTACTCCAGAAACGGATACAACCACACCTACATTTCAGCTCTACTGCCCTTTAACAAGAACAAAAAAAATAAATCCTTACCAGTCTCTTTGGCGACCCTGAGCCTGTCAGACCATTCATCCAGGGGGCCCAGGCACTTTGCCAGATAGGTCTGGATGGTAATGCAGTCCAGCGGGAGAACGTGATCGTCGTCTCCGACCCTGAGCACGGGGTCCACCACAATGTACCCACTGCCCACCCTCTCATCGTCCCTGTCAGAAGTGAAAGCACAGCAGTAATAAAATGATGCATGTTTTCCCAAGTGCACGCTGATACATGACAAACACATGTTCACGCCGCGAAACCGGGGTCAGATCCCCTCCACCATAAAAGTAACCTCAACCAACAAAGTTTCCTGGTATTGTTATGACGCAACACAACACCAGAGACCGACAACTCAGGTTGGTTGTAGGGGCACTACACCCATAGCATTCAACTGTCATCTCTATACCATCTCCATGAACCCCCCATTCGAGTTCAGGACGCTAGCGAGGTCTTTTTGACGTACTGGAAAACGATTCTCGACATCTCACTGAAGAAGGAAGAGACGTGGCCGAAAGATAATACGCTTGCCTTTCCGACCAACACCAAATATATGCATAGTGGAGGTTGATACAGATGACAAAATTGAGTTTGCAGTGAAGTTGCGGAATTTTCCTCAGCGACGAATATGGCACCATCCTCCTGCACCGCGCCGCATGTTTAAACTGTTTCTGTGTTTGCGTCAATCATCTTTTGCGTTTTGTCGATCTTGTGGTTTCCAAATCTGGATTGTGGGTCCATTTCTAGTCGGCCATGGGCACATGCATCCACTTCTTCAAAAATCGAAATGAATTTACGATACTGTGCTACAACTTCAGTTTCCAGCTGCTCCATGTAGCTGTCATGACCTCATGTCACAAACCTCCTCCAGCTCACACCACCACACGGCTGTTGGCCAGGTCAAATCCAAGCCGAGCTAATCTTGACCATGACTTGCAAACTTCCCACATCAAAACTGCTCCCTCTTTTTTTTTTTTTTTTTTTAAACAGCGAAAAAAATTATTATGGATTCTATTATTTTTGTGAAATAAATCAGAATGGTTCACATCTTAAATTTTGTTTCAGTTATGACCTAATGACTTTGGACAAATGTGGATCCCAGGCCGAGAGCAGAAGAGCAAAGCCTGATTCCGCCTGCTACAAAACCCCCCTAACGCAAGAATGCGTTTGATGCCGGGGTCGGACGACACAAATTCAGCTCCGTTTTGACCCGGTTTTGTCGTGGCCGACAAACTTCCGCCGTCGGGCCCGAATATGAACATTGGGAACGACGAACGGGCGTCTTGAGCCGTGCAGTGCGACGTGATCGACGAATGCCCCACGACACCCCGACGAAAAGACTAGCATGTCCGGGTTTTTGTATTTTCCTGCCGAGTTCTACGACGCAGAGCGCTCTAGGTGCACTTAGCTGTACGTAAACATGGCAAGGAGATGGGACACCGCTGTTGCCGCGGGGGCTGCCCCTTGTTCCGACACCCCTTAATTCTGAAACCCCAAAAATGTCCCACCGCACCCGGGAAGATCCGATGACGTCATTCTGCATAATAATGAGCCATGTGCTCCGGGCGCGTTCGGGGAACCGGGCTCCGTCAGCGGAGGGAAGCGAGTCGGTCTGGGAGGAAGCGGGGAGACGGGGAGGTGGAAAACTAAACCGATTCCGATTGTACGTCCGAAATGTTGCCGAAACAGATTCTCCAAACGATCGGATATACACTGGAACGGGTCCACAATCTCCTTTTCTTTCCGGAAAACAAGACCGCCAGCATCACGCATAGCTCTTCCGTAGCCATGTTTTTCGGTCGGGGGTCAATACTCATAGTGTTGCCAGTCTCTCGACCAAGGCACGGCAAGAATGTACGGCACAACGCTCGCCTCATCTGACACGGTGACCATCGTGAGAGACAAAAGTATGGTGTAGTCTGATCCAGGCATTATACACTTTTACATACACGGAATCCATCACAAACCGAATACACCCGCAGCCAAAATGTACAATGGCATACACACAAAGGAATGAAGACATGAAAGCTGGATTATGCTTCTCCCTCTGCACGTAAACAAACGTGCACGGGCGTCATTCAGAGGTGTGATGTGAGCCTCTTCCAAGCTGTGGTTACCCCATCGCCCCCTTCCCTCCCTGGCTCCGCAGAGAGGTCTACGTGTAGGTTTGGAGAAGCGTAATTCAGGCTTGGAACCTATTGTGTCTGTGTGTGTGTGTTCTACCTACCCGCAGCCAAAATAGTACTGGTAGGAACCGGCTACCTGCAGGTCCAATCTGCAGTACTTGTCGCAGTCGTCCTCCCTGCCTGTGGGGTTCACCCATTCCAAGGCACGGAACCTGAGCCGGTCGTACCCCTTGCCCTCGGCCGGGTAGTTGGTGTGAACACGCACGTGCTTCCCCTGCAGGGTCGGGCCCAAACGGAACTGGAGTTCAAAGCCTGGAGGGGGAAGTGGGTCGAGCGGTCACCAGATATGATGACGGGCAGGACAAAATTTGTTTCATGAGTGTTAGTAACCTTCACTGAGGTTACAGAACTTACGACTGTTCCTGGGCCTTTGGGACAGAATAGACCTATTTCGGTTGCGACACCAATGTCTTTACGAAAGGTATACGTTCACTGGGATCATAATCTCTATTTGTGACTTGCAGCCTTATGTGGCAGCGATAGGCCCCCACCTCTGGCTCGAATGCAAATGGTTTACTTTTTACTTTTCAAACTGATTCCTAACAATCCGAACTAATTGTCATGACCTGACTTGAGTCAGACTGAATGAGCTCCCGGTGATGTCACGGGAACAATTTGAGCTCCGACAGCGAAGTTGGGGCTCACGTAATTGACGCTATCACCGTTTGTCGTCGCCTAATCCTAGAAAGATTTGGGGAACACGCCTCTGAATCACCCCAAACAGAATCACTGATGAGCCTAAAAACATAAACAACATAAAAAAAGAAAAAATGCGTCAAAAATACATAGCAACGTGGCATTCCGCAGTGTAGCGCACCAAACCTCACCAGAGCTAATTCTTAATACAGGTACTCCTCACTTCAGGACCTTCCTGTCTAACGACCGTTCGGACGTACGACCTGCTCTCTGACCAGTCTGCATTGTACACTGTGTACGATACCACAGCGTCTCAGCGTCAAGCATCTCATCTCATCACCGTTCTCAGTCTCAGTCTCGTTGCCGCAGTCTCTCAGTATTCACTACACTAGCGTTTGCAATGGCCACGCCCCCTTACCGTGAAATAACACTATATACACTATATATACTATATATACACACACTATATATATATATATATATCAGCCACGCCCCCTTGCTGTGAAATAACACGGGTCCTCGCTTATCAACCAATTCACTTAACAACCTGGTCCTAGGAACTAAATGCGCTCGTTAAGTGAGGTGTACCTGTGTATGTAAATGTGGGTAACTGGCAAATTAAATTGATTCTGAGGCTGTGAAACACCAACAAGGCCATACATTTGTAGTATCCGCATATACATTTTTAATCAAATAAAACATTGGCGTAATTGACCAGGCATAAGGCTTAACGTAGAACCACCTCTCGCCAATTTGTGGCCAGAACATTAAGGTCTATAAGCCTGGGAACCAGACGAATCTCAGCTCATGTTTCATATGTTGCAGAATGCAGAATACCTCTAGCCACCCTCCCATTCAAACAGATTTCCACCCCACCTTACCAGGGTCGGGCCAATCACAAGCGCTTATCTAACATGAGGCGGGTTTGATATGACGACGATGCAGAGCCATTGACGCACCTTACCAAGATGGCTGCCGCTGATGTGGCACGGTCTGTTGACGTTTGCAACAGCATGAAACAAACTGGACGTATTATTTTCTCTAAAAAGCTTTTTGCTGATAAGAAAGATGTTTGTCATACTTCTGACGGGATTTGGTCAAAGTCTAATTTACCAACTCACTTGCTCAGCGTCACACGTTCCGTTGCTCTGATTGGTTGTAGGTCTATCCAATGCTCTGATTGGTTGTAGGTCTATCCAATGCTCTGATTGGTTGTAGGTCTATCCAATGCTTTGATTGGTTGTAGCTCTTTCCAATGCTTTGATTGGTTCCAATGCGTCCAGACACATTTTGGTCTGCGCCCCGTTGGTAACACCCCTTGGAGATTTAAATGAAAGGAGAGATTCCAGACCGATATGCAGCTGTGAATTGGTCTGGCGATGCCAGGGGAGAGGTCTCTAGCTCCTGACGACAAACTCTAACACTTTAGGCAGATGATTGAAACTGGTAATCTGTAAGATTATTCTGTAGAGAAAAAAAATCCCATATTTGATTTCTATTTTATTTTTTTTATTTTTTATATATATATAAAATTCCGGGACTTGCAGTGCAATGCACCCAACAGGGTTGGACCGCCTCTTATGGATTACCACTTTAAAGTAATAACCTTATCAGACAGTTTTCATTTCATTCCCGTTTCCGTAAATGTCACCTAAAAAGGTTCCCCAATCCCGAACCAAAATGGAGGCGAACTCCAGCAACTCAGTGTCCAGACAAAGTTTATGTGGAACATTTAACAAGCACAATTTCTGCCAAGTCGCGGCCTCCTGGCGGCCAGGAGATAGAGAGCTCCAGTTCGACAAGAAGTGAACGCCATCAATCTGTACCTTCACGTCCGGTGAGGCCTCGGGGGCCACGAAGGGCAGGACATTTAAACGATACAACGTCGACATCACGATCCAAATGAAGTCAGCAAGTCGACGGCCCACGGTACCTTGCTCCAGGCGGAACAGAGTTCTCTCCAGTCGTTCCATGTCGTTGAGGGGCAGCACTCGGCTCTGTCTGGTGGCCCGGACCATTTTGGCGCAGCTTTTTTAAGGCTGCCCTTTACATGCGCGCAGGGCCAGGTCTCCGGATTCCACCGCCCGCCGACGCGCACACCCACGCCCACACCCACGCCCACACCCACCCGCTGCAGCTGGAAACACCAACAGCGTGCGGTTGCACCGAAATGTCGTCGCCCCGTCGAGTCCAGCGACCGTGTGCTCCGCAGTCCCCACCCTGCGCGACATGAACACCCGCGCGTAAACTTGGGGCGCTGATCGGTTTCATTTGATTTTATTGATTATTTTATTGACTTGTTTTTTTCGGACGTTTTAAGTTGTTCCTGATTTTATTTCACTGAATGTGAAGAAGCTTGTTGAGCTGCTTTGTGCTGTGTGTATGAAATACATCATTATTGTAAATATTATAATTAACAATAATAATAATAATAATAATAATAATAAATATATCTGCAGACCTCAATACACAGGGTCCAGGGTAGTTGATAAAGTTCAATGGACAGGTGTGCTTTGGTTCCCTGTTCGGGTGTGTTTTGTGCAGAAGTTCATTTGTTGTGGCCTGGTTACAGTGTCATTTTGGGATCGGGCGGTGTTTGCAGCTGGGGGTGGGTGTCCTACGTCGCAACTAACGGTGGTTATCATTCCGAGCTAGGGCTGCATGATAATGGCTGAAATGATAATCACGATTATTTTAGTCAATATAGCGAGGACCAGCAGTGTCATTCGGGGTGGGCATTGAGGGCTTTAGGTTATTGTTACCAGTAATTATAATTCAGGCAGATTGTATATATCTCTGGAATGTCTATAGATTCTGACAGTGATGTTATTGGGTTTTCATTTTGTAGAGAAACGTACTCTGGTGCGTGTCAGTTGTCCTCAAAAGCACATATATTAATGACGTTTAATACACTTTGTTTAATCCAATTGTCTTCTGGTAAAAATATCAATCTATCTATAGATAGTCCAAATCCTATGGAAAAAGGTTTCAACTTACCATTTCAAGATTTCACACTTCATAACAAGAATATTGTACTTGGTTGCTTTGAATACAAAGATAAAGGTGCAAAGGAATATGGAATGATGTGGAATTTGGAAAAAATTAACATACAATTAATAATTAGTCAGAATGTCATATTAATGATGTTACTTTTTGCTTTAAGTTACTTTAAGTGCAAGTTTACAAACAAAAAGCCACTTTTTTATTGTTTTCAAAAAGGAATTTGAACTGTGATTAGCAACTACTGTATTCTGACCTAAAAAAAACCAAAACAGCAGTAAACAATAAATGCTTGTAATGTTTTCAAGGTCTTTGTATGAGTAATTCCTATACGCTTGCGTTTTGTTATGTATGTATGTATGTATCTATTATTATTATGATTATGATTATGATTATTATTATTATTATTATTATTATCATTATTATGATTATTATTATTATTCTTATCATCATTATTATTATGATTATTTTTATTATTATTATCATCATTATTATTATGATTATTATTATCATTATTATTATTATGATTATTTTTATTATTATTATCATCATTATTATTATTATTATGATTATTATTATTAATATTATAATTATTATTATCTTTATTAATATTATGATTTTTATTATTGTCATTATTAGTATGATTATTATTATTATGATTATTATGATTATTATGATGATGATGATTATTATTATTATTATTATTATTATTATTATTATTGTCATTATTATTATGATTATTATTATTATTATTATTATTATTATTATTATTATTGTCATTATTATTATGATTATTATTATTATTATTATTATTATTATTATTATTATTATTATCAGCGCCCCCCGCTGGGGCAGGCGCTGGCCTGCGCTCCACTTCCGGGTGCGCCTACAAAATGACGTCATCGCCAAAGCTCCCACTGCTGCATTCAAGGGACGTTTGACCTCGAGGAAATTCAACCCCCGACCTGGGAGCGGAGCGTGTGACCGGAGGGAACAGTGCAAAGGAGCCGCCGTGTATGTCGGGTGTTCCGGGCAGATTGGTCGGGTGTTCCGGGCAGATTGTTCGGGTCCGAGTTTGCCGAGACAGCGGACCCCAAGCAGCGAAGTGTTGTCGTTCGCAACGTCAACCGGCGACCGAATTTCCCATTCGCATCGGATTTTAGCTGAAAACGCGTCTAAATTCCATCGAAAACGCGGCAGTTTTAGCACCGGCGCCGCCGCAGCTTTAACACGTGAGCCTGCACCAGCACGGCGGCGGGGGGGGGGGGGGCACGGTGGGCTCGGTGGGCTCGGGGGGATGGCGGAGGGGAGGGCCCGCCGATCGGGACGCGGCGATTTCCGAGTTTTACCCGAATGCAGCTGCAGGGGGACTGCCCCCTGGAGGGTGAAGGGCGCACGTCACCCTCCCCCCGCGCCCACAGCTCCCCGCGAGGCCAGGTGAGCCAGGCGTCCTGCCTCCGAACTCCGTGACAAGTTCAGTTTTTACGTTCATTTTATCGTTTATAATTGACAGTTTTTTTTTCTTCAGTTTATTGCATATTGCTTTTATTTGTTTTTTTTATTGTCACCCTATTATTATTATTGTTATTATTATCTGAGTTCGATCCACCCGGTCAGCTACAAACTTTTTATATTTCGCTTTATTTTCGGGTCGTCAATGTGAAAATGAAACGAGCTATACTGACACTGTTCGGTTAAATGTCAGCGCCTCCGATCCGTGCACGTTTTACAGTCACCTCACAGAGGTCTGTTATTCATTTGCCGGTGGAATACTTGTGAAGTTTTTTTTTTCCCGAATCCTCTGTAAATGAGAGACACGTCTAATTACAGCGCAGAACGAGGTTAATCGGAGGAGCGTTAATGTCAAACAAATCAATATTATCGCAGTGTTGTGTTTCTTTTCAATCATTTTCTATTTTCAAAGGCAGGAAAAGCCAGGGAGCCACACTACACATCAAGCGGTCTAGTATCTCATTATACTGTACATCATACCCTTAATCACATAATAGACATAAGGATGGAATGAGAGGCACTTAACAATTAAATGGCAAACAGACCATTCAAACTAACACCGATTACATTCCATCACGTCTTACAAGAAACTTATTTACAATTGAGAACTTTTTAGAATTTTTATTTTTACTTTTCATGCTTCATTGCTGTGATGACTGTTACGGAGCAATGGAGTATTGTTCGAAAACTAATCTGTACGCACAGACTCGGAGACCGCACCCACGGCTGCCGTTATCTCGGCAGGAGTTTGAGTAAGTTTGCTCTGCTGCCGAATTATATGTGCCGCAGTAGGGCACATGAGGGCCAGACAACTCCCGTCTCACCCCTCTCACTTCTCATGTGTAATGAAAAGATGACTGCAACTTCTCCATTTCATAAGAATACATCGGAAACCCCCCCCTCTCCTGGAGTATCATTTTGATTTTTACGGCATTTCGGTTTTCCCCCGATTCAGTGTTATTTCCTCTTATCCACTCTCTCATCACATCTCAGGCAATGCACCTTCGATGCATATTGCTGATGACGGTGTTGGCCGGGTTTGGAGACCCGGCGGCCGGCTACAGTAACGGAAAAGTCTCAGGGGCGTGCAAGGACATGAAGCCTCACCACGGGAGCCCGTCCAGCACCGACCCTCCCCCGTACAAGATCTCGACAGATAAATCAATATTCGGCCCAGGGGACCGCATCACCGGTAAGCCTCTGCTCTTAAGAAATTCACTCCAAACAGTTATCTCCAAGTTAAACATCTTCCTTCCTGTACTTCCTACCCCCGCCCTCCCCCACCCCGATATCTCCAACCTCCTTCAGTAACTTTACAAGCTATGGGCTACAAGAGTTTCAAAGGGTTCCTGATAGAAGCCCGAAAAGCAGACGATCCCGACTCTCCGGCCTTAGGCTCCTTCAGCCTGGTGGACCCTGGCGTGTCCCAGCTGCTGCGTTGCGGCGACACTGAGGTGCGTAAGCCCCCCCCAAAAGACAAACAAAGACAATAAGTCACATATATAACATTATTAACAACGTTAACGATAAATGTCAACATATTCACTATTGATAAATCTCTTCTCTTATATGTCTCCCATTTTCCCTGTCATATTTTGTGACGCCTAAACCCACACGAGGTTCACCCGGCGACCACTAGGGGGAGGATCTGACTGTCTGTTAAGTTTTGGGATTTGGTGTGATTTTCGCTTAATAGTCAACCTGTCCCCTACCCAGCCCGTTTGTAGTGCCGTTTAGCCAGACGACTAACCCGTCACCTTGGGGAGTTCTTCACTTACTGTACTTTTGGCCGCACCTGCTCATGACACAGGCTGGAAAGATCTTACGATGTAAGAAATGAGGTTTTGCTGTGATCCAGCACTTAATTCCAAATGAGCATTGAGGCTGTTCCCTTGAACCCTTCGTGAACCTCAGAAATGGCTTCCCACGCTGGAAGGCTTAACGAGTCCGACCACAAACTGCCAGCAAAACACCCAGAGTAGAATAAAGTGCCGCTATTGGATGGTGATTCGCACTTAATTGTCAGTTATGCGCTGGAGGATTAAGCAGAGCAATACAACGTCCGTCCGAACGAGTCATCTTGACAGGGTTAGACTCAACTGCTTTGCTTGTGTGTGAAGTTTATTTATTTTTTCCCAAGTCACAAGTGTTTCACAAGCCCCTTGTCATCAAAAGGCATCCGGGGTGAGCCACGTCAGCGGCTCCAAAAAGTTGCAAGTGCAGGCCGTGTGGGAGCCTCCAGAGAAGCCCCCGAACAGAGTTCAGTTCTTGTGAGTATCCCTCTTTTTTGTTGTTTTGACCTGGGTGCTAGAATATCACAGGTATCTTTCAAATTGTTTTTGCTTGAGCTGAACACAAATCTGGAAAAAATCGAATTTTCCATCTAGAAAGGTTTTTAGATTTTAGAAATCCGCGACAAAGCATGTTTCGCTGCGGTGGGTCACAAGGTATTTTGACAATTAGGGGTTAAATTGGGATTTGGGAGGTGGGTGGACCCTAATTTCACATTTTAGCAAGCTTTTTTTTTTTTTTTTTTTTTTTTTTTTTATAAAAAGTCAAACATCTGGAAGATTCTCTTGGAGAGAATCCAGTGTAGTTATTAGCGTTAGGGTTTAGGGTTTAGGGTTAGGCGCACCATTGAGAAAAGTTTTTTACAATGATAGTACCGCAACTACACTAGTAGTCGTCCAACAGAAATTAAACAGTGGCTGATGGAACTACTTAAACCGTGTCCGAAACAAACATCTGACCAGTTGATAATACTTCCTTCAGTAACTTTAGCTGTAACCTTTGCGTGTAAGAGTCCCTTTGTCAGGTACAAATGTTGTTGCGCTCTCGCTACTTTGTGAAACCTTGATTCCTCCGCTTCCATGCTCCATGCCAGCGTTACTGTGGTGCAGAAGTACAAGGTGCTGTGGATGAAGATCCCAGGACCAGTGGTGACCCTGGAAGGAAGCTCGGCCATTCCGACTACACCCTCCAGCACCACCGAGGCCACCAGCCCCGCCGCTCTGTCCGCCGCCGTGAGTTCCCCGGCGGAGATTTATCACGCCGGCCAAATTTCGGGGATTTTCGAATTTCAACAGAAAACGTGCTTGAACCCTGTGTAAAAGCGTCCCCGCCCACCCCCTACGCTGGCTAGCGTTCCTCTGATCCACCGCCACCTTCTCTTCCTTCGCTGTCCAAACCTCTTTTCCCCTGTCCCACTCTCACCTTCCCCCTCCCGCCTCCCGGGGTAAAGTGCCTTTCATCGACACCTTTCTTCAATTCCCGCTCCCCCTCATTCAGTTCGACGCAGAGGGCTGTGGACGTAGCAAATCGTGTCTCAGGGACCCGGCGGGTTGCCGCCCGGGGTCGGATCGGCGCTGCTTCTTCCTGTCCTTTGCTCCCGAGGCAGCGGGGGGGAGCGTACAGTTTGAGCTCAGCGGCCCCACGGAGGGATACGTGGCGTTCGCCCTCTCTCTGGACAAATGGATGGTGTGTAACTACCACAGGGATGCACGAGCGGACTTTCAAAAGAGGCGTTCCACTTTAGAGTAGTGTGGAGGCTGATCGCGAGAGTCTCCTCGTGGATTTTCTTTATTTATTTATTTATTTTTTTCTGGTGTGTGCGAGGCATGAGGGCTCCTGGAGACATGGGAAGATTGATTATCGCAAAAACTTTTACAAGGCGTCAGATGTCTTTTACAAATCTTAAAGAGTTAAATAATCTTAGCTGAGGTTCATGGCATTGAACTAAGCAGCAGTGTCGAGTGCTTAGACTGTTTTCATAAAAAAATAAATAAAATGCTCCATATTTCAGACCCGGTATCATGAGGGTTAGGTCATATCTTCATAAATTGTTCATTTTATGACTATCTGCTGCCTGGTAAATTTTATTTGCCAATATGCCAACTGAAATAGTGGCATATTGTAATTCTTGAATAATGTATTTGTAATGCCCCTGTAAATAATACACAAATAGAAGTTTGTAGACACTGACTACCTCTGACGTTGCCAAAAATGTGTGCGCTCATGATACTGTTGGCAGTTTGGATGAAAATGTCCATCAGTGGCCTATAATATAAATGCATCAATATAAAATATATACCCTTATTAATATTAAATATAAACATATTTGCGGGTGTATTTCTAGGGCAATGATGATGTCTACTTGTGCATGAGAGATGAAGACAGAGTGGCCATCAGTGCTGCATATGTCTATGGACGTACAAGGCCTGAACAATCACAGGAGGTACACACACACACACACACACACACACACACACACACACACACACACACACACACTGTGGTAATCTTAGGCCATCCCCAGTTTACGTCAATTCCTGCTTTCCCCCTGAATATTTCTCCCAACGGAAACGGCCGAGTGGTTCAGTAATTGCACGTCATGCATTAGCATCACCGTGGCAACTAGTGCTAAACAAACAGAATGTCACCAACACTAGTCTATGCTAGCTTGGGTCAGTAATGCACAGCGAAAGTGAGCTTAGTAACCAATCGAGTGGAAGTTTTGAGGTGTAGGATTTTTCTATATAGATAACCAATCTGTAAAAATGTAAAAAAATCTTTTTGCGACACGAGCTTTCTGGAAAGAGCTTATGGGGTTGATCTTTTGGTATTATTTCCCAAAAATGTTATGGCTGTGACTGGAATCAGTGTAGTGAAGCAAGATTTTTGGGGGGGAATACCACAGGTGGCCTTTAACGTCCAACAGCCTAATCTGGACATTGGCCATTTTTAGCAAGGATTTTCTCACGTGAAATATGAGTCATTTGTGACCTTGACTTAGGGGACTTCTGTGTTCCTAGGCCTCCCTGCTGGACAAGGCCTGGAGGATGTCCGATGGGGTCGTCCAGTGTCGTTTCCGCAGAAATATCCTTCTGCTGGAGCAGGAAAGCAGGTTTAACCTGAACCACAGCTACTTCCTGTTCCTGGCCCATGGTAGTGCTCAACATGGTAAGACCACATACACGCCGGAGATCTGAACCATATCACTAATCGGGCTCTGCAGTTTTGGGGCCAAAGGGGTTTCTGTGTGCGTAAACAATTTGGAAGCTAACTTTGCTGACTCGTCAATCCTGGCTGTCCCTTGTCTGACCCTGTGAGATAACAGTTTAATCTTTCTGTGTTGTGTAAGGTTTTGGCGTCATAGGTGTATTCGGGTGTATAGGGTTCATTTCAAAGTTTTTTTTGATACATTCTATTTGTTTTTTTATCGTATTGGATTTTGTATAACATATAGCAGGTTTTTCATGGAGGGTAACTCATTTAACTAACAGGTTACTAATTAACCACAACACTTTGCTCTCAATGCGCATCAATGAGCCTTGGGCGCCCATGACCCTGTCGCCGGTTTTCCTTCCTTGGACTACTTTTGTTAGGTACTAACCACTGCATACTGGGAACACCCCACAGGACCTGCCGTTTTGGAGATGCTCTGACCCAGTCCTCCAGCCATCACAATGTGGTCCTTGTCAAAGTGGCTCAGATCCTTACGCTTGCCCATTTTTCCTGCTTCCAACACATCAACTTAAAGAACTGACTGTTCACTTGCCGCCTCATATTTCCCAGCCCTTGACAGGTGCCATTGGAACGAGATGAGCAATGTTATTTACGTTACCTGTTGGTGGTTTTAATGTTGTGGCTGATGTGATCGGCGTGTATCTCAACAGACACTGTGTTGTCTTCCAAAGGTTTCATCTACAGACATGACCGCCAGCCGCTCATCTCAACCAGTCGCATAGTCGTCGCCGGACCTCCGCAAGACCTTTCCGGCTCCCGTTCCCCCCTGCTGATCAAATTCCACGGTTGGTCATTTAAAAAGAGTCATTACCCAAGGGATTTTATTTTCCCAACAAACAAAATGAGAAAAGCCATGTTTAATGTTGGCTCTGAACAGCAGCTAGGCGTTAACTAGCGCAAAGGCATTTCATTGCAGAAGACGCACTACTCTGCATCTCTTGACCACATCTGAAGTGAATGGACTGCGTTATGTGACTCTTCCATGGTGAAACCTTTCTTTTCAGGTTCTGTAAGATTCTATTTCAAAATGCTCACAAGCTCCATTTATCAATAAGCTCACTGTCTCAAATCATTTTTCTTTCATAATTTGTCTCCACCTTGTCGCTAATCAATGCTGACGTCAATTGCACAGGGAGCTATGATATTGAGGCCGATTTTAATTTGTAAAATCAAGAGTGAAGCTCATTTTATGATTATTAAGTTATATGTGATTACATCATGTCAGTCGCATTTGACAAATGAATATCCGTCATGGAGTTTTTTCTCAAAAATGTGAAAATATAGCACAATATTGACCAAAAATTGCAAATTATTGAAATTTTTGCTAAATTCACCCATTCAATTGCGTGGCCCCTCGTGGCCATTGCTCTGCGGCGCCGTGCCTAACCGTCGTCGTCCAAAGTCTGTGCTGAGGGTGTGTTCTGCCAGGTGTGGAGTCCATGCCTCTGCTTTCTCCTCCTAGGCGGCTTGATGCTGACGGTCTGGATGTGGCTGGTGAGCACGGGCGTCCTGTTCGCCCGACATTTCAGAAGCAGCTGGCCGGACACATTGCTGCTGGGACACAAGCCGTGGTTTCAGGTGATGGCGGCGCATCTTGTTGCTAAAATCTGTAGACTCCGATACGGACTTAAAGAAAATAATTTCAACTAATCAATCTAATCAATGGAAATGACTCATGCATATACAGTATGTAAATATACGTTCATGAAAGAACAATGGTAATATCCTATCTAAGAATAATAGGCCACAGTTGAATAAATCAATTAATCAAAAAAATATTGTGCATAATATTTTCAAGTGTAACGTAAAATGATAAAAGTGATATTTAATAATAAATAGCGATTATAAGTCTCCATGTTATTGGCAGAGAGCAATTTACCTAATCTTGTCGTCTGTTGTTTTCACGGATATTAAATGTGCTAATATTTGAGCACAGCACAGAGCAAAGCTTGGCGTTCCTTTCTCCGCCGTAGAGGGTGTTTTACCGCGTTTTTTCCTTATTTGCATCATACGTGCTCGTCTGAATGAAGGGTGTCTCTGCTGCAGGTGCACCGAGCCCTGATGCTGGTAGCAGTGGCCCTCACTGGCGTGGCCTTCATCCTGCCTTTCCTTTACAGAGGAGGATGGAGCAAAGTGAGTACTGGATTCTGGAAAACGTTTACTTTAAGCTTATCAGGTTTTGTGATGTTTTAAGCCAACTGATTTCAAAAGCACGTCCTGTTATGAGCAAATCGGCTGCTCATTTGTTGATGGTGTGTCATTAGAGCACTTCATGCTTTACTAACTTCACTTCTAAATTTCGAAAATTCACTGGGACCCACAGAGAGCTTGGAAAGGTACGCAAAAGCATTTCTATATTTAGAATTAATATAGAAATGCTATGTTAAAATTATGCAATAACTATGGTAAATATATGTTTAGTAATCCATGGGGTGGTTTGGCGGACACAGATTAGGCCTAATTTTAGACTAAATCACACAATCTTAGACCTAATCTGGACTGTTGTTGCTGTTTTTGTCGCGGCTGTTTCGCTTGCTGTTGCTGTTTTTGCTGTTGTTGTTGTTGCTGCTGTTGTTGTTGTTTTCTGTTTCTGTTGTTGCTGTTTTGCTGTTGTTGTTGTTGCTGTTTTTGCTATTGTTTTTGTTGTTGTTGTTTCTGCTGCTGTTGTTTCAGGGGCATTCCTTTGAAATGACCAGCTGACAACTCTGTTCTTTTTTTGATTGTATTTCCTTGTAAAGCGCATCGTGTTGCCCTGGTATGAAATGCGCTTTATAAATTAAGTGTGACTTGACTCGACTAACTGAAATTGGCTTTCTCAGACATGGTTTAAAATGGTCTCAGACTTTCATAAGGCAAGGGCTCACATATATTTTGTGATGCACATCACATCATATGCAACATATATGAAGGGGTGGTGGTGGCAAACCGCTGGTCCGCGGCCCGGTGGACCAGTGGTTGACTCATTTACGCCACTGCTGCACTGCACCTGTTTTTACAAATTATCAGTTTAAGTGAAAGTTCTGTCAAAAAACTAGACTATGTATCCTTGCACCTTTTTAGTGGGTATACGGGAATCCTGGGGCTTTCTCAGTGGGGATACGGCATATGGTATACCTGCGTATCAGGTGGACTACACCACCTGTCCTTCACCTGTCCACTTGTCTGTACAACCTGTCCTTCATTACCGTCTCGGACTTCCTAGTCTGGAACTCTCATCTTTAACGGCTCTGAAAGGCACTTGGAAAATTCTGGATCATCTTAGTCTGGATCTAGATTAAACCCCGTCTGCGAAAACCGCCCTTATGGGTTTGAGTTTATTTATGAGATCTTCCATTGATTGTCTATGGGGGTCGGGGGTCGGCCCCCCTCTGCCATTGCGGATGCATTAGGTATGAAAAAGCAAGGTGTGTGTGTGTGCGCCCGTGTCCGTGCGTGTGCTCTTGCTTGCTGTGTGAGCTGCCTTATTAAAGTGTGCTTTTGTGACCGGTGAGATTACTGTACACGTGTTAACTCCCTTCTGTGTAGCTGGCAACTGGCCTCCCTCTGTCCCTATCCCCCCCAGTGTTCCTCCATCTCACACACACACACACACACACACACACACACACACACACACACACACACACACACACACACACACACACACGGTGTGTCACGGTCTCGTCCCTGTTGTCACATGCTGTCTGGGCCCTGGCTGCTGGCTCCCTCAGGGGTGCGAGTGACACAGTGTTTTGGCTGCACGGCGGCTGTTGAACCTGACTCAATAAGCGGGGTGGGCTGCATCTCAATGAAAAAAACCCCCCAAAAAAACAGGAAGTCAGGAGATAAAACAAAGAAGTTTTCCTTTAAAGCAGGGGTCTTCAACCTTTTTTAGACCAAGGACCCCTTGGCGGATAGACAAACAGGGGCAGGGACCCCCCTGGTTTTTATCATAACATTTTGTGTTGTATTTTCAGCCTTGACTCTGATAACATTTATAATGCTTCATTAACCTTTTTATATACTCAGTTATGATGCTTGTGATTTGTGTTTTTATTTTAGATTTTGATTTATTTACGTTTGTTGCTTATACAGTGAAATCCGCCTTTTCTTTTTTTTCTTTTTTTCACAAATAGAACAAAGGTTTCACAAATCTGACAAAGGCTTTGAAATGCTGTTTAGGCTATTTTATTATTATTCTAATCTAGTCCAGGTTTGACTCCTATAAGTACAGTAGTTTATCTAGACCTCGTCTTAAATTGCCTGGGTGTGAGGGGAAAAAAACTGTGAAATCCACCTTTTCCGTTTTCACAAAAAAACTAAAGTTTGCAGCAATGTGAAATGGATTTTACATGCTGTTTAATATCAATACAGTAGTAGAAACCATTTACCGTGTGTTTTTATTTAAGTTCAGCCGTGCACCTTTTATGCCTGAATATTCCAAGGTTTTGAACGTTACAAAAAGAAATCTGAGGTGTTTTGAACACACCCCAATGTCACCAGCTGTGAATCGGCTGCTGGTGCCAACTTCAGCATCGCTGTCAACTGATTGCTGAAATTGGAAAAAATGCTGCCGTTCTGGTGTTTATGGTTGGAGTTTATTCTCTCTCTCTCTCTCTCTCTCTCTCTCTCTCTCTCTCTCTCTCTCTCTCTCTCTCTCTCTCTCTCTCTCTCTCTCTCTCTCTCTCTCTCTCTCTCTCTCTCTCTCTCTCTCTCTCTCTCTCTCTCTCTCTCTCTCTCTCTCTCTCTCTCTCTCTCTCTCTCTCTCTCTCTCTTTCTCCCTGTACATTTTTTTTTTGTCTAAGATACATTACTTTCTTATTTTGGACAAAAATAATTTTGACAGAAACCTGCAGTACCTCCGGTGACCACCCAGGGGGTCGCAGACCCCCTGTTGAAGACCACTGCTTTAAAGGATAGGTTGGCTATTATTAAAACCAGGATTTAAAAAAAAAAAAAAAAATGGTGGTTCCCATCATTTGTAACTGTTCCTCAGCGTAACCTGTTCGCTGAACGCTTTATTGCTGGAAAACATACAACCCTGTCGCAGCTTCTCGCAGTGAGTTTCCTTTTCAAAAAGGAGATTAAACGTTATGTTTTTTGTTTTTTTTTTGCACACTACATTGAAGCACAGATAGAAGCTGCAGCAGAGCGGAAGGTTCTCAGAACAGCATTTTAAATGTGACCCGGGTGGAAAAATAGCAAAGCCGTTCTTTAGGGAAGTGCCAACAGCGCTTATTCTTGTCCCACTGCTTATAAAGACTCCTAGACTTGAGTGATCCTGCAGCACAGAAGAGCGATGGCGTCTGTTGCTTTTACAGAACGATACAGACAGGCCACCAGCAGTTTTTTGTTTTTTGGGTTTTTTTTAAGCTAAATGATTGATATAATAATGGATTCATCGCCGACGTGTTCGATATGGCTCACGAGTGTCGTCTTCCTCTCAATTCCTTCCGAAAGATAAACCCCATCACGTTTCCCCCCCATGCTTGTTGGACATAGATTTCTACAGTTTTTTTTAATGGATCTTGTTAGTCGTACTAGTAGTAGTAGTAGTAGTAGTAGTAGTAGTAATAATAGTTGTAACTACTAGCACTAGTAGTTAGTAGTACCCAATGGGTTTGTGGAGCTGCAGTACCTTCCAGCAGCCTCCAAGTGGAGTTCCTTCCCCATTGAAGAAAGAAACAGTCTGCAACACACCACACTACAACACATTGCTCCGTCACATCAAGCGAATTTACTCCATGACTTGAATGCAGGTGTGAAATAGGTTTTCCTTTGTGCTTATGTAAGACGAGTGAAAGAGAGGAAAGAAAAGTAACCTTGCTGCATTATTCAATGTTTAGCCATGATGCTCTGGTGGAGTCTCTCTCTCTCTCTCTCTCTCTCTCTCTCTCGCTCGCTCTCTCTCTCTCTCTCGCCCCCCGTCCCTGTCAGATCTCGCTCTCGACCGTGATTATTCACGAACCTCCCGCTGAGTCGCCTCCTGTTGGGACGGCACCTTCTCGAACCCCCCCCCACCCCCCACCCCCCTTTTTTTTTTTTTTTTCAATTACATTTTTTTGATGTAATCGCTCCTCATGCGATAAGGCAGCGCGCGGGAAAGAAAGCTGGATGGAGCCCAAAGAATGCGCTCACGTGATGTGTTTTCCGTTAAAGCGCTGTCCCTGCAGCCTTTTCCTCCCTTCTGCCGTTTCTCAAATTCCCGCCGTCCATTCGCTGCCCGCGGCGGCCGTGGTTTATAATCGTCAAACATCCCGACTTGATTCTGTTCTATATTATAGCATTTTGACGCCCGTGGAAAAATCACAAACGACACGAATGCGTATCCGCTGCTGCCTGTGCCGCAGCTCGACTTCTTGAAATCAGTCGGATTGGAACTGCCCCCCACTGCTTTCAATGCACAATCGCGACACAATATCAGGATTGTGTGCCGTTGATATCAACAATCGGCGTTATTGTTGTCCTTGATGCCAAGAAAAGCGTTTTTGATGTCAACAATACACATTGTTGACATCATAATCGCTCATCCTGCATTCAAGGACGCCATTTCCTGATATCAAGATTTGAAATGTGGTTATCAACTTTAAGAGTGTGTGTGTGTGTGTGTGTGTGTGTGTGTGTGTGTGTGTGTGTGTGTGTGTGTGTGTGTGTGTGTGTGTGTGTGTGTGTGTGTGTGTGTGTGTGTGTGTGTGTGTTTTTATATCAGTGTACATACACATTACAATGTACAACCACTTCAATCAGAATTGCAACTAGTTTTGGAAAAAAAAAAGAATGAACGCTCGAACGGCTTGCCATAATAAAGAGTCCTAGTCATTCCTGTATTCATCCTCTCCTAAATCATGGGTTGTTTGTTTTGTTTTTCTGTGCCGTTAGCGCGCAGGCTACCACCCGTACATCGGCTGCACCGTCATGGCTCTCTCCGTCATTCAGCCCGTCATGGCGGCGCTCAGACCGGCGGCGGCCTCCTCCAGGTGAGACCCGGAGAATTGTCAGGCTCCGTATCAGCCGCCGCCTCCCACCAGCGGGGTTTCTCTTTCTCTCCGCTTGTTTGGCCCCCGTGGGGCCAATGGGGGAGAAACTCCACCACTGTCGTACAGAGTCTTAATTTCTCATCGCTGATGCAGGAGGAACCTCTTCAACTGGGCCCATCGAGGAACAGGCGCCGCTTTGCAGATACTCGCCGGTGAGGAACTGAATATTAACGCGAGCTGGCGGTCGGGTTTTCTGCGCGGCTGTGATGTGGAAAGGAATTTATGATGCAGTCTATATAAAGATGAACGTCATTATGAGTCCCGACAGCTACTCACTCAAAATCCCTTCTTCAGACTGTAGTCGTTGGCACGTTGAATTGCGGAAAACGGTCTTGGTATTAGATCGTATCCTCTATTTTTTTTTTTTTTAACAAAACTCTTAAAACCTGTTACTACATACTTTAAGGCTTAGGTTAAGTGACTGACTGTTTTAAAAGATAACTGCAGAGAAAAACCGTGTGTGTGTGTGTGTGTGTGTGTGTGTGTGTGTGTGTGTGTGTGTGTGTGTGTGTGTGTGTGTGTGTGTGTGTGTGTGTGTGTGTGTGTGTGTGTGTGTGTGTGTGTGTGTGTGTGTGTGTGTGTGTGTGTGTGCTGACTATACCATGGATCGATGGTGAAAGATAATAGGGAATTATGGCTGGTCCTGCATCGAATGTGCCTGTCTCTCGTTGAAATTCTCTCCACATCTATTTCCCAACCTCTCTGTCGTCTCTGTGCTCATCTCCTGTCTTCTCTTCTCCTCTGGCCCCTTCCATCGCCACCTCCACGCCCACCCCCAGTGGTGTGTGTTTTCCTGGGGTTCCAGCAGCACGCCCTGCTGCTACCCGGTCCCTGGTGCCCGGGGCTTCTGAGTGCCTGGCTGCTGTGGGTCCTGCTGACAGACCTGGCGCTCCTGGTGCTCCCACACGTGCTCAGGACCAGAGGTAAACGGGGTCTTGGGGCTTCAATAGAGAAGGGCTCTGGCTTCGATTGTCACAATGAATTTGATGGCTGCGCTCAGTCTTTGAAATAAAGGACCAAAAGCTTGTTTCTGCAGCAACATTTCAAGCTGTCGTCGCCGTGTGCTCTTGTTAACCCTCGCCCTCAAAACACTACATACACTATATACACTATATATACACCAGCCACGCCCCCTTACCGTGAAGTAACACGGGTCCTCGCTTATCGACCAATTCACTTAACGACCTGGTTGTTGGAACGGTACTCGGTCGTTAAGTGACCAGTAACTATAATGTAATTTGTTGCTGATATATGATATGCAATTACCAACCACACCCATTAAGGTTAGGTGTTAGGGTTGCGTTAGGGTTAGTAGGGTTAGGGGGTTAGGGGTAGTAGGGTTAGGGAGTTAGGGGTAGGGTTAAGGGGTTTAGGGGTAGGTTTAGGGGGTTAAAGATAGTAGGGTTAGGGGTAGAGTTAGGTGGTTAGAGGTAGGGTTAGGGGGTTAGAGTTAGTAGGGGTAGGGTTAGGTGGATGGAGCTAGTAGGGTTAGGGGTAGGGTTACGGGGTTAGAGTTAGTAGGGTTAGGGGGTTAGAGTTAGTAGGGTTAGGGGGTTAGAGTTAGTAGGGTTAGGGGGTTAGAGTTAGTAGGGGTAGGGTTAGGGGGTTAGAGTTAGTAGGGGTAGGGTTAGGGGGTTAGAGTTAGTAGGGGTAGGGTTAGGGGGTTAGGGGTGGGGTTAGGGGGTTAGATGTAGTAGGGTTAGGGTTCCCATTTATGGGAGAAATTTAGGGGAAATGGAAGTGAAATAGGCTTGAGGGGGCCTCCAAGAATAAAGCATAATCCCATCGAACAATCTGGAGCCGGCACTTATTTTTGTTGAGTGTTAGGGTTCGGTTTAGGTCAGGCCACCACAAAACCACTTTTCTCTACGGAGGCCTCTTTTAGTTCCTTTGTGCCCAGAGTAAACAAACGTCACAGAGGCAATTATTGATTTGTGTTTCAATTAGCGGTGAGTGTTTTTTTTCCTTTTGCTTCAAGCAAGAAAATCCATTTCTCATCCACCGTTCATATGACTTAAAAACAAAATCTGTGTGTGTGTGTGTGTGTGTGTGTGTGTGTGGGTGGGTGGGTGGGTGGGTGGGGCCGGTTCTGTGGTTGTGGTGGACAAAATTGAATACTGAACATCTTGGAAAGGTCAGGCTTTTTAATCATAGACTTCACGTGAACACCATGTTGAACTTTTCCGGGATAGAACTAATGCAGCACGTTCTTCTGTCGCTAACGTTCTCACAGATGTGATCTGTTTCGGTGTGGTTGGTGTGTCTTTTTTGATTTTGTCCTGTAGATGTCTCCCTTATTTTCCTGAGTGTTTTCCTTGTTTTTCCCTCTCCTTGTTTCACCTGTTTTTGGGTATTTAAGTCTGCACTTTGGATTTCTCTGTGTCTGTTTGTCGTGTCACTTGTTGCTGTCAGTTTGTTCATCACCCTGCCAGCGTCGATTTGCTCACAAGTGTGGAGTTTGATCCAATTCCAGGGCTGCCTGTCCTTCTGTCCTGATCCCTCCCCCTTTGGAATTGAATCCAAGAACTTTTTGTGAACATTTGTTCTCGCATAACCGCTGATTACGGCACACTTAGTGGAGATATGCGAGGGGAAAGCTGCATCCTCGTTAAATTTACACTCAACTAAAAGATTACGTTAACAAACGTCTTCCTTAGGAAAGGACTGCAACGTGGACAAGGAAACCACCCCGTTCGTCCAGCCGGAGCGTTGCAGGCAGGCAGAGGTGAGCCATCAAGACATTAATACACCTGATTACTACTGTACAATGTGATTATTAATCCTTCTCTCTCTCTTCTCCCTCCTCCCCATGTCTCATAGGGTTCCAAATTCAAGCAGATTGCAATGGTGGTGTTCCAAATCGGGAATGTGGGATTCCTGGGTGCCCTGCTAAACACTATAACAAATGTATAATGTAGTTTTGTACTCCTAAAAGTCATTCTAAGATTTAAATGCTGAATTATTATGTATATATAACTATTGTATATTTGGCGATATTTCTGCTCATTCAAATTTGGCTGGGGTGTGACAAACTCGGAACACCTATTTATTGTTGCTTCACAGGGACTTTTAAAGGCTTCCATCAATTTTTGGTTGATGGAAAAATGCGAATAAATATACCTGAAAACCAATCAATCCGCGTGGATTAATTGAAACTCCGCCAGAAATAAACAGATGAATATCCTACGTTATTTACTTGCCGTGTGTGCCATGAACATAAAATCAATCAATAAAAATGGACATCATTCAGCATCTAGCGTCATTACGCAATAAGACTTCTTTTGCAATAAGACTAATAATCACCCGAACCCAATTTTTCGCAGAAAGTAGTTGAAGAATACTAAGGGGTGGAAAGAATGAAAACAGACAACGGGGGAGTTTATCGGACGAGGTATTAAACCAATCATTACCACAATGTTGTCCAATTCATCGAGTTCCGTCTTTGAAGCCACTACGACCTCTTGAGTTTCCAAAAACATTTTGTCGTACAGGGACGTTCTTGTGTAGCCGGGAAGTGCACCAAAGTGATAAAAGTAGGCGGAGTTATGCTTTATGCATAAACGTTTTTTTATTGTTGCATGGATGTCATGAACACTTGCATGATGGATACAAAGAATACAAAATGCCAATATTAATGTCCTAAAAAGCCTCAAAGCCTCTCAAATGCCAGATTATCACACTATTTTTTTTTTAACAAGACTCTAGTCATCTATAAGCCGTACCATAACAATGAAGCATGTACGAAATGCGGTGAGAGGACAAGAACAAGGGCATTAGAATAGCAGGGCGGTGAGAGGTTGTTTCAATGGAGCCCAAACCTTTAGACCGTGGCTAGAAAAACACACCCGTCGCTATCTTCTATTCTTTAAATTCTTTATGATTTGCCAGCTGAAAAAGTGTGACATTTAAAGGGAACCATCAATGCGTTAGATAAAAATATTTTCAGTGCTTTTTAAATTAAACAACAAATTTTCCCTTCACATTAAAAAGTCAAAACCACCAAAGCCAATTTATACATTTTTGCAGGAGTTTTTAAAATGCCATTAAGTAAGTGTTTATTTGATTACTGTGAAACTCGGCCATCTCTGTTTGACCTTGAAATCGAGGACTGTGATAACGTTCCGGACCTCGAACCTTTTATTCTACATCTGCAGCGTTGAACACTCCCTTCAGTGTTCATCACAACCCAAAATACGCCATTGCATTAAGAAGTGAAAACCGTCACCAATATATTTATTATACAGAATCTTTTGATGAATTTTGATCACCATAATTCCATTCTGAAATCAAAATCTGGTTTCCTTGCACGTGACCTCCACCATCCAGTAATTCCCACAAATATCCAAATATACGTTCAACTTTTGGACCGGTAAGTTTTGACAGGTTGGTACGGTTTAATGCGTCTTTGTCCCTCTGTGTGTGAGTGCTTCAAAAAGCATTGTACATCTTTTAAAAATACACACTGGATTGTCCTACTGCACGTCAAAAACATAGAAAAAATGTTAATACTTAAAACAAAGGGCTATCCCCTTAAATTGCTGCTCTGTTGTCTATAATGTGCTCTATTTATGCTAATTGGGTTTGTCTTGAAACATCATTCTCAGCGAATAAAAGCACAGTGCAAAATTACAATAAATATACGTATAGCAACGTAGAATTTTCCTCATCAAGATATAACATCAAAATATCTTTTCTTTGTTTCAATCTAATATACATTTATAATGTCAAGAAAACGTTAGCGAACTGCGGACTCGACAATACATTCATTTAACATTCAGGCATCTCGGCAAACAAACAATTTGAACACATTTCTGCAGATAATTTCCACTGAACGCAAGCAAACGACCAAGCCTGGAATTGTAAGCGTCCTTTTCAGCTGCTGGCGGCCATCCTAGATTGTGCAGTTCTAGGTATAGGCATCTCTTACTGATCTTTGTGGCTTTGTCCGAAATGGAGCACGACCACAAACAGCGTGTCTTTGGACGTTTTTTCATCACAAAAGCAGGTTAGCCTGCAACATAAATTAAAAAATAAAAATAAAAAAAGCATTTGCCACGGCGCATCAAACTCTGAATGAACGGACAGAACTTTGAAAATCAACGGCTTGTCACTGCAAACTGCTTCTTCAGTCGTTCTTGGCAAACTCTCCCGCCTCCCAGCGAAGCGCCATGGCACTCTTGCGTCTTCCTCCGCTGTAGACCTCTGGGAACTGAGAGAAATAAGTTGCTTAATTTACCTGCAATTTCAAAGAACTTCCTCCTCCTCCGCCTCCTTCACCTCCTCCTCCACCCTTTCCATTTCCTCCACCTCCTCTCCCCGGTTTTTAGACTAAATGTGGAATTAAAGACAGGCAAGTCAGTCTTTAATTGAAAACAGTCATTTTTCAAGTTGTTTGGCAAACATTATTCCTGAGTAACTAGCTTTGTTAGACTTAAGACATGAATCCTTTTTGGATAATACATTATCGCACTCGCTGTTTGTGCTGCATTATAAACAGCCAACCTAATGATCTTTCATTGTTTCATCCACAAATATAAATGTTACAAAGGATTGTGTCTTCAATGGAAGGTTTCATTATGTAAATAGAATGTTATGTAAATAATTTTAGGTCTGCAAATCTGTGTGAGTGAACTCTCACCCTGTGGTCGCAGGATAAAACAGAGCGGTCCATCCTGTAAGCCGTTTTCATTGGTGACGATGGAGATGACTTGCACTTCTCAGGTACATCAACTAAATGAAAAAGATCAATGTTCAACATGACTTGGCACAATCCAAACACAGGTCACAACGTGTGAGGTGTGAGTGGTCAGACACCCGTCAACCCACCTGAGTGATTAAACGATAAGCTGTCCATGTGGTTTGACAACCTCCCGCCCGTGCTAAACCTGTCTTTGCCGTATAGATCGGCTCTCTCTTTCCTCAGCTCTTCCTCTCTCTGCTTCACCATCCTGATCTCTTCGTCCACCAGAGACATTGTGCTTCTCGAGCGTAGCTTGAAGAAGGGGTTGTTGAGGAACATCTTCTCCTGGGGCTGATCACAGGCCTTGTTGAGGGAGAACTCTGAGGCACTGCGAATAATCAGATTAGAGGTCTCTAGGATGATTAGGTTGGGGTTGCCTGTATGCTCTCTACCATGAGCCGACGCCCCATCTCTGCTATGTCTCGGGCTGGAGGGGAAATTGTCGCTGGGTTCGAGAATGATGACATTATTGGCAGCAACCTCGTGCTTCAGTGGCCCCTTGGTCGGTGAGGATGTAATGATGAACGAGGGAGTCAATGGGGTGCTGGTTGACCTGGGCAAACTCTGCAAAGTTGGGGTACAGTCTGCCGATTTTCCCATCCTGGAGAATCCCCTCTCCTTCCTGAACTTGTCCTCTCGCTCCGTGGTTGTGCGCATCTCCTTTTCAACCGGAGTATCCGGTTCATCATAAGGGCCAGACCTGTAGCTTAAATCGTCCAGGCCAGAATCCTCAGAACAGGGGCTGAACTGGGTGTGAGGGTAGTCTCCAACCAGGCTTAAATTCTCCAGTTCATGCTCTCGCTTTTGAGGTCTTTCAACGTTGCGCACTGGCGTATACATGAAACTGTGGCTGCCGTGGAAGCTGGGTGTCTTGGCTGTGGGGGACACAATCTGGTTCTTGCTTTGCTCCTCCATCTCAAGCCACTGTTTACGCGCCACCTGGAAGTCCACATGCTCAGTGCTGACATTCTCACTCTTGGTCTCCTGTATCACACAGAAGTCCTTTGGTAGCTTCTTGCCAGCTTCTAAGTTCAGGTGCAGGGAGTTCTGGTAGTGTTGGATGGTGTCGTTATGTCCTTTCCCATTTTCGTTCTCATCTTCTGAAATTTTGGACAAACAGGGAAGGGGTAAAGGGTTGTATGTAACCTCCTGGGGAGGGTCTGGAAAGGAGATATCATCTTCAGGTTGCTCTATCACTTCGTCCTCCAGTGGAACCTGAAGCGGCACTTGTTCAATGTTCATACTGTCGTCGTCCTCCATTGTGTCTCTAACGTTGACACATTTCTGCACAAAGAGTTCCTGAGCACTCAGTTGTAGGCTGTCCAAGTATGAGTCATCGTCCTCTCTGTTAATGGAGGAGGAGAAAATTGTCCGCCATTTCTCATCCGTGTCACTGTCTATAGCGGCCCCAATCTCGACTCTCAAGCACTCGTCCAGGTCATTGGGGTCCAGTTCGTGGCAAGATTCATTGGAAACGTCAGACATGACCTCTTCTCTGATGTACTGTTCCAGTATGCTCTCTTCTGTCTCTCCGATGGGAGGTTCAAATGGGATATTGTGTATCAAGGGGTCCTCTTCTGTGTCAGACCCCATGTTTCTATAGCCATCGCCCTCTGGATTTAACATGTCTTCGTCGGCGGCTGTTTCTGGCTCTGGCTCCAGCTCTGGCTCCAGCTCTGGCTCAAGCTCATGCTCTGGCTCAAGCTCCAGCTCAAGCTCCGGTTCAAGCTCCGGCTCAAGCTCCGGCTCAAGCTCCGGCTCAAGTTCAGGTTCTGGCTCAAGTTCAGGTTCTGGCTCAAGTTCAGGTTCTGGCTCAGGCTCAGGTTCAGGGTTCTGTTCCCTGGTGTCCTGTCTCTTACGATGGGCCTCATTCTCATAGACACTGTCCGCGCTAGAGAGTGTGTCGGAGACAGACGAAGCAGTGGATTCATTTCTGTTGAGCTCCTCATGCCCCAACTCTAATATCAAAGCTTCCTTTGGGTCTCCGTAGGTACCATCATTACAGAGACCATTGGTCATGTCGTCAATCTCCTCAGTTCTTACTGCAGAGGGTAGCAGGTCAGCTACATCTTCAGGCGTTTCCCCAGGGGTAGTAGGCATGTCTGTCTGTTGGCAAACTTGCCCTTGTTCATTATTAGCACTTGAGTTGGCCCCATGTTCAATTGAGTCATCCCGACCAAGTTCCACATTGCAGTCGTCCGTAGTCACAGCAGCCTCTGATTGTTCAAAGGTGGTTTCCATGGTGAGTGTGTCTGCAAAGGTGAACAATCCGTTCACACTTTTATTCTCTGGGCTACTGCAACCTTCAGTCAGTTCTTTTCCATCAGCCTTTGTCTCTCGGGCATTAGCTTTCTGGAGAAAAAAACAGAAAGGAGGGGGTATATTCAACTGGCAGAAAGGGAGAGAGGGAGTTGTTATCTCGCACTGAGGCGGAATACATTATCACAAAGATGGTGAATTCTGTGGAGACAATTCAATAACTCTTTCAGGCCCAAACCCTCACCTTGTCTTAAGCATTCGTCATACCCCAGTTTTTTCACCAATCGAATCTCCTTCCTATTATGCCCTCTTATTTCCTAACTCACAAGTAGAACCAAATTTTCACCTTAGCCTGGCAGTCTGACGCATTGAGGCATTTAATCCAGTATACTGTATTTAAGGAATGTTGATACAGTGTCTTCAGTCAAGAAACCGCAATGGCAATTATTCGTTCTAGAGCATGTTAGAAATATTCAATCCATGTGGCTGCATCACGTACATGACTTGTTCATGTTTCTTTTGTAAAATATGAAAGTTAAAAAAGACAGGAAAAAACATAATCACTATAACCATCCTCCTCGTCATCATTTGCATCAGCACTGAAATGGTAATGAGAAATTGGGGTGTGGTAAATAACACCATGCAATTGTAACACAGTGGCAATCAGTGATGAACTAAAGATGAAAGACAGTAGTCGCCCAGGCGCAAAGAGGAACAAGCATGAAGAAATGGTTTGAAGTCATGGGGAGTCGACGATCCAGCTTGGCTAAATCACACCTTTAAGGGTATTGTTTTCAATTAAATCGCATCAAGCAAAAAACAATACACTCAAATCCTTCAGGTTTGGCATGGGGGGGGGGTGGCATCTTGACAATATCAGCCCTTTACTTCTGCTGTGCAAAAGTGAGTTGAGCACAGAGGGGAAGAAGGCACGTAGAACACACCGCTGAATCCAGTGGCCGTGGCTCTTATGTAAGGCTGCGGGGGCGGGGGGGGAGTGGGGGGTCTGCCGCCCACACATCGTGTTGGATTGTCCCTGCAGATGATTTGCTGTGCCTCCTTCTCTGTGCATGGGCACACGCACGCCTGTGCACACGTATACACACAAACTCCTTAGAACATTTTAACACACTCTATGGGTGGGTGAGGAAATTGTGGGTGGATGGGTGGGTGGAAACTCAAGGACACGCGTGCGCGCGCACACACACACACACACACACACACACACACACACAAAGGTAAACAGTCTGTTATCCACAACCCCTAGATTTCTGTCTTTACTTCCAACAGTGCCACATCTCAAAGAGAAGAGGAATGAATGAGAAGATAAAAGCTGGATAAGATCTGTGCCGTGACTTTGATGTGTTTACAGACACACACCCTGATTATTATCAGTATAATGGACAATTTTTTAGTTAATTACTGTTTCTCTTTCTGTCACTGTTGATCGATAGGGTTTATCCAAACAAAAGTACCTGGTGGTAAGTTTCATGTTTCATGTTTCCTTCAACGCAGAAAGGCACAGCTCAAATGATTAACATTAGCCATTTTTCTTGAGGTATATTAGTATTGGTGGTGTTGCCTCAACCCTATGTTCCCTCAAGCAACCAGTACAGCCATACATTCGACATGAGGCCATGAGGGATCACTTTGTTACATTGATTTATATACAGCAATATGTGCACATTTAAAGAACGGGGTAGTCCCTCACTCATTCACTGAGTCAATATTTTCACTGATATAGGGAATACAATAATAGAAACATGGCTGAGGGAACACAGGGTTGAGTGAACATAGGGTCGAGGGAAAATAGGACTGTGGGGAAAATTGGACCCAGAAGGCTGAGGGAATAGGGAGCCCAAAATTTACATTTAATTTAAATGGAAATATTTTAAGTGACTAAAAAGTCTTCCGAACCTTAAACGCACATTATTTTAAATTTGTTCTGGAATTGTCATATAAAATGTGCCTGTGTTGTGGTTGTACACCACTTGAATGGTCTGGTTGGATCTGGATTG
Organism: Zeus faber; assembly: GCF_960531495.2. NCBI lineage: Eukaryota > Metazoa > Chordata > Actinopteri > Zeiformes > Zeidae > Zeus > Zeus faber. The sequence goes on along the minus strand of NC_137206.1, from coordinate 6,682,984 downwards.
CTGACTGACGCTGAGGTCATGCCAGTGTGTCTGCCAAGTGTCAGGTCAGTGGCCATGTTGCAGCTTAACCGGGGCTTGTGGGCTCTTTTCAATCCAAAGCTCCCAGTATTAAACAGGGTGGCAGTGCTCATCTACTTCCATCTGAGTTCCTAATCCTTTTGCATTCCTCTGTTTTGAATGGTGTCCATAGGCAAATTCCTCTTTGCGCGCTTGCTTCTGCTCAATGTGGCTTCCAGTCTAAAAAGTGTCACCAGTGGCGGCAATTTTCTTTGACTGTGATGGCTGCGTTGAAAGCATCGGAGTGGCTCTTCAATTGATACAATCCTGTTTATCGTGAATCGTCCCAATAATATGAATGACTCTGTGTCAACAGACTGCAGTTCTACCTCAGCTGTCTCTTGGCATTGACTTGACCATGTGAAGAGACCCCCACATTCTGTCCTAAAGTGGCATTGCTATTTATTTCTCTCCTCTTATGTTCAATGTTCATGTCATTTTAAATGATACTGTAAGTCCAAACTCAAACTCTCCGAGACAGAGTCAAAGGCTGAGTCAATGCCGCATCAAGTCTGAGACAGGGCGGCTCCTTCAAAATGTTGATCCAACTCTTCCAAGATCTACCTGGACTTCTCCTCCACTGACCTCTGTGCCTCATAAGGATCTTCAGCCCCCTCCACCTTTCGCTATGTTTGTTTCCTCTAAACCAGCCAACCTTGCAATTGTTTGTGGCAGGTAACCTCCTGTATTCTTTTCAATTTTGAGCTTCTTAGGCCTCGTCCACACCTATGTGGATATTTTTTATCTTATTACATTTTTTTTTACAATTACAGTTTTCACCTTCCGTCCAAACCAGAACGGCGTTTCGGGTCACTAAAAACAAAGCTTTTGGAAAAACTTCCAGGGTGGAGATGTTTTCAAAACCCTCCTTTCTCCATATTCCCGCGGAACGGTGAAATGGAGGCTTGGCCAGACAATGACGTCATGACCTCGACTGTTACACATGTGCAATTGTTGTTTCACACATTGAGCATGAGGCAGATACCTACTGTACATCGATGGCGGACTACCGGTGTGTATATGTATAGCTAGTACTGTTACGTTTAATGTAGAGTGACCTCATTTTTAACCCCCCCACCCAAGTATACCCACGTTCATGCATGTGCACATGTGATAGCTGTCAACCCGAGTTCAAAGTACGCCATGCTGTGTTTCTGTATTCGCCGCTCAAGAAGAGGCCCATCAATGTGCTCCTAATGTTCTTCTGTTGTGTTTGACATCAAGTTTGACCCCCCCTGCCCACTGGCCTGGCCTGCTTGAGTGTTTTCAACCGTTTTTGCTTCTGTTCTGTCTCTTGGACGGAAATATTTTCAATAACAGCACAGGAATGGACAGGAATTTATTTTTTTAAACGGAGGGGACAAAAATATGTTTTTAAAAATACCCATATACATGTGGATGAGACCTTAATGTTTTTCTATTATCAAAATAATTTTTAGTATATTCAAGTAGTGCTTAATAAAACTGACACACTTCTCCTGAAAACTGCGCTTTGCCAAAAAACACAAAGCTGGCATACCCACTAAGTGTGAAATGAAACCATCTCCAAGCTACTTCTGACATCTGATTTATAAACCACATCTGAAATTTCCTCTTTGGAGAAAACAGCCCATGATTGTGCTTCTGCTGATGTCCCTTGTTTTCGTTGAATGCGTTGCTGATGACAACGTTGACGCACAAGCAATTCAACTGTCACTGACAAAGGTACTTGGTGTGAGACACTTTTGATAAAAGTGGCTGCTAAGTGATTCAAAGTTAATGTTACATCTTTCCCGTCTTGTATAATCACCGGTGCATTTGCCAGCTCGGCTTTGATTGCTCCAGGGGGGAAAAACAGAGGGTTCAAAGTTAGGGTAAGCAGCAGTCTCATATCCCATAATTCAACAGCCTTCAAGGACTCCCCATGGTATAACTCATCTGCTGCACGCACAAGCAGTCCATGCGGTTACGCATGGAGGGGGCGATCGGGGCGTAATCTGCACTCAATCTGGTCGCAATCTGGTCTCTTCTGATAATAATGAAAATAGACGAATATCTTAATCTTATTGACAGTTAGAAACAATCAGAAAATCTATCCTATCAATTTCTCCAATATCATTAACAGTACCGGTAAAGTCAGAGCTTATCCATACTATGGTCTTTAATAATTTGGCCCTGGGGCCTGTTTAATACCATGTCTCGCGGTACTCAACCCTAGGAGAAAAACGCGTGTTAAAGGGTTGGACACTCAATATAAATTTTTTCACAAAAATAATTTTGACTTTAAATTATATGGGGGATCCCCCTGCAATAGCTCCGCCGACCCCCGGCAGAAACCACTGCTGTAGAGCAAACCACCTATGTCCAACCAGCTCAAAGTGCATATGTCGCTAGTCGGCCAGTACTGCTGTCTATATTCCTTAATATTGAACCAGCGGTCCCATTGAGATCCAGGATGTCTTTTTATCAGGGAAGCCGAACCAAGACAGCTTTAAAAGTGCTACCGGCGTAGGTACCAGATGTGCTCGGCCTGGCAGATCGGCTCGCCCTCGCAAGTTAGAAGGTGAAACAAACTCTTTGGCACGATGAGAGTGAGGCTGACGTGCGCCGGCTGACGTGCTGGTGCACCACTGGCCCGTCTCGTCCGCGCCGTGGAGGAGGCGGAGCGGCCGCGTTTTGTGTGAGCATTATTACCGGACGTTTTGACCAGCGAGTTTATAATTTATTGGGGTTTTTTTTGTTTTTGTTTTTTTTATAAATTTTACCTGGAAAGAAAAGCCGTAATTATCGGGGCCAAGCATCAAAGTTCCATAGCGTTGCTTAGAGGACACACGAGAAATGTAACACGAGAAGGCGATTAGTTGATCAACCTAAATACAAATCACAAAGCAGTGGTTCTTCCAGTTGACAATGGATGTAAGGCAGAGAGACACAAGGGCAATTTAGAGATAACAGTATCTTATGAGTGAGCCACCCGGGTTAGTCTTTAGTCGATATGTTTAGATACTAGATACTAGTAAAGTAATACTTCAACTACTTTTATTAATAAGCAAAATATATTAGCCACATTTTACCCAGCTCTAGCAAACACTGATTAAAGTTTGTCCATCTGTGTTCCTTCCAAGGTCAGAAGAAATCCACGAGCAGCAATTATATTTTATAGGAATATAATAAGTATTGCATATTCCCTATGCATATTTCACCTCTAGCACTTTAAAATACTGTAATGGTCCGTGGACCGGTGGTTGGGGGCCCGAGTTCAGAGGCAGTAGAATATGGCCTCGTGCCTAAAGCGGAAATCTGGCCAGACTCATAATCCTTGATTTGGAAGGTCTCTCCTTATTTAGCCAAGCCTGTGTGGATTTTTTGTTTTTGGAAGTATCAGCTAGGACTTGGACCAGGTGCCCCCAGTAAGCACTTTGCTTACTGGGGGACACATGGAGACAAAAACTGAACAAAGCGAACAATGCTGCTTCAAACATGTACTAGAGCTACAATGATAAGACCTAGAAAACCTCTTTCCTCCCCAGCAACAGTAGGTTTCACAGTATATGACACAGCAAGTACATGGAAGAGGATATCGATGTTTACAGTACACAGCTGACCAAGGAGTTTTAAGCCAAGAGCCTCCAATTTGCTGAGAATGTTATGTAACTAAGCCATATTTACTGGCAGCCTGCAGCCCAGCGTCCAGACAGAAGTCAGAGGAATCATATCCAAAACAGCTGCCTACAGATAGAATGACGCCCAACGCAAAAGCATCTACGGGTGTCTGACTAACAGAGGAAAGGGCGAGCGTGAAGCCCAGACCGCGTTGGAACCTGCGTCGAGCAAGCAGAGCGGCGTACGTATCGGGGGGGGAAACGTGGTTTTGAAGAGAGGGTGAAAATGACCACGGGGCCCGCCCCGGACGACCGCGCCCGTCCCCGCACGATGGAGCCGTCGATGCGTCTGAAATGACTGAATACGTTGTGAGAAAGTCACCCCAAAACACACTTACCACAAGTGTGCCGCCTCTAAGTGCACTGAAGGAGCCCCGTGCGCCCCAAGAGGGGGCCGGGGGGGTGAGGCGTTACCTAGCAGCCCTCCACCCTCGCACCCCCCCGCCCCTCTCCGGCGCGCTCGTGATGATCGGGGTGAGGTGATGATGGGTCGGGGGCCACGTCGGAGAAGACTAAGCGATTGTTTTTTGTTTTTTTCCAATCCGTCCAATTCTCAGCCCTTGAGAATTGGACTCGGATACCATGTTTTATCCCACAGCGCTTAAAAAAATAAATTGCGTGAATCGCTCAAGGGGAAAAAAAAACAAAAACTTGTTGCGGCTAAATGAACAGAGGAGATGGCCGTCGAATGGGTCTTTTTTCAAAAATGAAAGCTGAAGAGACACGCCATGACCCCCGCATCCTCACACCACCGAATGAGCACGCACCGCGAGCATGGTGTGAGTGCAGATCCCACACTGGAGCCCTCTCTCTACTGATGTGGCAGGTCGTCATCCTCAGCTGCAGGAGGAGAAAAGTCAACTTCCTACTTCCCCCTGCGGTGATCAGTAACGACTCCTTTCACCGTCATTTAACGCGGCAGGTGACAAGAAACTCAGGCCTTCACACAGCGAGACACCTACTGCTGTTTCCTTGCGCTGTCGTCTCTTTATCGGTTGTTTGTGTGTTTGTGTGTTGACGTGTCTGTGACGGTGATGTAAGGCTCCCATTTAAGATGTCTCAAAGTTATATCAAGCCATTTCATCTTTTTTTTTTTTTGACTTTTATCTTGGGAAAACATTGAAATAACACGTCGCATGTTGCATCATTTATTTATTCTGCATTGATCTAGCAGTTCAGTGGTTCCGGCTGTAGATGGCCATGTATTTTCTATTGAAATCCCCCCCCCCCCTTTTTTTTTTTAATACAGATATACACTTGAGTCCGGTGAAGAAAGGTCAACCTTTATGAGAAAATCCAAAATAATTAATTTAACTAAAATTCTTTATCCAATAGAGCAGGGATTTTCAACCTTCTCAGCCCAATTGGTGGATAGAGAAACAGAGCAGGGAACCCTTAGATTTTATTTGTCTAGTTTGTGTTGCATTTTAAGCCCGGCCTGTGTGTATAATGCCTTATTAACCTATTTATATACTCAGTTGTGACGTTTACGGTTTCTGTGTGTTTTTATATTAGACTTAGATTTATTTCTGTTAGTTTAGTTCTGTTGGTAGTGGAAAAGATACAGTGAAATCCATCTTTTCTTTTTCATAAATACAATAAAGTTTTCACAAATCTGAAATAGGGTTTGAAATTATGTTTCGATTTTTCATTATGATCTAGCCCAGTTTTGACTAGTATAAGTACAGTTGGATTTTTTTTTTTTTTTTTTTTTTTTTTAATCTAAGCCACTTTAGGGACCTTGAGGTTTTTGAACGCACCATAACGACAGACGCAGATGTATGAGTCGCAAAGGTTGGAGTTTACCTCATAAAATACATTTAAAAGACATTTTTTTTAATGCAGTTTTTCCACTTTTCACTTAAAAAAAATTGACATAAAAAAATTTGGCATTAAAAAAAAAACAACAAAAAAAGATCAAATCTGTGTTCGGTGCAACAACATCCACGCTCCATGGAGACTTGGGAGAAGCCTTAACGAATAGATCCCAATACTGATCATAATAATAACAGTAATGTCATTAACCAGGCAAAGCCAGGGATGCATCGTAAAAAGAGAGGATATTAAAATGCATGTGACTGCTGGAGAAGTGATGGGTGGTTAATATCCTATTTCTCCCACAATCATCCGACCACGCGTGAGGCTCATCGCATGCGGTCACACGTTGTAATTCATGAAAATCCACATTAACCTGCTTCACATACACAAACCTCAACAAATGAACTGACCGGTTTCAGATCACACCCAAAACGTCCGACTCGAATGCGCTGGAATCGGAGCGTCCGCCGCCGAGGAAAAACAACAACAAAGCAAAACAAAAAAGAAGGTAAACGCACCGGCACCGGCACCGGCACCGGCGAGTCTGTTGTCATGCGGGGGGATCGAAGTCCCCTCCCCGTTGAGAAAGTACGACCGCAGCGCACGGAGCCCTCCATCTCCTCCATTACCACATGTTGTGGATCTTCCAGGTGACACTACACCTCCTACTGCACGTTCTAACAGCCAGGACGGAACGAAACATGCACCGCAACAGCCTGCGGGACATTGCAGCAAATCATGCAGAACATCCGCACAAGTATATATCACAAGTATATATCAAAAGTATATATCACAAGTATATATCACAAGTATATATCACAAGTATATATCTGAAGTATATCTGTTTGTGTGTCTAGAAATTAGTATATACTTTTTTTTCCTCTCTATATATCATATTCATGAACATCCGTGATCACATTTATTTTTTCCATTTACTGTATAAATCTCTCTTTTTTTTTTTTTCTATACATTTCACACACACACACGCACACACACACACACACACACACACACACACACACACACACACACACACACACACACACACACACACACACACACACACACACACACACGCGGACCGGCGCAGATTCCAGACAACGCTCTTAATTCATAATGCCGTCGTGTCTACTGCTCCTCCGCACAGCGACGTCTTTGCAAAAGTTTGCCGCTGCGGATGCGTGCGGCGCGGGTGTGCGCGGAGCGGAACCTACCGGACCTGCGCGACGGCTGATGCGGGAGCGACGCTGCCGCTCAGTGTGTGACTGCGCGCCGCGCACCACACTGCGTCACCGCTGACGGCTGCTGCGTGTGATCGGACGTGAGGGGGCTGGGTTGGACTGGGTGGTGGTGGCTGAGGTATGAGGGGAGGGACGGAGGGAGGGATGGAGGGAGGTAAGGAGGGAGGGATGGAGGGAGGTAAGGAGGGAGGTAAGGAGGGAGGGACAGAGGGAGGGAAGGAGGGAGGTAAGGATGGAGGGATGGAGGGAGGTAAGGAGGGAGGGATGGAGGGGGGTAAGGATGGAGGGACGGGGGAGGTTAGGATGGAGGGATGGAGGGGGGTAAGATGGAGGTAAGGAGGGAGGGACAGAGGGAGGGAAGGAGGGAGGTAAGGATGGAGGGATGGGAGGGAGGTAAGGATGGAGGGATGGAGGGAGGTAAGGATGGAGGGATGGAGGGAGGTAAGGAGGGAGGGGACAGGGGAGGAGGTAAGGAGGAGGATAGAGGGAGGGATGGAGGGGGGTAAGATGGAGGGACGGGGGAGGTAAGGATGGAGGAGGTAAGGATGGAGGGATGGAGGGAGGTAAGGATGGAGGGAGGTAAGGATGGAGGGATGGAGGGAGGTAAGGAGGGAGGGATGGAGGGGGGTAAGGATGGAGGGACGGGGGAGGTTAGGATGGAGGGATGGAGGGGGGTAAGGATGGAGGGATGGAGGGAGGTAAGAATGGAGGGATGGAGGGAGGTAAGGAGGGAGGGACAGGGGGAGGTAAGGAGGGAGGGATAGAGGGAGGGATGGAGGGGGTAAGGAGGGAGGGACGGGGGAGGTAAGGATGGAGGGAGGTAAGGATGGAGGGAGGGAGGGACAGGGGGAGGTAAGGATGGAGGGATGGAGGGAGGTAAGGATGGAGGATGGAGGGAGGTAAGGAGGGAGGGACAGGGGGAGGTAAGGAGGGAGGGATAGAGGGAGGGATGGAGGGGGGTAAGGAGGGAGGGACGGGGAGGTAAGGATGGAGAGAGGTAAGGATGGAGGGATGGAGGGAGGTAAGGATGGAGGGAGGGAGGGACAGGGGGAGGTAAGGATGGAGGTAAGGAGAGAGGGATGGAGGGAGGTAAGGATGGAGGGATGGAGGGAGGTAAGGATGGAGGTAAGGAGGGAGGGATGGAGGGAGGGATGGAGGGAGGTAAGGATGGAGGGAGGGAGAGATGGAGGGAGTTAAGGATGGAGGGAGGGACAGAGGGAGGTAAGGATGGAGGGATGGAGGGAGGTAAGGAGGGAGGGATGGAGGGAGGTAAGAATGGAGGGATGGAGGGAGGTAAGGAGGGAGGGATGGAGGGAGGGATGGAGGGAGGTAAGAATGGAGGGATGGATGGGGGTAAGGAGGGAGGGACGGAGGGAGGGATGGAGGGAGGTAAGGATGGAGGGATGGAGGGAGGGATGGAGGGAGGGAAGGAGGGAGGGAAGGATGGAGGGATGGAGGGAGGGAAGGAGGGAGGGAAGGATGAAGGGATGGAGGGGTGTATTACGAGGAACCAATAGCAGCGCTTTTTTTCTGATACATACAATATGCGGCACACCAAATACACCCCTCCCTCCCTCCCTCCCTCCCTCCCTCCCTCCCTCCATCCCTCCATCCCTCCCTCCCTCCATCCCTCCATCCCTCCCTCCCTCCATCCATCCCTCCCTCCCTCCCTCCCTCCATCCCTCCCTCCATCCCTCCCTCCATCCCTCCCTCCCCTCCCTCCCTCCACATCTCTCTTGATTATGAATATTTTTTTCTATTCCAACATTATGTGGATTCTCACAGGATGAAACCATGACTGAGCGTCATCGTTTGATGCGCGTGGTGATGAAATGTTAAATGACTCTTTATTTTTCTGAGACTCGGTTCTTGACGAGTCACTCGGTGAAAAGAGTGGTTTTGATTTTCCAACTCTTGGATTGTTTTGTCATCCCGTTGCTGTGGCACGCCGGCGGGCGAGGGATGAACGAAGAGTGTTTGGCTCTAAGTGGTGAAGGGAGTTCCCCCAAGAGTCATCACATTCGGTCACAGTGATTTTGTTTGGCAGAGCGCAAAGTGTAGTGATGGGAATATGGCTCTTTGAAGGTAACCGGATGTTGTGGTTCCATTCGCTCTTTGTTTGTGTCTGGGGGAGCGGGGATAGAGTCATAGAGTGCTGCAGGGATGTGTGGTGTGGGGATGGTGTGGTTTGAGCAGCCACACCTGTCCCGGGTCTAGGTAATTGGGGCCTAGGATCAGGGTGGCTGCATACCTGTTGCTCGTTGGTTGGTCTAACGGGCAACAGGTAAAACCCCCATCCCCACACTCACTCAGGAGAGGAGTCCTTGTCATTACATGTGTCCATCTGCTCCGGGGCTTATTGTATCAAGCCCCCTTTCCACAATAACGAGTGTTTTCTCAACCCCATCGTCTGTGCCTCGGTGCCGCAGGGCCCTGAAACTGCCGCAGGATGATGTATTTTTGTAGGCCCACCCGGAAGTTAGTATCACCCTGGTTCCTTCGACAAAAAGCCAATGGGATTCATCCATTGGATTTTGGATCATTGAAGGAGAAAAGCTCTGTGGCAAACAAAAGTTAATCATATCTGTACACGTTTTGTCCAGCAAGATAATCTTCACAAATGAACACCACCTATGATTTTTGAAAGCGTAAATGCAATCAGCAGAAGTAAAAAGCTAACATTAGGCTATAAACCAGCTACACCACTGTCACATGACTTCAAGTTAAGGCTTTATTGAGGCTGAAGGCCCAGACACTCACTCTACATGCCCCTGATCCTTGACAATCATTTTCAGTTTCAACTGCATCCATTTCGCAGCTCACTGCTCTTTTTGTCCAGGAATCGTTGAGACTCGGTGAATGCCTGACTGCAGTTACCCAGCCACGAGCTAAACAAACAAAAGTCAAATTTGGTCAAGTGACTCCCGGAAGAGTCATTTCAGAGATTTGTTCGCTACAAACGAATCGTTTGCGAGTCTTGCCTCACTAAATGTACATACGCTACAGCGGTGGTCAATGTTGATGTCTGGGGACCCCCAGGGGCCCTTCACAGTGTTTCAAAGTAATTTTTTTTCAACTTCTAATTTATTTCAACTACACTGTTATTTCATTTTCAAGATGTTGCCATTAGAGAAGGCACAGTAATGACTGTTTTGATCATAGTTTCCCCAACATTTTGTGAAACAGGTTCCATGGCCTCACGCTTATAGATTTGATGGTTCCTGTCAGGCAGAGAATCACTGCACGACAGTGTGTATTTTCTTTCTAATATCAGCTGCTTTGCAACAGCATTCATTTCTGCACACACACACACACACACACACACACACACACACACACACACACACACACACACACCCATACAAACACACACAAAGACAAGCAACAACGCCCACGTTTCGTCGTTTTGTGTCGACATTTATTTAAACATACTGTACATTTCATCACTCTTTACATGTGCCAATGCGTCGCTGTAGACTGTTAGTTTTATTTAGTATTTTATTTTAAACATAATTAAGATAGATTAAATATTACAGTATCATCCTATTTATTATGAAGGCACTAATACATAATATGGAGTCAAATGTGTGAAATGAAATGATTTAATATCAATACTATCAGCAATACAGAATAAAAAACTATTATTTATTTGTTGAACTGAAAAGCCAATCTGATTTCAAATTATGAAACAAAATTCAAAACAATTTTTTTGATGGCACACGTCCTTTGCATTCCTGTACGAGAGAAATCCAGAGAGAAATTGACAGCAGCATCGGTAACTAATATGCCTCTCTGCTCCACGCCCTTAAAAGATTTGAATCATATCAGGAAAACATATCAGGCAGGAGGGACATGAAAGTACACTATGACGGACTCCCAAACGAGAACTATGTGAGCTGAAGGCTGCCGGGTTTTTTTTATTTCACCCAAATTTCATCTTGCTAAATGGAAATTGTTGTTATGTAACCGCATCTCTGAAGCATTATGTCTGAGATGATTTCTCGGCCCCCTCCTCCGTACTCTGTCCTTAAAACGACAGAGAGCGAGAGCGAGAGAGAGACCCAAGGACAAGCACTTTAATGATTTACAGGGACATAGTGTACTTAATTCTGTTTCCCTTTCTGTTTCTCTCACTCTCTCTCTCTCATACATACATATATAGATCTTGTCATTCTCCCTGATTTATGTAACCTATGAATGGCAAAGAAGGGCGTTTTCATGCATACGTACATGGATTATACATGAGTGTAAATGAGGGCTTTGTATTATTTGTATTTCTACTTGTGGTGTTATGCCACTTCCTCAGTTTTGGTCCCATGGTGAGACAATGGACTGTGATTTTGAAAATGGATACAACACAGCAATCCAGTTAGTCTTAGTCTTTAGTTTATTATTGTTTCGTTCTTTTATCAGTTAGTGATTAAAATCCATACCCTAACATACAATGGTGTTCGGCCATGTAAGATGCTAACAGATTTCCAGTGACTCTAAATCTTTCTTTGATGGAGGGATTTGTTTAATTACATCTGATAGCTGCAGTATAGCAAAGGCACAGAGGGGATAAGCATGCTGCATCATGAAGTCATGGGAGTGTGACGATGTAATTATGCAAGATATTTGCCAGTATGTGGCAGAAAAGCCAACAGCTAGTGATGCTGATTGACCAAGCAAAAATGGTGAGCTACATTTCAAACTTAGGACAAAATGATCAGGAAAAAGGAAAATCAAAAAGCAAATGCCACATAGAAGGCATAGGATGTAACCTGTCAGTATTACGTTTCTAAGTAGCAAGTATGGGTGAGAAGTCACAAAATTGAACTTTGATCTATTAACCAAACATACCCAAAGGTCTGGATGGGACAATCTAGTGAGTGAGGAAGAAAGAAAGAATGGATGGATGGATAGATGGATGGATATAGAGCCCCTTCATCTTCTCCAGGTCAATGCCACCCGCTGCTGTCCATCTAGGCAAGGACTGCGTTTCCCGGGCTTGTGGATGAACGTTGGCTTCAGCGGCAGCAGCAGATCGTCACAATTTGTGTAGGTGTCGTTGATGAGGTCTGCACCCCCAGACACTTTGGCCATGGCCACTTTGGGACGGAAGACCTTGCTCCTGTATCCCTCGGGATGGTACGAAAGCAGACCGTCCACATCATCATCAGCGCCGCCGCTTTTCTCCTCTTCACCATCGCTGTTGCCAATAATTATCAGTTCAGCCTGGATGTCCTCCTCTTCCTCTTCGTCCTCTGCCTTCTTGTAACCCATGAAAATCATGGTGACCGGCTCAGTCTCAACGTCCTCCGGGAGGGCGTTGACAAAGTTGAGCGACTCCTCGCTCTCCGGGTAGAATGGTGAACGTCTGCAGAATTCTGTTGCATCCTCTATCAGTGGGACAGGAGTGGGGCAGTCTCCAGACTTGCGGCTTCTTGATGAAGGACTGGGGCCTTCATCACACCTGTAGACCGACTGAATGGGTGTCGGTATCCCCTCGGACCTGGCTTTGACTGAGACCAGCTCTGCTGCTTTGTTACAAGTTCTTTCCTCGTGGCCATTGGTGAGCCCGGGTGGAATTTTGCCAACAACGCAAGCTGACAAAGACGCAGGAAGTGGCGGTTGGTCAGTGAGTGCCTGCCTTAGAACGTGGAACCTTTGGCCTCTGTCCTTTAGCATTTGGGGAGGACTGGGGCTCTGTGTTTTACTTGGACTTCTAAATCCTTGGAGGTCACTGAGGAGCTGGCTTTCCTCTCCGGGGGTTTGAGCTTCATTTTGGGAAAGGAAAGGGAAGGGGCTCGGGCTGGAGGTAGGGGTCTGCCTAGGTGTCTTATTGGGGGTCTTCGGTGTTGAAGGCCTACTGTTCCCATCGTAGGGTGTAGAGTACACCGGTTGGTGGTACTGAACATCGCTGGGCACCTTTTTGTCTGTTGCTTGACGTAGGAGCTCATCTACCTCTAACGGCGTCAATTCCCCAACTGCTCCCTTAGGCACTTTGCCTGCATCCTGGTGTAGTGCGTACACAGACTTCCGGCCGTCATCGTAGACTTTCACGCCCCTCTCCTTGGCAGTTTCCGGGGTGATCGTGGCTGTGGCCACCACCTGACTCTCGCCTGTGCGGGTGTCGTGCTCCACACTGATCTCCATGGCAAATGTAGCTGACCAGAGAGTGAAGAAGAAAGAAAAGAAACTGATGAATGTCTTAAGACAATAGTTTATAAATAATATTTTAGTGAAACATAGCATTACTGATTCAAAAAGAGATAAATCACGAATTACTTTATACTGTTGGCCATGTGCGTGTCCTCTGCATTTTACCCGTCTTAACTATTAGGATCAATGGGTGTCACAGACCCGGGATCTCCATTTTAAGGCCAGTGGTTTGGTTGAGGGCAATGGCCACAGTATAACTGTGTGTGCATTCCTTTTTGGTGTTGGCGGAAACAACTGGAGGAATCCCAAAGGAACACAATGAGAGCATGCAAACTCTGCACAGAGGCCCTGGTTGGGTTTCAAACCAGGCTACAATCGCAAAGATATAATGATAAGTCTGTCCAAAATGCAACTGCGGTGGAGTTCCCTGAGCAGAAGCTTCTCTCCTCCTGACTGAAAAACAAATTGCTTTACAATTTCCATGGTGCTTTTAAAAACAGGCAAAATGGGAACAAGAGGCTCTTCAGTCATACTGGGCAGTCGCAGGCAGCAGGGGCAGCAATGCTTTGAGAATACAAAATGATTTGTCTTTGTAATGGTTGAGCTGAGACGGAATGCAAAAAAAAGAAAAATGTGGAGGAAAGTAGCTCTCCTTCTCCTTCTCTATAGATTGAAATGAATACAAAATCAGATTGTATACTGTAATTCTTACACGTTTCCGCATCAATCACAATCAAATCCAAATCATAGACGTTGTTTATGAATTTAAATGGCGACGTGGTAGATAATGTAGCTGTTATACCCTTCTTGGGTTCACCGCCACCAGTCTGTCGTTTTGGAGTCTTAGTCCATTGCGTTGGGAGGACACAAGGTGGTGAATCAGGGACTGGTGAGGGAACATGACGCTTCAGATCTGAGAAGACAAAAAATTGTACCCGTCAGATGAAGCGGATATTATAATATTCACCAAACATAACAAAATAAATGAAAAAACCATCAACTGCAATCATGCACTTTATTGAATGTTATAATGTTAAAGGTATAAATTAAAAATATGGTAGTGAAAAAGTCTTTACCTTTTCGGAACTCATCATTTAGCTCCTGTGTGTGAAGATACAGAAGCTTAACATCAGCTCGGTCAGAAAAAGGGCTCTCCAGAGCCACATCGGCGGCATAGCATATCACACTCTGATAGCGTTAGTGTTATCAATGCTATCAATCTGGTTCTTTTGATGCATCTTCTCTTTGCAAAGGTCTCAGGGCTTTTCCCAGCATTCCATGTTACCTGCCATACCATGCCAAGCTCAAACATTAGTTGTTGGTGAAGCACGGGATATGTTGTTGTTAGAAAAGTAGACAAAATGTTCCTCAGGAAATTTGCAGAGGGATGAGGCAGAGTGTTAGGCAGCAAAGTAGCTTCCGCTCATCACGCCATCCATCCTAGTTATTAGCTGACACACGCAACTCAATCACTCTATTGGTTGTAACTCACAATACACAGGTGGAACACTATTTGGTTCATATATCATATAAAATGTTTTTGTTTTTTACGTCTCTTCAGAGCAGGGCTTTAAGTATCTAATTACAATAAAGTTATCAATGTTTACTCCTTTTCCTTCAAAACACCTCACTACTCTTGTTGACCATTATGTCATTATGCTCAGAAATCGAAGTGGTGTGGGGATGGTGTGGTGAGAAGCCACACCTGACCTGGATCTAGGTGATTGGGGTCAGTGTGGCTGCATACCTGTTGCTCGTTGGTTGGTCTAACGAGCGGCAGGTAAAACCCCCATCCTCACACACACTCAGGGTAGGCGCCCTGTCATGACACATGTCTATCTACTCCTGGCTAATTCAAACTGGCCAACTCTCTACAATAAACTGTTTTTTACAACAGCCCGTCTTCTGGGTCTCTGTGCCGGAGGTCCCTAAAACGCCAATTGGGTGGCGCGTGGTAGGAAAACTGCCACAATCGACATAAAACACAATAAGTTGACATAATACCAATACAATTGACAAGCAAGTTAACCTAGAATAGGTTAACTTGCTTGTCAACTTGCTTATTTATTGTATTTGAACTTAAGTGTTTTTCGGTGTTTTAAAAGTAACTAAAGCAGTTTTAGAGTATGTTTTACACATTCTTAGCAAATGTTAAAATTAACGTCAGGTGGAACGTCATCATTAACAGTGAAAAACAAATGCACATAATTATCTCTATTCACATATACAAAGGTACAGGAGGCCTCGAATGAAACTTGGCAGTATGCTTTTACATTCTTCATTGAGTTCAAAACTACGACACATAGCGAATGTACTAGAAATATTCAATACTTTTGTCCACCTCTGCCGACATGCCAACAATAACACCATCCAATCAGATCATCCAAACAAGCACAAAAAGGCACAAACAGCAATCTCCTCAAAACGAACACCGCAGGCGGAATTCTAAGGTGTCCTGAAATGGCGGTGTGGGCGGGTGGTGGGGTACCTTGATAATGTCTTCTGCAGACCTCTCCACCTCTTTCAAGCGTTTGAGGGTGACCTCCTCGTTGGCGGAGATGCTCAGCTCCAGCGTCTCCAAATCCTGGATCTCCTTCTCCATTCTGCGGAGCGAGCAGCGCTTGTTAGCCGTTAGCCAGCAAAGAAGTGATCTGATGTTCTCAGAAGGACACTCGGTTTCAACTTGCGCCCAGATTCAGACGCGAAAGTTGATACCCATTTCATAGATTGCTGCGCCGTGCGGGTGGATCGCTGTGGCAGTTTCTCCTGCCACATGCCCCCAGTAGCCTTTTCAGGGCCCTCCGACACAGACATAGGTGATGACACAGGTGATGAAAACACACCAGGTTTATTGTCGAGGGTGGGCAAGGTGGAAGAAGCTCAGAGCAGATGGAAACATGTCGTGAAAAGGGCTCCTCTCCTGTGTGTGTGGGGGAATGGGGTTTTAACCTGTTGCACGTTGATTACTGTAACAAGCAACAGGCGAACAGCCACCCTGATCCCGGGCAAAATACCTGGCCCAAGACAGGTGTGGCTGTTCAAGCCACACCATCTCCACACCACACTAATCAAAAGTAAATCAGAAGGCAGAAGCATTTAAAACATCGAAGATCGGTTTTTAATGTTTTTTATCTTTCTTGTATCAGTTAGATAACTCAACCTTTCAGATATATATCTCTCTGTCACAGGAGCTAGGCGAGCTGATTCCCCCTGCGGCCTTTCATTGAGCAAACACAGTTACTACGCAAGCTGTTGCTTTAGTGTGTATACCATACGCACAGGGATGCAATTGGCATTGATCTTTTTTCATTTGAATCTGGGTAAGATAGACAAAAAGCCTCAATAATTCAATGATACAATTATTGACAATGAAATTGTATTATTATTAATTGATAATACAATTTAATTAATATTATTATTATTAATACTACTTTAAATAATAATAATAATAATAATAATAATAATAATAATAATAATAATAATAATAAAATATATTTTTGATGCTTTGATACAGAAAAGGTAAAAGGTTTTACTTTGAGTAATGTAGTCATTTAGGCTCATCGGGAACATGAGCCTTTCAGTTAATTTATTTGTTTTCCTGTCATTTATTCATTTTGCTTTTGAACATATCAATGCGCAAGAAACTATTATGACATCTGATATGTTGTTGAGCTGCTGTGTATTTATTTTGAAAATTATATTTAATATGTTTGATGAACCGAGCGGGACTGAGCTTTGAACCATGCGGGGGTAAAAAACACCTTAACATGTTAAAAAAACCTTAACATAAAAAAACAGGAAAAATCTGCAGACATCAACGAGAAAATAGGCCCTGTCTCATGTATCGCTAGGATGCGATGAGCTTTAAGGTATCTTCCCTCCCATTTTGCCAGGACTTACGGGGAGATTTATTTTTTCTTTGTATGTCATTCATAGCCGGGGGTCGGGGCTTTACTGCCAATCCCATTCTCCGTGCTGATGGGTCGCGGTGGCCAGAGCGGGGGATCTCTCCACAGATCGCCTGCGGGCCTTGTCTTTTATCTGTTAGGCTTTTTTTTTTTTTTCCCGGATGGATGGATCAGCAGACTCCCTAAGTTCTCTCCCCGGAGGAGGCAGGGGGGCTTCTCAGCACTTAGAGGTTGGCAGGGCACCGACATGGACTCTGGTTACTGCATTTCAAATTCCTTTCAGCGCTAATACACTCGTCAACACAAGATGGGAGTCCACTGGCTTGACCTGAATGCCCAGGTTGCAGCTTGGGAGGCAGCACTTCCTTGTTCCAGAGAGCAGCGTAATTAAAATGTTCTTTTGATAACTGATGCTGCTCAGAGCTTGTCCAACACCAATTGTATTCATTATTATTCGAAATACAGAGTTAAACGTCATATACTGATCGAAAAAAATCAGTTTTGAAGCACCACTGTGTAAAGCCAATTTAAACTGAATCCGAAAACGCATCTGACGGTGGTGTTTGCTGCACTAGTGGGCGTCGGCTGACATGTGCCGAGGTTTCAGATCAAGCAGACTTTCCTGTCCGAAACGGCCATAACGTTGCATTTCTTCTTGTCATTTTCTTTTTTCTGTTTTTCCAAAACTTGCCTTTGCAATTTTCACTGAATGCAAGGTACAAAACGGCTCTTATACAGTGTTTGAAACCAGCTCCAAAAACTTACATCGTTTATGTATTTTTTTTCTCAATCATCACAAATTCAATTCTTCAGATTTATTAAATTCTTCAGATTTATTATCCACAGTTGTTAATAACTGTGGATATTGCAACATCCACCGTTAATTATATATACAGTATATATATATATTCCTAGGTTTCTGCTGGTTAGCATTTGCTTGGCAACGGTAGCTTCCAGTCGCGGTGTCGGTCTGAAACTTTTCACAAGGGCCGAAAAATGAAGGCTTTACATTCTCTAGCTGTTCACACAAGTGAGTAAACAACCATACATCTATCAATTGCAATACGTCAATTTCTTCCCTTTTACTAAACACTGAAATGAAGTGTTCCATATGCAGAAAGGGTAACAGATAAAACAAAATTTGATTGAAGAAATTAGTTACGTTCGGAGGGTGACAATTACCATGCAGTAATTGTACGATGACAATACAATGACCTATTTTTTTATGAATATGATTTGATCTCTTTCATCTCTCTGTCAGTTTTTTTACCTGCTAGGTAACAGTATTAAGAGAGGGTGAGTTCGGGTTAAGCTAATATACATACATATATACATAGATATCATATACATACATTATATACATATATAATATATGTATATATCTTTGTATAGATATTATATACCTACATATATACACTTTATATGTATATAATGTATGTAAATTACCCTAACCCGAACTGGGTTAATCCCGACACACACACTCACACACACATATATACACAATATATATATATATATATATATATATATATATATATACAGTCTGTAAGTGTGTGTGTGTGTTTGTGTGTGTGTGCCCAGACAGAAGAGGTCTGGCCAAGCAGCCTGGTTACATAACGCGACAGGGGGATAAGTGTCTGGGGATGGGCAACTGACACACAGAGCTCCCTCCACAGGGAGTTAAGTAGGTGAAAGTTATGGCGTAAGCTCCCTCTCTGATCCTAATCCCGCTAACACTTTGCACCCCTGACCTCCACTGGAAATGGCTGACTTGGAAAAAGAGAGAGAGAGAGAGAGAGAGGTTGGCGTTTTCCTATATTTGTCCTTCATAGCAAATATGCAGCCCTGGGCCCTAACCTTACAGTGTCTCTGAAACGTGGTTTGCAGACAGGCTCATGACCTCAGTCTTTTGCCGCGCGCGTTTTTGGGGCCCTGCCGGAGTCAACAACGGCTAATCCACAAGGGGGCACCAAAATCACTAATTTCGTAGGAGGAATTTTGTATATTCTCAACGATGCAGTGGAGACGCAGTGTCATACAACTGGGTGTACACCCAAGTTATTTCCACTGCCGTTTCGGTGCATGTTTCTGGGTTAGTTATTCAGTTGTGTAGTTTGTTGAGTAGTACAGGTACTACTCAGTTAAGGACCTTCCTGTTTAAACACCGTTCGGACGTACGACCAGCTCTCTGACCAGTCTGTATTGTACACTGTGTGCAATACCACAGCGTCTCAGCGTCAAGCCGCTCATCACGCATCACCCTTCATACACTATATATACTATATATACTTTATATACTATATACACTGTATACATCTCATCTCATCACCGTTCTCAGTCTCAGTCTCGTTCCCACAGTCTGTCAGTATTCACTACACGCAATCGCCACACCCTCTTACCGTGAAATAACGCTATATACACTATATATACTATATACACTTTATATACCAGCCACGCCCCCTTTCTGTGAAATAACACGGGTCCTCGCTTATCGACCAATCCGCTTAACCACCTGGTCCTAGGAACGGAACTCGGTCGTTAAGTGAGGAGTACCTGTAGTTGTATTTAGCGCCTCTATGGGAAAAGCGAGGAATTACACGCACACGTTTGCTTCGTGAGAAGGTGAGAAACTGCCCTTTCCTTGCTCTTTGTGTTATTCTTGTGTAGGGTATGTAACAGGCCTTTATTATAAAATAAAGTAAACAGAACTGTCTTCGCTGGGATGCAATGCCTTGACCTGCTATTGCCAAAATAGAATCTGATTGGCTTACAGGACAGCTACATTGGAACAAAATGGAATGTGACTGGCACGAGACACCAGGCAATCTTATTGGCCGAGAGCACTGGGCAGCATGCAATAACGTGGCAATTACATCACCATTAGG
Source organism: Zeus faber (assembly GCF_960531495.2). NCBI lineage: Eukaryota > Metazoa > Chordata > Actinopteri > Zeiformes > Zeidae > Zeus > Zeus faber. The sequence goes on along the minus strand of NC_137206.1, from coordinate 6,663,290 downwards.
GCAAGGACAGCTATTTTGTGAGAATACGAACGGCTCCAATTTCCATAAATGGAAGTCGTAGATTTGCGACGGTATATTTATTTTGTCCATGAACAAAACATATATACGCACACACACACAAACACAACAACACATCCATTAAGGTACCAGTAATTAAAACTACCATTAGTCTATTGCTGTGATTGGCAAGGGTGTGCAAAGTTGTATTACATGTTTGTATTCTTCTTTCTATTTGAATAAATCCGCTTGCCTGGCAATACATTATGGTTTTGTACTTAATTATTCCACAGCACTAAAAGCAAAGGGGGGTGGGGTGTACCTGTCTATGTTGCTCTGCAGCTGGACACTCTGCTGCTGTTCGTTTTGGGCCTGGAGCCGCATGGCTTCATGCTCCTCCTCCGTCTGCTGGCTGAGGCCGTCCATCAACCACTGCTCCCTGAGCGCCTTCTTCTGTTGATCGCACATTTCAACACCGCACGACATTCACGGTGATTTTGGGAATACAATCGGACCAGATGGTTGTCAGCACAGAAATCATTGCAGCATCATGTGTGATGTCTCGGAGAGAAAGTGTTGGAGAAATTCTCCTGCCTGGTGGGTGAGGTTAATCTGCACGCTACAGCAACACAAAACAACTGAGAGTATTAAAGATATTTATTCTGCAGAATAAAGAGGAAGATACGGTCATGCTTCAAAGCGGTGTTCTGCTCAGTCTGCCCCTACTACTGACGAAGAGGGCTTCATACCGAAGAGAGGTTGTGTACCATTGGTCAGGTGTCATTTACAAGACTGTGCCCCTCAATCATACCCCCGGGTGTTACCCTCAAACAATGATTTACCAGTCAAACTCCGGTCACAGACTATGCCATAAAACAAACACACAATGCTCTTTCAAGCCCCCTGGGGTTATCCTTATCTCCAAACAAGGTTGAGTGAGGACGGAATGTGATCTGGTTTATCAATACTACAATTGACATTGTTTAGAAAGAACTCTTCATATAAACTCTGACAGACTCATTAAAACCCAGAGGCAATGTGTTTTTAAAGCTAGGTAACATACAAAGGCTATTGACCTGTATAAAACATGTAAAACATCATGCAAAGAATTGATCATGTGCATTTTTCTCTCACAAAAGTTAATTTATTTATTCCCTGTCACTGAATAGTTCTGTCACGATTTTGTGACAACTATATGCTCTTCCTGGTTTTTCCATGTTTGGTTATAGTTATTCTGTTCCTTGCCCCCCTCCCTCTCTCTCTCTCTCTCTCTCTCTGTCTCTCTCTGGTTCTGCATTCCTGCCGCTGCACAGCTGACACCCAGCGGCGCAAGTACCGACGGTGCAGCCAGTGAACATTTCACTGGACTGGACATTTCACTGTATACAGTATACGTATGAAAGTATGTATATGTATGTGACGAATAAACCTCTTAAATCTTGAACCAGTGAAGCTGCTGCTGCTCGGGGCCCACGCCGCGGTGGGGCACCCTCGCTGCCCCCCCATGTCACGCCACTGCTGACGCCCGTCCTAGCCAGCCCTCTTCACCTTACTCATTAAGCCCCGGTTATACTTTGGCGCAGGCGGGTCTCGGCGCCACGTGCCGCCTGCGCAGGGAGCACAGAGCGTTTATGGTCGGCACATTCGCCGTGGCAGTACTCTCAGAAACCACGGGTGGCAGTAGAGAGAAAGTACCGTGTGCGGCAGGAAGAAGTAAACAAAGACGAGCGCGGGACAGCAAACATGGCTGCACCCGGGGCGCCGGAGCTTGTTTTTGCCCTGGACGAATTGCTGTTCATGGTGGTTGAACCAACAAAAGAGCCCGAAAAAGAGCTGGTCGGTCCGCCCGTTCCATGAAGAGACAGGAGACGGAGGTTGAAGTTGTGTCCTGATCAGAGGAGCTTACTGAACTATAGAATGGAGTCACAATGTGTAATTATCCCACCCCCCCATTGCAAGATTTTCTAAAAAGAAACAAATACCAGTAAAAATGTTCCCTTTTATTTGTAAACCGAACTCAACAACAACTCTGTTAATTTACCAAAATTCACCAAACCAGAGTGAGTTGTTTGCGTAGACTATTTTGTCTCTGCGTCAAAAAGTAATTGGTAGACTTCTAATTTCTTATCTGAATTGCGCTGCGGATCAATTTTGGCCAACGTATCATAAATAAAACAACAAAACTCTGATCTCCCATAGCCTCCAATAGATTTCCAGGGAAAGCCCCTTGGCTTCCCCCACCAAGTCACAAAATCTCGGAGGTGTGAGACCTTGCGGCGCAACCTCATGCAGGTCCCCCAGCGCTCCAGAGTCTCCGCTGCCCAGCGCTCCAGAGTCACCGCTGCCTAGTGTTGCAGAGTCTCTGCCGCCCAGGTGCTCCTGAGTCTCCGCCTCCCGTTTCCACCGAGCCTGTCACTCCAGTCACCCTTGCCGAGGGTCAACCCTTTCCTGTTCCACAGCCGTCAGCCATCCCGGCCTGAGGCTCAGCCCGTTCCTGTCCCAGAGCCATCGGCTGCCACAGCCGAGTCTCAGCCCGTTCCCTACTCAGAGCCGTCGGCTGCCGCTGCTGAGGCTCAGTCCGTTCCTGGTCCAGAGCCATCGGCTGCCACAGCCGAGTCTCAGCCCGTTCCCTACTCAGAGCCGTCGGCTGCCGCTGCTGAGGCTCAGTCCGTTCCTGTCCCAGAGCCATCGGCTGCCACAGCCGAGTCTCAGCCCGTTCCCTACTCAGAGCCGTCGGCTGCCGCTGCTGAGGCTCAGTCCGTTCCTGGTCCAGAGCCGTTGGTCGCCCTTGCCGATGTCCAGACTGTACCTGTCTGTTGTCACTACAGCATCATGTTTGTCTCCAGCCCCTGAACTGACGCTATATGATTTTGAAATTCAAGAGTATGTTGGGGGGTTTGCCCCATGGGATGCAACTTCTGCGGTGCAAGTAAAAAAAAACTGCCAAACTGTTTAATTGATGAAATTTACAGGCTACCAAAACTTCACTGGAGAGAACACAAATGTAAACTCCTAAACCATCAGTCTGGTGCAAAATGGGTTCTTGCTGTGACAGAAAATTACCTTTATGTACTGGAATTTTAACTTCTCTTCCTCAATCTGTCTCCTCTTCTTGGCAATGTCCTCCTGAACTCTTCGTTTGTCCTGTGGGAACAAATATTCAATATTTATATATATATATATATAAACAGATGGTTTATAATTGGGCCATGGAAGATAGTCCTCCAGTCATCATTTCATATCAAGTCTTCAGCCTTAACCTAACAGCTGCATGTCAACATAGTGATCAATCTGTACGGTTCCAAGCTCTTAAAGCTTGTCAGCCCAGGATGGCCAATGGCAGGCTTGTTTTAGAGTGAATCGGCCTTTGCGACCTCACTCACCGTACCCGTTAGCGGGGACATTATATTCATGTGTGAGTGCACATGCTAGTGTTCCCTATAACTATTAAATGGTTTCCATAACTTCCTGACCATAAATAAACGCCAAACCGCAGGCACCGTAGGACAAGCTTATTAAATAATAATTTCAAAAATATCTGATCTCTCCTGTTTTACTGATTTTACTTTCAAAAAACGTGCAAACCCTTTGCGGCATGTGGACTGTTATTATCAATTGAATATCGACGCAGCATTGTTGTACACCGAAATAGATCCAGATCCTCTAATCCTCAGTCAAAGGGGACGTCCGCGGTGACGTCTGCGGGTATTTTTATCCTCATTTACTCTCTTTACAGTCCCAGTCTTCATCTACGACAAGGCTCACGCTATCTGCAACGGAAGTGGCATCACTTTCCACAGAGAGGAAAGTCAGGTACTTTGCTAATGTGGAAAATAAAAAAATAAAAAAACATGTCGTGGCGGCAGGGAAATACAGAAATCACACTGTGCCCGTATTCTGTGAAAAGGCAAGAGGTGATCTCAACATCGGCTGCGGCCCGATCTCTCAGATCTGCACACTGGGGGCCGAAGTCACAAAAGGACTGCGTGGCTTGCGCAGCACCCGCAAAGGGTGAAATGCATCCCTAACCACGCTGCCACGCCAGTAGCGTCTCGGTGCGCGGTGCTACATCCAATTCACAAATACCAGCGCTAATAGCCACATGCAGTTAAAGTGACATTGAGGTTGCGGGGGGGGCGTTATGCGCGGGCCGACCACACATTTATAAGGCGCGTCACGCACAGGCTTCCCAGTGATCTGTGAGTAATATTTTGACGTTATTATTCTAATTTGTATTACTGTCACAGCATCCAATGGTAGCGATGTCTCGATCAGGTAGAAGTCTGTGACGGTTTTCAAAACGCACTCTAAATGCAGCTTCTTGAAACTTTGGATAATTTATTGGACAAAAAAGCCATTACAAATATTGGCAAAAAGGTAATAAGATAATCTCTAGCAAACTCAAAATATATAAGAAAAAAAACAACTAAAAGTTACAGGGAATAGTGATAAAGTGGTCAAAATTAGCTTTGAGCCACAGATGGCTTTGAACCTCATTGGACCATGGACAGCTCCGCAGCAGCGCTGCACCCGAACAGCCGAAACATTCGGCCCTTACTGAAAAAAATGAACTTTGTGGTAGAGTGAAATATTTTTAATTAAACATGTAATACTAAGGTTCACTGAAAACTGGCATTTCTTCAGTCGAAATTTTAATATATACACAATTTAATCAAAAATCTAAATCTGGGGGGGCAGAGCAAGATGACAAAGGAAACGGCAGGAAAGAGAGAGAGAGGGATCAGGAAGAGAGGGGAGAAGAGGAGAGAAGAGGAGAGAAGAGGAGAGAAGAGGAGAGAAGAGGGGAGAAAGAGGGAGAAGAGGGAAAGAGGGGTAGGAGCCCAGTTTCTTAGATTTGTAAGACGTTGTGAGAGGACATTACCGTGATGGCCTGGAGCCTCTCCTTCAGCAGGTCGGCTTCCTCCATGCTGACCCTGCGGTCCAGGGGGGAGGTGGTGGTGGTGGAACGGGGGGAGAGAGAGAGAGAGAGAGAGAGAGATGAGAAATTTAGAAGACAAAAAAAGACATGGAGAGAGGGCGACGGACCTAGAAAAAGAAAATGACCTTTCTTCCTCAAGTTCTCTCCAAATATAAACCGGGGGTTTCGGTTAGCCAGCATTAATTCCCACGTATTAGCAGCACCATGGCAACCAGTGATAAACAAAGCAGATTCTCACCACCACTGGGCCAACACAGGGACCACTCCAAGGGAAAGTCGGTTGAGCCAAGTTCCGTTTAAGAGCTTGAAAGACATTTAGAGGGGGTTGAGGCTGATCTGTCTTGAGATTAAAAAAGATTCTTAAATTGTGCTGCAAAACCCAAGCATACGTTTATAAATCCATTTAAAATGCCAATAAATGTTTCTGATGTAATATCTTGAGCGTTGTGCCTCATGACTATTCCTCACCAACCACCGTTAACTACGATGTCAATGCAACAGGCCAATTCAGCACCCCATAAAAATCTGTTCCGTGTGGCCGGTCGGCAACTACAACTCCCACGTACCATCTCACTCTGTCGTTCCATCATTTATAAGTGAAATAAAATTTTCTAAGTGCAATGTTGACAGCTCCTGGTAACCAACAAACAAAGTTATGTTGCTTTTTAGGAGGGTCCAGGAGAGGTCGGGAACAACGGTCGTGGTCAACCCTTGAGAAAGAATGAAAAAAAGACACGCCCTTGAAAGCAACCGGACCGGATCGGATTCGGGAATGCCTAGACATCCTTAAACATCGTCTCAACTTTCCCCATGCCCTACTGTCCTGAAAAATACTGCCAGGCAACACGAGACACCACTTGTGCCTTGCCAGACAAATAATCACTTGGCAACACAAGTCCCCGTTCGAAGGCCGATGTGCACTTATGCTGGACACTATGGGTCCGTCAATGGAGGTGCTCCGTGCTGGAGCCTTGGCAAAATGTCTCACTTGGCGGCCAAACGTAAAGTTTTAACTACTGTATGAGTTGACAGCCGATCGTCGACAGGAAACTAATATCATGATTTAATTAATCGATGGAGCCCTTCGATCTCTCCAGAGACTGTCCAGGAGACATGGTTTTGGTGCTGGCTTAGTGTTTAATCAAAAACACATGTTACCCCAAATTGTACCCTTCTTGTACCAGATACAACTATGCTATACTATACTATACCCACACTTACATTAAAAAGGAATATTTTTGGTTCTACATGCAACAACAAATTGAACAACTTCTACGAGGGCTGAAGAGAGTTTTCGATTTGGTCGTGGAGTCTTGGTGCTGTCCAAGCCGTGCGTCCTGATTGAGAGCACTTTAAAAAAGGTCGTCATCAACTGGGCCAAAGTTGCAACTACAGTGGTACTTTGAATTTACCAGTTTAATTCATTCCATGACAGAGCTCCTAATTCAATCTGCTCGTATAGCAAATCAGTTTTCCCCATTGAAATTCATTGAAATGCCATTAATCCGTTCCAGCCCCCAAAAAACCACCCCAATTTTTTTTTGTTACGTGTTTTTAAATAAGAAAAATGTATTTATAAATAACAAATGTTGTATAAAAACATAATAAAACATAATAAAAGAGAATGTAAGGAAATAAACTGGTTTTATGAAGTGTATTTACCTTGGAGATCAGACAACTTGGACTAACGGAAGATGCTGGCGAAGGTGGAGGGTGGAGGAGATAGGCGGAGGAGGTTGGAGGGGTTCGTTTCGTTTCGTGCTTTTTCGATCGCTTTCGTTTGTTGCTGCACGTTATTGCTGAACTCAATTGCTACAATTTATTTATTTTCACTTCTTTCGCTTAACTTAAAAAAATTCGCCAATTCCATCACACGCACACCTCGCTCATGTTTTTCTATGATTTCATGCTTTAATTCAATCGACATCATGACCCACGGTTAGAAAAAAAAAAAAGTCAAAATAACTGCACAAAAAGCACAAAACGCGAGCACAAAACACAAAAGAGATGCTTCCACGGTCAGGTCACCAAGTGAAGGAGTGAGACGCGGGGTGACGGCCGGATTCGCTCGCCACATTATTGCTGGCAAATCAATACAAAAAAAATCTACGGAACGACGGCTCGTCGCCCGGAAAACCCGTATGTTAGTGCGCTGGTAAACCAAGGCACCACTGCATTTGACCTTGCAATCTCAAGCCTCCGAGTAGATGTTAGAGCGTTCAAGTGCAACGGCAGGGGCAGCGCCGACGCCCGGTTGGCTGTCAACGCTCCCTCTCCCAAGCTGCAACCTGGAAGACACGTAATCACACCGGAGCGCCACCGCTCAATCCATTTCACTGCACTGATCAGCGGACTCGCTTCCGGTTGTGACGCAAAGTCTTTCCCTGCAGCTCAACCTGGGTTGAACTTTGAGGGGTACAACGGTGCCGTGGACCAAAGCGGCTCTGGCTTTGCTGACCTTCGGAAGAAGCAGTCCACCGGAGAGTCGATTTCAGTCAATTCCGCGCCGCCAAATTAAATGTGGATGCCAAACCACTCAGAGACTGTCGTTTGCACCGAGTCAGGAGTGAAATAGCCTCATTGTGTTTCCTGAGTTTGCGTTTTGCTGTTCGTATCTCGCCAGCCAGCGGAGAAAGTCCAGGAAAGACAAGCAAAGAAACGCTGCGAGTGGGCGGACGTCAAAGACAAGATGCTGGAAAGAGAGAAAGATCCATATCTCTACCTTGTTGCACCGCGTCGGGGACAAAGACACCGAGGGTGATGCAGGATACAGTTTTAGATGCACTGTATTCAGAGTTGTTTGCAGGAGAGGGAGGGTGAGAGATGAGGGTGCGAAGCAGAAGAAACGAGAGGGTAGGCGGAGGTGGGAGAGGAGACGAGAGGCGGAGGAGGAGGGTGATGAGAGCGTGACTCAGTCAGATGCAGGCGCATGGAGACCGAGAGAGAGAGCCGGGGGGGGGGGGGGGGGGGGGGCGAGGGAGTCCAGTAAAGGTCATTTGTGTGCCTATGTGTGCGTGACCTTTCGGATGGATGGCGTATCCGTTTGGCAGTCGAGCTCGAAGGAACCGTCCCTAACGCTTTGAACATGGCGTCGATAATCTGCGTCGTTTTTTTTTGTTTTTTTTAAACCTCACCGGTGAACAGGATGGAGGATCAAAACGGGGCGACCGCAGAGATGACCACTTCCAGCAGAAGCCGGACACTCTTCCGAGAGGTCGATGACCAACCTCTCCGTGTTTGTCGTTTGTCTTTTTAAAAATCCCAGTCAGCGTGAGATAGCGAGACGTGATCTTTGAGGTGGGCTGGACGTCATTTGAAAATGAAGACATGAATAAGCAACCAAACAAGGCTGTCCGTTGAATGCTGTATCCACGGTGTTCTCAAGATGAAATCAACTACTTTGGGGTCATGGTTTGGGAGTCCGTCCCTCGGGACACAAACTCTTCGAAACAGATCGTTAAACGGTCTCCTGTCGGAAGCTGATTGGTGAGTCACGGCGTAGTCCCTGTACATCGGACAGTCATGGCGGATACCTGGCTCTATTTAAAAATGGCGACTCCCACCCCTTGCACCGCAAATTCCGGCTCGCGTGGGTCTTTCTGGTCGGAAGTTTAGACTCCCCAGGTGCCGAGCCAAGCGGGACAAAAATAGCTTCGTTCCTGCAGCCATTACTCAGTAGCTACTCTTGTTGAACCCTTGTTAAACGCCGCTGGACAATTTATTTTATCTATTCCAGCGGCTCTTAACTTTGTCTATTTTATTTATAAGCCCGGGTTGAGCATTTTCTCATGTTGTCTATTGCCTACTTGGTGCTTAAAATGTCCGGTGTGTGTGTGTTGAAGTTGAGGGAAGGGGTCATGTATGTATGTACTGCATGTGTCGTGTGTGTGGGTGGGGGCACGTCTGACCGACTGGCCATCCAAGGGCCATTGACCTCCATCAACACATACACACACACACACACACACACACACACACACACACACACACACACACGGACACATAAACACACACATGACCCACTTCCTTCCAGGGTGGTGGGTCAGTTCAAATCTCTCAGTAACAAACAATGTCAAGCTAAAATAAAACTTTGACCACCCCCTTGACTTTGCCAGTGGACCAAAAATGGAAGCGCGACACGATAGCATGTCCTTCCACAGATTGCTCTGACTCGACTCGGTATTATGGGCCCTGCGAACGAGCTCGGTGACGTTCAACATGGCGCCGTCAAGGTAAGCCAAGTCAAATTAGTCAAATTTCTGCCCTGCTAGACCCGCCCCAGTCAACTGTCAGTTCTGTTGTTGTGAAGTGGAAACGTCGAGGAGCCACACCGGTGATCACGGACCGTCAGGCCACGCCAGCTCGCTGAACGGGGGCCGCCCGGTGACGATGTGTGATGCGCGTAAAAATGGTCTCGCCGCCAGGTCCCAAACTGCCTCTGGAAGCAACGTCAGCACAAGGACCGTTCCTCACGAGCTTCATGAACTATGTTTCTATGGCTGAGCAGCTGCAAACAAGCCTGAGATCACCATGTGCAATGCCAAGCTTCGGCGATAGTGGTGTATAGAGTGTAAGTATGACCGCCACTGCTCTCTGGAGAAGTGGAGATGCATTCTCTGCAGTGATAAATCACGTTTCACCAAATGATAGTCCGACGGACGAATGGGGGTTTGGCGGATGCCAGGGGAACGCCACCTGCCTGAATGCATAGTGGCAGCTGGTAAATTCTGCAGGTGGAGGAATACTGGTCTGGGATTGTTTTTCACGGTTTGGGCTTGGCCCCTTAATTACACTACGGTGAAGGGAAACAGTTTGGTGAGGACACCTTTTCTGTTTGACAAAATGTTTTCCATCACAAAAATAAAGAAAGGGTTAACTGACTCTGGTGTGGAGAGGAGATTCACTGGCCTGAACGGAGCCCGCACCTGAAACCCCATTGAACACCTTGGGGATGGATTGGGATGCTGAGCCAGGCCCCATCACCCAACACCCTGCCCCAACCTCACTGATGCTCTCGTTTCAGAATGGGAGGAAATCCCTGCAGCCATGTTCCAGAATGTGGTGGAGAGCCGTCCCATAAGGGTGGAGGCTGCAAAGCGGGAACCATCCTCATATGAATGCCTATGGTTTTGAAATTTAATGTTCACCGAGCACATGGGTGTGATGTTCCGGTGTCCACATATGTTTGACCATGCAGTGTAAGTATAAATGTAATACACTTCATGATTAGGCCAAGTTCAAGTGATTTTGAGGGTTAAATACTATATATATGTATATACTGTATATATGTGTGTATTTGAGTAGAAATATAGGTAAGAAGTTTCATAGACATATTGAGCACTCTGGGGGTTGAACAAGCAACACCAGAAAACAGTAATAGATTTATTACAACCTGTCAAAACCATATCAGTGCTGTGCTAAAACAAAGCAGTGAAACAATGAACTTGTGCTAATTTCAGAGCAGTATTCAGTGTTAACTTTCTCTCTCTCCCACCCTCTCACTCTCTCCCATCTTGGAAGAGTGAGACAAAGTGCCCCATTGGACCAAAAGCCCATTTGTCCGACAGCCTGCTTCTGGCCGGTGGCAAATGCCTTGCACTGGTCTGCAGCCCGGTGGTTGGGAACCGCTGCTCTACGGAGCCTGACATGGAGCGCATGTCAGGCTCCGCTTCAGTGGAGCGGTCAGGGTCGGGGTTAGAGAGAGTTGTGGGTTTCGGAGCAATGGGCCTTCGGAGCAGTGGCATGGCACCGACTACGGGTGTCATCGCATGGCATGGTCCATTCCTCCTGCAGCCTTGCACTGAGCTAACACAGTTAGCATGCAGCCCATATCTATCTTGGTACACACTAAGATTGTATCCCTGTAAGAATACATTACAGAATTGTACAAAAAAAAAAAATCAATTTTTTTAGCATTTCGTAAATAATATAATTTAATATAATAATGCATATTTTGTGAAAATATATGTTTATACTTTGTGTTATTTGTCAATACATATGAAGAGTAAACTAATTTATACGCCTAGTGAGATCAGTGTTTAAAAAAACCTAAATAATGAAAAACCTTGAATTCAAATAGATTAGTTCTCCATACAATGAAAATACATTTATGCTGCTTAAGGGGTGACATATTGCAGGCCCAAAGCTCGGAATATGACTCTTGTATAAGCATTACCGTTGCTTGCAGTGCTATCTGGATATATGCATTTTTTTATGGGGGGCCCTTGTCGAGATGTCACAGCAAGTAAGCACAGATGTGGCTCATACCATTAATGTTGGAATACCTAAATGTTCAATTTCAATTCCAGTGTAGCAATGTATGTATATGTTACAAGCATTGTCTATACTGGTGCAGCGTCATACATAGATGTTGCGAATTACACGTGGGTTTAGAGTGTGCTGAGAAGGGTCCATTATTTGCCAAATATCTGTCGAGAGTAAAATTTATCTCTGTGGTCAACACCACAGGAAACAGCTATTTACAGTGTGCCCAGTATGCCTCATCTGCCTATTATTCTGTCCATCCATCCATCCATCCATCCATCCATCCATCCATCCAACTATTCATCCATCCATCAGCCCAAACACACATACACAAATACAGAAGTGCACACACACATACATACATACATACATGCATTGCATTAATTCATACATTCATACATACGATATTCCAGGATGACCTAATCTCACTGAATTGACCTTTTACCCCTTTTATTCCCAAAACATTTGAACATTGTACTCCTAGGGATTTAAACCTGGGTGACTCTGGCCAGCCTGACAAATACATACATACCTAATTATAAACATACATACATACATATAAACATACATACATACATATATACATACATACAGACAAATGTTTCTATTTGAAACAACATAGCTCACGTTGAATGCCTCGGCACAAAGCAGTTAGCTTTGTGCCGAGCTCAGAGTTCACAGGCGAGTAACCTGATCTCCGGCGACTTAAAACCAGGCACCTTTATTTGCGCTGCACCCGCGTTAACATCTCTCTGCTTCCTGATCCAAGGAAATGTCACTTGTCTCACCCCAACTCTTACCCTCTCACTTACTTGCATGATGTGCAGCTTGCACGTACAGTACAGAGATCTAATATATTATATCTTGTCCTTCTAGGTTTACATTATTTGTTTATATCAAACACTGATCTCACAACAGTTTCAGCACGTAATTACACACAGCGATGACATCAGAGATCATTTGTGTGTATCAGATAAAATAATTAACTAAGTTTTTACATGTTTCAGAATACACTCATTAATGCCACTTTTCATATACATGCATTGTCCAAAAGTATATATACATATATATAGTATATATAAGTATATATATTTATAATTTTGTGTTATTACTTTTTACATTTTAAATAGATATCGGAATATATGATTGAAAATGAGTTCACGTACTGTCATTATATTTTGTCGGATATTCATAATATTCATATAATATTCATATTTAATGGCAATGCATTGGCATGGTTTGCAAAATATAGGTGTCCATCCATATGTTCTAATGAATATTACATCACATTCTTCAATATGTCAATATACTGGACGTTAACCCATGATGCAAGCCAGAATCTTTCCGTTCCATCCAAAGTCTGTGTTTTAAAGTACATTTTATTATGCGAAAACAACTATTCTATTATCTCTATTTGGCTGTACGGCATGCTTCAACCGTGCGTGAAGAGAAACCCTCGACATTCGAAGCTTGGGTTTTTCCAAAGAGACGTTCTTGGTTGATGCACGCAGAACCCGCGAAAGGTTTTACTCTGAGCTGTTCCTCTACACTGCGGGGGAGGATTAAGTGCGTCTGCAAACTGATGGAATGAATCATGTGAGAGTCCATTACGAACACAAAAGGTGTTTTTGTGTGTGTGTGTGTGTGTGTGTGTGTGTGTGTGTGTGTGTGTACGTGTCTGTGCCTGTCTGTGTGTGTGTGTGTGTGTGTGTGTGTGTGTGTGTGTAAGCGCACGTGTAATAGCACTCGCATCATTCAAAACACCTCCACGCTAAAACACCTGCCCACGCTCGTGCACATGTACAATCAAGTCTCTCACCCACACATCACAAAGCCCTTCAGCTGACTCAAAATCAAATCAAAGCTTCGCAGCAAACACGCAACGCTGACGCTGGAAAAAACAAACAAGCAAAAAAAACGGACACATTCTGTGCGCCTCCTGTGGACTGAGTCCCACTGAGCTGAGACAGGAAGCGATCAAAGCGATCAATTGTTTTTTTCATTATTTGATTGTGTTTCTTTGTAAAGCGCATTGTGTTGCCCCCGGTATGAAATGCGCTTTAAAAATAAAGTGGGACATGACTTGACTTGACTAAATTATTAAAAAGCAACTCCAGTATTTCTCACATTTTTGAGGGAAATAATGCTCCCTGCTGCAATACATCAATTCCACGATTGGAAATGAAAACAATTAGCCTTTCCCGTTTTTGATAAAAATACATTTTTGGCACAGCAAAGCGTCTAGCCCCCTGAAACTGAACTTCGACTGATAATCCTCGCTGGCACGCCCACTCACTGTGAAATAAAACAATTTCTTTACACTCATTGCGCCTCTTTTTCACCGAGTGATTACAGCCTTCTGGTGACAAGGCTATTGAAATTCTGTGGAGTATGTGATCCCCAATATCAGTGTATAATTATATTTGCAAGCAGCAGAAGAATAAGGCATTAGTGAAGGAAACAGAGACAGACTAGCTGCCCCAAAAGACAAATGAAATTTGTAAATATCTGCCACACAGCCAGGCAGGTCACCCGCATCTTACCTACAGTGCTTCCAACTGGTTGCGATTACACATGGCTTATAGAATATGTATAGATTTTGTGCACGGTTTATGTAACTGCCGAACCTATCACAGTGCTGCAATTTGGAGGAGGGAAAAACCCAAAGGAGTGGGCAGGCTTGTGCCTATAGAGACACAACATTTCACGCACTAAAAACATAAAAACAAATAAACCATCAAATAATGTACGTCTTCCACACAGCGGGAACTTCTCCGGATCACTCTTTTTGACAAGGACAACCAATTTTCAACCAAATTTGCCTCTATTACTCGTCGGAGTGGCATGTCTACATCAACAATACTTACAATGGCGACAACACTGTCGCCAGGTGTAGCAGCCTACTTCCATCCTACAGGGAGCCTACAGGGCGCGCAGGACAATCGACCTGTTTATCATACACCTGTCTATCATATTTAAAAGTGGCATGATGCCAGTAGCTGAGTATCACAGAGGATGTTACATGTGACTTTTATAATGTTTCAGTGTCTAAAGTTTTTCTTGTATGGGCGCAGAAGAAATGTAATGATCGGGTAGGGAGCCCACTTTCACAAAGGAGAACACGTTGCAGGATTCAGTTGAGCCAAGAACAGAAGTTTTAAGGGAAATGTGGACGCCTTAGTCTATCCTCGAACGGGGGAATAAATAAGTGGATGGACGAAGCATTTCAAAACCCGACTGCATGAAATAAAACTGGACAGATCTAGAGCCAGACACTGCATCAGGGGGATGCACAGTAAGACTCCTGTGAGCATACAGTGGTTAGAGGTATTTGTGTTACCATTGTTCAATATTGGCAACAGAACAGCAACAGTCACTGGAGGTTTCACATTTTGGAAAGCAATAACGACTTCTCAAGATATCTGCACAGAAGAAAATATAAATGTTGTTGTGTTTAGTGTTTGAGTCTAATAATTGACCACACATCATACATGTGTGGTCAAGGTGGATCAATCTAAGGGGTGATGGTTGATGGTGGTCTATTTAAATTTTTTCAAGACTTTTCCCCATTTTTTGACAAAATGCACACTACCAGACTGTATTCCTGGTCCCAAAGGTTAGCTGGAATAAACAAGCTCAGCCAGTAGGACCGAGAGGGAAACTTACAACCGAGAAAATCTTTCTGTAAATTGTTTTCATGGGCAGCAATGTAATTAATCAGAGTGTGCTCCCATCACTGGTCACAAACTCTTGTATTTGGTCTCCGACGACTCGGGGACTCTTACAAGTATCAGGTTGGTTTGTAATGAGGTGTACGGTTACGTCTTGGCTCCTATAGTGTGAGCAAGAATCACAAGATGTGTCATGCCTTGTGATCACCCGTCCTTGATAAATCCGAGTCTATGCACTACTGGGGTGGGGAAAAGTATTGAATTGTGTAATGCTGTCCTTTGCTAAGTCCTTTAGAAGAAGTCTTTTAAGAGCCTTTTGGTGTGTACCCCCATTTGCTTCCTCTGAACATACTTCTGTTTATTTTCAAATCCTTGTCAAACTCTGTGACTGCTGAAGATACTTCTCCTTATGTAAGGCTTTGCTGATGACAACTGTGACGTACACAGTGGTTTGACTACCCCTGATTAATGTTCTTTGCAGCTACTAAACAATGTCAAAAGTGGGAGAATTTATCATTCACAAATGGTATGCAGGCCAGTGCAAAATACCCCAAAAGTCATTGGATTAGGAAATAAGAAAATTTGAAAAGGTTGACACAAGGAAGAAATACTTGAGAGTTGGGGAAGGGATGGTGCTGAGCTGACTGCTGAAGGGCATGCAGGCTGGTTACCGTGCCCCCTACTCCCACCTGTTGCACACAACCGAGTTCTGTTCTCGGGCCCTGATCCTGCCCCTGCTGAAAATAGAGCCGTTGCCTGCCTCACAGCTGGACACTTCCTCCTTACACCCAACCTTTGAGTGTTGTCTACACCCATAATATCTGTGTGTGTGTATGTGTGTGTGTGTGTGTGTGTCTGTCTGTGTGTAGGCTAGTTTGATTTGAAGGCTTGCGGCAGGTGGCATAGAGGTGCTGAGAGAATGAGGTGGGGTACAAAGCCAACTAACACCTGTTTGTAATAATGTTTCTCGCTTATGCTGCCTCCATGTCCAGAAGAAAAAATAATGGCAGCAATATAGCAGTCAGTGTGCTGCCTGTGGGTGGGAGGGATTTGTGATGATACCCCTTGGGCATTTTGGATAATACTTATGTGAGTTTATATTTAGAACTAGTTCACTAGTGTTAGTCTGACTTACAGGATATTGACCACAGGGATATAGCTCCTATTGGCTGCTTCACTGCAGTGTGGAGTGCGTACGTACATCCCCGCATGTGCTACATTTTTCTAAATCCCCAAACAACAACAACAACAACAACAACAACAACAAGCGCTTTAGCTACTACATGTGTACAATTGAAAACTTTGAGACGGATCAAGATGCATTGATATGGGTCAAGGCAGACCTTCTTGGCTCATTGTCACGCCACTGTTTTATACAGGACGCCGCTCACATTGAATGAAGCCCTGTCGACCCACTGCAGAGGTGAGGGCACTTAGGACTCATCCGTCCCTCTCCCTCCCCTCAAAGTTGGGATTGCCAAGACTTTCGACTCGCAGTTGCGACTGCTGGGTTTTGGGTTTATGATATATGGCAGATCTATGCAGGCGGTTGACAGCCACTGTGACCTGACCCCCGTGCCTCCCTGTGTGTCTGGCTATTCAGCAGCAGTCTGTCTCACTCCTAATCCCTGTCCCTCCCTCCTTAATCTGATCTCTGATGGATTAGCGACCGGCAAGCTCACCGGCGACGTCTTCACTTTCCAACAACATAGGCCCGCAAACAGGGACACATTCGAAATAAAAATGTCGTGAAGAGCAAGGCAGATTCTTTCACTATGAAAATTGTTGTCAGATTATCCTTAACACTGTCGTATAGAGGTTAACTTAATTCCAACCTCTTAGATTTGATGTTCAATTAATAATCACATGATTTCTCCTGAGTCACTCTACCTGTCACACCGCAGATTATGTTGTCATACAGTGCTAGCGCTGTATTAACAATTTCAAGGGACTTTCTTTGCTATCTGCTATCATATTCTGAATAATTATCTGTAATTAGCGATCTGAGATCCCAATCTATCTCAACTGGCATTCAACCATCAATCCAATAGCTGCTACTTTACAACCAACAGTAAAGTAGAGAAAGGATTTTTCCCACCGTAGATATATTATACAGTGTGTGTACATTTACAGCGTGCTGAATGTGATATGAATCATACATCAAAAGGAAGATTCAATATGATTGACAAATGTTCAAGTCTTGGCCTCTTCATGATCATCATTCACCATACCGTCCCCTTATCAATTCCCTATAGAGTACAGGTAGAGTAGAGGGAGGTAGTGTAGACGCCCATGTCCCTCTCTTATGGAGGATCAACCGATATCACTTTTCTTGGAGCAAATCTCTTAGTTCCCAGGACAGGAATTTGATGTTCATCTCTGACATCATCGTGGATTTCCTCATCATTATATCGACATAAAACTCATCATGGAGATGCAGGATGTCTTGCCTTTGAGAGGCCGGAAGGTGTACTATCCTAATTTCACAGGAGGGAGGCCGGGGAGAAGTGGGAAGAAAAGGGTGCTCTTTTGGCAGCCCAGAGCCACAACTTGTGTATGTGAGCCCGTTCACTTCAAGTGTGACACAAGCCCACGAGGAAAGGGATACATAAATAAATGAAAAACAACTCTCTTTCTGTGGACTGTCGGACATTAGCGTTTTTTTATATCAACGTTTTATCGGCTTATTTTACAGCAAAAATCGAAATAAAATGCAGTACGTGTGTGTGTGATTGTGTGATCTGTGATAGTGTCTGTTACCTCTCGATAGACTCACCACCATTAGAGATGATTGACCCAAGAACCCTGTTGCTTATTAAAACCCCTTAAAAAACACCCACAAACAACTTAGATGTATCTATGAATGTGAGGAGCTACACTGAAGTAAATTATTGTGTCTGCCGAGGTGATAAAAAAGAAAATAGAAAATAGAAAAAAGAAAATAGAAAGAAAAGTAGAGACTCTGCATATGCAAAACGGCCAATGATGAACCCGCGAAAAATAGAAATGAATACAGTATAAACGAAATATTTCATTAAAATTTTTATATTGAGATGGGCAACATCAATTTAAACAATTGATCAAAATAGCACCTACAATATCTATAATAATAATGGACAGCAGAAACAATTAGACTCAAACACACTCTTTGGTATGTAACGCCGACTGTGGTTTCACAAATAACGAGGGGAAAGTAGTTTTCAAATGAACGGTGGACTGGCCGAAATTATAGTTTGTATGGATATTACAAAGTATTATTTTGGCCAGGCGACCGTTTGGACACAACCCCTGCAGCCTCAAGCTTGTTCAATGGCAACAGCACAGATTAGGTGTAATTCAAGGGTAAAGAAAGCCCATTAGCCTCAAATAGACGCTCGACAGAGTTTCCAAGAGGACTAGCGGCGTATAGAACTGAAGATACAGCAGAATGACAGCAACAAAAAATAAATGAAGACATAAAACGTGAAAAGTGAAGGGAAAAAGAGACCTACTCACTGGTTTGCGTGACACCTCAAGGAGCTGATCACCAGGCGTCCGTCGTCGGTGTGTGTGTGTGTGTGTGTGTGTGTGTGTGTGTGTGTGTGTGTGTGTGTGTGTGTGTGTGTGTGTGTGTGTGTGTGTGTGTGTGTGTGTGCGAGTGGAGCTCAGTCTAGTGTGTGCTGCGTGGTCGAATCCAACATTGCCGAGTGGAGCAGGTATGGACTGAGAGAGACTTAGCTGTGGTACTGGCTCCCTGCCCCCCCTCCCTCCCACTCTCTCTCTCTCTCTCTCTCTCTCTCTCTCTCCCACTCTCACTCCCTCTCTGTCAGGGAGATGTAAATCCATGTGCCAGGCATAACTGCCAAACAATGGCCCCAAACACCCCCCCCACACACACACACACACACACACACACACACACATACACATACACATACGCACAAACACACACACACACACACACATACACATACACATACGCACAAACACACACACACACACACACACACTGTACAGTGGACACATTCCCCTCAAACACACCAGCGATTATCAATATGTACAATACACAGTGTACAATGTGTACAATAATAATATCGGTAGACTTTCACTTTCCATCCACTTTGAATGTCCGTGTGTGTGTGTGTGTGTGTGTGTGTGTGTGTGTGTGTGTGTGTGTGTGTGTGTGTGTGTTGTCAGCTGTCCCTGGCAGTGACGGATGTGAACAGACATCAACGCTGACATACAATTAGCATGTAACTCGGCTCCGTATTTAGCTTCAAAGAGTCTCGACAAAGCCACGGTGCAAGGACCTGCCTGTCATCCAACCCTTTTCCCAGTGACTAAACTATTTGCCTCAGCCATGAATCCGTGGCTGTTGCTATTTTACTTTTTCTTTTTTCTCGGGAGAGGTTAAATTTTGGGCTGCTCTTTTTCCAATCCTTTTCAAACATTGACCGACAGTAACACAGACGTGTTTGCCGTGAGGGTTTGCCAGGTGTGTCGTGAAAATGTCTCAAATTCCGCCAAATTCAAAATACAATATCTATTGTGTTGCAAGATCAAAATTGCAAGGCTGCGCAGATTTATCTGATTCCTCAGTTTCAGCCCAAATAGCCCCTCTGTGTTCATCAGAACAAGTGCAAGTTTCACACTTGAAAAGTGAAAACTATTAGTTTCCCTTATTAATAAGCACAGTTCTAACAGACAACTCAGCACGCAAAGCAGGCAGCAACCAGGCAGCAAAGCAGGTAGGGCAGGAGGGAGTAGCTGGTTATATTGGCCGACCCATAAGGGCGAGGAAGCGTGTGGCGCCGTCGTGTTGTCCGACAAAACTAGCTCCGCAAGCTATGCCTCATTTATGCATTGTATACACAGAAGAGTGATAATGTGATAGTGGTGTGCCATGGGATTATGTTATTGTTAAAAGTATGCTATGAACAAAGGTTGGGAAACACTGGCATAGACCACATTTTCAGCCAGTTTTCTTTGAGTTCAGTGAGGCCGGCTCTGCGAGGCTAGAAACAGGTTTGTGAGTCCCCAAACTGCCCTAACCAGTGACTCCTCTGTTTCGTTGGTCCCAATAAACCTCAATGCGCATGTCCCATGGGAGGTAAACGGTGTGTTTTTTTCAGTATTTCCAGATCAAATCCCAATAACAGATTTTCTCCAAGGGCAAGCAAGATCCGTTGTTCCTCCAGAAGAGGGGGACATGGGTGTTGTCTAAAATCTACATCTATTCTACTCTACAGGGAACGGATGAGGGAATCCACCATTTTCTTGGACATTTTATGTTGAGATGTCATATTTTATCACATGTGACGTCAGTTAAACGCGGTTAAGCTGGATCGCTTGGTGACGGTTTAGCCGTAAGGTAATGACTTCAGGAGACGACAGCGAACATCATCATCGTGTATAATCGTATCGTCGTCCCTATCCTGGTCCAACTCCATCGCTGTTTAACTCCACTCTCCAGCGCTCCACTGTCCAGCTAGGCATGTACTCCCGTTTCTATGGCAACTATTCTCTCCGAGTAGAATGTCTCATCTTCTCCAGTCTAAAGATAGTGCTAATACACGAGTGTAAACCACTCCCACCCAAAAAAGAATAACGAAACCTTGGGCTGTCCAAACCACTCTCATCATTTTCCGTGAAGATAGACAGGACAATATAAGAGAGACAAAGAGAGCATAAGAGAAAGAACAGGAGTGTGACTCATAGAGAGAATAAATACAGATGTGGACATTTTTTCAATCATTTCTCTGGTGTTCTGATAAATTTTTCAATTTTTTCAAATCCTTCACCCCAAATTGCCAATTTAGTCCATGTGGCAGACCAATGGGCGTGATTATGCCGCAGCTGCAGATGGCAGCATGGCTCCCTTTTCCCGTGGCCGCCAAACTGCCTCGACCCGGCCGAATCGGCGCCCGCGCAACACTGTTAGGTGTCACCGTTACTCTTACTGTTTGTCTGTCTTGCAGGGGCAATTGGCGCACAGGCTCGTTACCAGGAGCCAGATTGGAACGCCATTCCTCCTGCACCCAAAATCACTATTCTTTATTGTTCTTACTTGTTGCCAGAGAGCCTTTTTTATTTGAATTTATAATAAAAAAAACTGTCGCCATGTTGACAAACCACGCCAAGAAAGACTCCTTCTCCCTCCCTAAAGCCCTACCTGTGGGCAGAGACTTCCACAAGTGGCACCTGAACAGGGACTCGGGAGGGGCGGGGCCCTGGAGCCGATCCACTTGCTACGGAGGTGCCTCGTGGACCCGGAGGAGGAGTGGGACTTCCTCCATTGGCAGCTGGAGCATGTCCTCGCCAGTGTGAAGTCCCGGGAGCACGCCACAACTGTGCGCTGGCCCGTCTCCGCCAACCAGGAGCCAGCCGGAGGACCAGACGCACGCCCAACCTCAGGACCCACGCAGGATTCACCGGGTCCCCAGCACATCCCGATGCCCCAGATGAGAATGTCCAGGAGCCCGCTGCGTCCGACCCCAGGACCAATGCAGGATTCCGGATCCCCAGCCCGTCCCAGCACTCCGGAAGGGAATGGCCGGGGCTCCGCCCCACCCACGGGCGTCACCCCTTTTCTTTCCAGCATTAACCCCCTCCCGCCGACCGGGGGGAGGGCGAATGTCTACCAGCCGGGTCCTGTGGCGCCATGGACGCTGTCTCCTCTTCCTGTGCTGTACCCTCTCTACCAAGAACTGGTAAGGCTACAACAGGGTAGACTTCAGGTTTTGCTGGACTCGATAATTCAGCAACGCCTGGTTCAACCTTCTTTGCTTCTTTGTGGAAGCGTCATGGGGAGAAATTTGTTGTGTACATGGGGATATTCATAGGTATCCGATGGTCCGTCTCGAAATTCGTTACAAGGGGAAAAAGCATCAGGTACAAGTTGCAGTTAGTTCCCGCCTGTCGCACACGCACTTTTTCGGCGTGGATTGGCCAGGGTTTGAGGAGAGAGGCGGGGGTGTGCATTCACAGTCAGTAGTTAGATGTGAGTGTTGTGTGGCACGTGGTGATCAGGAGGGGTCGTCGGTGGGCACGATGGTTGCGGGGGCAACGGAATTCCAAGTGGGATCTTTCCCGGTCCCCTTGACCTTCCATATGGACGATTTTCTGCTGGAGCAGTCGCGGGATGACACCCTACGCAGGCCATTTGAGGGGGTAGTTAAAATCTATGGCGTATTGATGCACTGAAACGCCGCTCTCACTCCCTCATATCTTTCGGTGATTGGAGACAGGTTATATTGAGTGAGCTGTGACACTCTGACAGGAGAGGAGATAACCCAGCTGTTGGTGCTGAAGAGCTGCAGGGAAATGTTCTTCCAGGCGGCTCACCCTCACCCGATGGCCGGTCACCTCGGCCCAGATAAAATATGACAGCGGATAATGGCACGCTTCTATTGGCCGGGCATTTGGGCAGATCGGCGTAAATGGTGCGCTGCATGTTCTGAGTGCCATTTAGTCAACTGTCCGGCTAAGCCGGACAGTTGACTAAATGGCGAGGGCTGGAGAGGGCTGTTGAGGCCCCTCTCGCCTAGTCGAGGTCCCGTTCAAAAGATTCGTATCGACCTCATCGTGCCGTTAGACAGCAGTGACCGCAGGTATCATTTTGTGTAAGTCCTAGTTCATTATGCAACCTGATACCTCGAGGTGGTGCCATTGCACAGTATTATGGCCAAAAGTGTGATGCAGGCACTGTTTCAGGTCACACCTGAGTCGGGATTCCAAAGGAAATCCTGACCTACCAGGGCACTACCTTTATGTCATGTACACTTCGGGAACTTTTTGAGTTACTTGGCGCCCACCAAATTTAGACCAGCGTTTGCCATTCCCAGACTAACAGTCTGATGGAGCGCTTTAATAAATTGCTGAAAAACATGATTTGAAAGTTCTTCACGATGATATCCATATTTAGGGAAGTGGCTGAACCCACTGTAGTTTGCCTTGCCGGAGGTTCCTCAGGCCTCCCCGGGATTTTCTCCCTTTGAACTCCTCTTGTGCAGTAGACCCCGGGGGGTGCTTGACCTAATTAAAGAAAACTGGGAGTAAAGTCCTAGCACCAGAAAGAACGAGATACAGTGTGTTCTGGACCTGAGAGCAAAGTTACATGCACTGGCTCGACTGTTATCATGGGAGAATTTTCTCCAGGCTCAGGAGCGTCAGTGCCTCTCATACGACAGGGGAGCTCGGCTGAGACAATTGTGCCCTACAAAGGGTGCTCTAGATCTGGTCCACTGGTTAGCGAAGGTTACCAGCAGGCTCTCTCACCATGTTGGCACACCACAGCCAGAAAGAGTCCGTCTCCCTCCCTAAACCTCTACATGTGGGCAGAGACTTCCACAGTCCAATATGAAGGTCTGGGGACGGCTTCCTCTGGGGAATAAAAGAGGCGGGCCAGACAATCTGGCTGTGAAGAAACTCTCAATATACCGTTGCTAAAGGTACAACAAGTCAAGCTTAAAGAAATTCAAATCGCTCACTTGTAGAAAATCGGATTGGATTAAGAAAATGGTTTATTGACCAGCGGAGGCGGTTCTATAGGTGCTCACTGCGGTTCTGATATATTAAAGTCTACATAGTAACCTGTGCCAAATCAAAATTGATCCTGAAAGATTTTTTCAGGTGTGGAGGGCTGTTTCAGTCCTTTTTCATCTGTTGGAAAATTGTATGAATTGTCAAGACTGATGGTTTGCGAAGATTGAACAGACAAGTAGGCTTTTCTTCAGATTTGGTGTTACTTTTTGTATTTTGTGATTTCCATACAACACAAGGCCAGAGTAAAAGTCTCTTGTCTCTTGTCTTTTGTTTTTCAACATTTTCACCCTCCCCAGCTCAGCGTTGGCGAGCGTTACCTGCGCACGACACCTCAAAAAGCACTATTGTACCTGATTTCTGATTTCTGTATTTCTTTCTGGACGCTCATCTGTGCTAGCATTCTAAACTGATTATGCCGAAATAACACATGAACTCATATTTATACATGTTATTCAGTCCACACACTCTAGAGCTGTCATTGGCAGGTGACAGAATAATTTCACACTGTGCTTGGTTCAGGGTGAGCCAGGAAATCAACTGTGGACTGAAGACTGAATTACAGCCGTGATGCAATCGATAATTCACACGGTCTGATCGAGTGTAAATATTCAGTCTTGAAAACATACAATGCAAAGGAACTTTAATGGAAAGGGGGGTGGAGATGTGAAGGGTGACATTACATTTGACGCTCCAAATTTGAAGGACATAATATTGGTACGTATTGTCATGAACAACTGAACAAATTTTACACAATGAGCCTATAAACAACATTTGCACGTTTTCACTTACAGAGTTCCATTCCCAATGGCAACCTTTTTCGGGCAACAATAGTTAATTGCTCCGCTTCATTTACTTTTCCCCAAACTCGACCACAACGTCCAACAGGCCGATGCAATTAGCCTTGGAACATCTCCAGAACATTCTACATGTTCAAGTAGTTTAACCATCTAAGTGCCATGTTCTCCATGACTCTATTACACTCTGTGTGCGCTTGGGGATGAGCCTATTAATGCATTTTATTCCCTTCCGTATGGTATGGCCTCACTCCCTTTTTTCCACAAAATCAAATGCATCAACAAATCCATGATGTAAAGAGTCAGTAAAAGTAGGAGGTTGATAAACGTAGAGAAAAACAAACAAATCCTGTCACTCTCAACGACTCGCCACATTCCTCGCTGCCACGCTAATGAATGGGGGACACGCACCGGCATCTGCAGCCGCCCAAATCATGAGCCTTCTGTCTGCTTCTTTCTGGAGCGGCCCTTCGTATAGCACATCCAGGGCCTCGCGCCCACTCACATTCTGTCATGTGGAGTGACGAGGTGGTGGGGTGGCGTTGGGATGGGGTGGGGTGGGGTGACGTGGCGGCTGTCAGGCCTCAGACGACAGCTTCAAACCAGAACTCACCAAGTTCCGGTTCTAATTGATAGGTTTGCTGTTTTTCGACCCAAGCCTTATTAAAATGTTGGTTCCCATCACTCACACTGTTCATAGCATAGCCTCGCGCCAAATGTTTTACTGTTGAGAAACTTACCACTCTGCTTCAGTTTCTCACTGTGCCTAAATGTGCTTCAACAAAACAAATGTTTAATCTTTTTTGGGAATTGGAAAATCACATTATAGTCATAAGTGTCTTTTATTTTGAATAACCGATTGTGATCGCAATATCACATTTTACATTTAACTACTTGTTGCAATAGCAAAAAGCAAAAAACAGTAGGTTGCCAGAAGGAGCAACTTCCTGTTTTTAGTCTTTACATTTGCGTGGACATAGCAAAAGGAGCCAATTTGCAGATGTGAAAGAAAAGTCAACCTGCAACATAAAAATGGAGTTGCCATGTCATTTTCGTACCGGAGATTTAAAAAGTTTTGAAGGCCTAAACCGTTTTTTCCCCATTGGACTACGTTTAATCACAGCGAGAAGCTGCGGCAGAGTGATACGTGTCCGTACGGTAAAGCGTTCACCCAGGGCTGCGCTGTGAGCAGTCAAACATTATTGGAATCAACATTTCAAGAAGGCCTGGGTTAAAAAAAAATGCCCAACCCATCCTTTGATAATGAGAGCACGATACGAACCGTGACACTAACGCGATTGATGGCTCTTTGGATTAAGCCACTGGAGTGACAAACATTTCTGATGGGTGGGATGTGCTCCTTAACGCCTGCATGAGGAGAATGTCTGACAGATAGACGGGAGGGCCCCGGACGCCGCCGCGAGGCCCGAGAGCGATGCCTCACCCGCCCCTATTCCGGGGCGTTTTCGGCTTCCCGCTGACGTGGGCCCTCGAGGCTAGCCGCTGAGCAGATCTGACCGAAATAACTCGGGTGTAATGCTGTTTCGCTTTGTGTGCCACGTGTCGCTCGCACCACTGTGGCAGGACGAGGCGGCTGGGTCAGCATTCCATCACTTACAAGGCTCGACACGCAAGCAGGTGCATGGGGCTGGCACCGGGACACACACACACACACACACACACACACACACACACACACACACACACACACACACACACACACACACACACACACACACACACACACACACACACACACACACACACACACCTTTCCCCAAAACGTTCTCACTCAAGCCATACGAAGGTTGCAGTGATAAGAGTGTGAAAAGTGGACTTTCTCGGGTTGAAATGATGATGTATTACGTTTGTCTTTTACGTTTTTAGTTTTTTTTTATACAATTAGGAGATTCGATGGCACCTTTCTGGTGGGGATGATGAGATTTTGCACAGCAAGGCATAGCAACACATCAGACATGAAACCACAGCCTCTGTTTCATATTCCCTGAGGCCGCGCTCGGTCGGCCTGAGACAAATAGAGATTTCAGAGAGATTTGAGGCGTCACACATGGCCCAACGAAGGGCAGTTTTGGTCAAAACGTAGATAAAGCCACGATAATGAAGACTTTCTCATTCCCGCTTTTTTTGTGAAATACAATGTGGAATTACATATGGCACTGATCTCAAAGTTAGCTCTATCGGTGTATGTATGGAGAAATATAATTCAGGACATATAGCGGTACGTGGCAGAATATACCAATTATTACTGCTTTTCGTACATTGTAATGTATAATGATATATAGTATACCCCCCCTCCAAAATTGTAATTGTAAATGTAATTTGAAATTATACAGTAGGTCATGTCAATGTCAACAAAGAAGCAGGCTCTGTGGACAACTGAAAACATACACGTTTACCTTGGGATTTCACTGGTATTAACGGGTTCTTCTTGCCACTTCGTTTTTTTTTTCATTTTTTTATTTCATTTAATTAAAAAAAAAAAATTCTCCTCGAATGTACTCTTCATTCACCTTAACTCATTAATTACTTTCTGTAAATTATTAATTCCCAAATATCTGTAAAGCACTTTGAGCTGCAAATCTTGTGCGAAAGGTGCTATACAAATACACTTTATTACTATTATTACTATTACTATTATTATTACTATTATTATAATTATAATTATCATTATATTTTTATTATTATTTGATATTGGGGAAATTGGATATGTCCGGAATGTATCGACATATTGAAACTTTCCCCCTGCAGGGCCATGAATCCAATTGAATGTAATGAAACACAGGGGGGTGAATAGCAGATGGATAGAGAGGGAGAGAAAGAGAGTGAGAGAGGATGGAAAGGGGGGGGGGGGGGGGGCGGCAGATGGGCGGTCTGTCCCGCGGCCTGTCGGCTCACCTCGTCATCTGGCGCGAGGGACGGACAGCTGAGGACACCGCTGACAGCCGGCACGGGAAGAGCTCAGAGCTCGGCATGTTCCATTCCGTTCGGACAACGACAATATCAATAACAATAACAATAACAATAACAACGAAGCACTGCGATTTATTAATTCATAGGTTGGGGACAGGGGGCGACTAGAGACCCTTGACCACCATTGAGGTGGTCGAACGGTGTGATGTTTGGCCGTTTAATGGTCGACGACTTGAGTCGTCCAATTTATCAACTTATTGTTCTCTAAACAGCGTTAAACGTTACTTTGAAACGTGCCACCTGCCTAAACACTGTTGCAGACCAAGTACAGTGGAACCTCGCGGAGCTCGTTTTACGATATGCTCGTTTTACAAATTAATTTTCCCCATTGAAATTAATTGAAATATAATGAATCCGTTCCAAGTCCCAAAAACCACCCAAAAATCATTTTTTTTTATGGGTTTTAAAACAGAAAAGATGTAGTTACACTGCACGCGTTCCCTTTTCATGTTAATCAAGCAAAGAACGCACAAAACTAAAAGAAAAACACACCAAACCGGGATGCTTCCACAAGGAGATATCCGCGTGAACCGAGCGAGCGGTGGGCCTCGCTGGTCGGGAGAGCGCGTGCGAGCCGAGCGGTCGCTCTATGAACCTCGCTCCTAATGTGGATTTCCACTCGTAAAACAAGACAAAAAGTCCACAGCCCCGGCTCGTAGAACAAATTACTCGTTAACTGGTTCACTCCTAATGCCAGGTTCCACTGTACATCCCTTCATGGCAACGGTATCCCCTGATGGCAGCGGCCTCTTTCAGCAGGATAAAGCTTCCTGCCGCGCTGCAAAAATTGTTCAGGAATAGTTTGAGGAAGATGACAAAGAGATCAAGGTGTTGACTTGGCCTCCAAATTCCCCAGATCTCAATCCGATGGAGCAGATGCTCCATCCATGGGGGACCGACAGGATATTAGGCAGGTGGTTTTAATGTTGTGCCTGGTTGGTGTGTGTGTATATATATATATATATATACATATATATCCTCCGGATAATCCCCTCTTTTTTTTGTGGGGGGGACTTTTTAGAACCGTATGGATCCTTTGGGATTTTGGGAGGTAATGAATCTAGTGTCGCAGGCTGCAATTAAAGCAAGAGCCTTTCTCTGTTGTAGCCACCAGATATGAATTCCTTGCAGCCTAACGGGTGCATGCATGGCACAATTCCCACATTCCCACCCACGTGCTCATTTCACAAGCGGCAATAAAATGGACAAATGTGTGGCCCACACACAGAGCACACAAAGACACACACACACACACACACACACAAAGAGTGCACACACTGTCCTGCCCTGGCATTTAAGTGCCGCCCGTTTTTCTGGACTTTTGGTTTCACGTTACTTGCCCTGGTCATCAGAGCCGCCGTCCGTCCCTAAGAACCTGATCAAAGCAAACTGGGCAAGAAAAATAAAAATGTTTTAATTGCCTCAGAGCAGCCGAGTTGTGTTAGATAGAGAAAGGTCTTAAGTCAGCACCGGTCCGTGAAATTGACGTGTACAACTATGATCAATTGCAAAAGCAAACGTTGGGGAACATATGATATCACAAACAACAAGTATTATTCATTCTATTACTTTTTTGTGTCATTATGCTGAGGTTTTACCTGCCATCTGCTGCAGGCATTAGTGGCTAGTGTTGGGTCGTTCATGAACGATCCGATTCATTTGAACGGCTCTTTTGGAGGAACGAAGGGAACCGGGTCTCTCTGGGTGATGAGACGTTCTTTTTTTTTTTTTTGTCAAATATCACAGTTGTTTTTTTTTTCCATGTTGCACTCTCCTGCCACTGGCAAATGTTTCCCCAAGAGATGGCCTGTGCTCCTCCCTCGCCAGGAGGTCCCCTGGCTGAAGAGGAGCGTAGCCACTGCCACCTAAACCACTGGTTAAGTGGCGCGATGACGTGATCCCTGCCAAGCTGAGCGATCCTGCTCCGATGACCATTCTTGCTAAATCCTGGAGCGGGGGTTCCCCACCTTTTTTTTGCTTCAGCACCCCGATCTTAGGTCTGAAAATTTCCGTGACCCCAACCATTTAAAATATTGACGTTTATCAGCCATTGGATACTTTCCTGATGATGGATGTTGATTTAAATGAAGAGTTGCATATGACAGAACATTTTCGTCAATGAGAAAAACCCAATACATTGGTACCGGTGTTCATTTGAACATCGCGATTAATCAAATGTTATTGGTGAAATTTTTTAACTTACTCAAATTTGACCCTAAAGAAATATTGTTTCTATTTAAAAATCTGTGCATTGCGCACAGAGAAGGAGGGGTGCAGGAGCGTAGCGAGGGCAGTTATGTGAAGCCAGGGTGCTTCCTGGCTGTCATGGGATTTCTGACCCGTTTTTGGAGGCAAGTGGCAACATGGTGGATGAGGAGAACATCGATAGCCAGTGGAGCCAAGCCCCTCTCATCAACCACAGCCAAGCCCCGCTCCCCACCCAGAGACAGCCCCCCTCCTGACCCAGAGTCAGATCCCTAGGTGTCTGGGTTTAAACAATGGCACGTCTCACCAGATTTCCCGGCTTCTCTGTCTCTAAGCCAATCACGACGCACATAAGAAAAACAGCCTTTTATTTACAACTTTTTCAAAGTTTGCTGATGAAAAACTTGCCTGACTGCGCCATTCATGGATTATTACAACATGTGGCATCTGCTACCATGTCACGACGGCGTGACATACATAAGGTGAGGCATATAACTGTTTCGACTGCTCGAGGGGACGCTTTTTAGAAGCGTTTCAAAATGTTTGCCAATCATGTTGGAGTTCAAGGTTTCAGTGAATGAAAGTTTACATCTTCAATTTTGTTATGTTGGAAGTCAGATTTTGATATCAAATTTTACGCTTATTTTTAATATTCTCTATATGAATGTTCTGCAAATGGGGTTGCCAAAGCCAAATGGCTAATTAACATAATGCTGAATGGGCCAATCACTGCTTTGTTCTTGTGTTTTGAGGGAACGTTGAATGTATTTTTGTTTTGGAAAAAGCTTTTATTTAACAGTAAGAATGTACATGTTTTATAAAAGTGAAATTATTTTATTTTATTTAGAATCACCGACCTCAACAGACTTCATCACGTCATCAACTTCTTCAACGGGCGTATCGTTGGTCTCCTCCGGTGGTTCTTGAAAATATTCAGTTTCATCGTCACGTTCAGGTTGAAATCCGCTGATTGAAATGTCCTCCAAGTCCGGAGTAATGTCAGATTCAGCGTCGCTGTCGGAGAACTGGCTATCATCGGGGAAAATTAAGTCCAGTACGCGCTGCTTCAACTGACTTGGAACTATCGCACTGGTCAGATTAAGGTCCGTGATATGATTTAGATCTTCCTCCACCCGCTTCTCCTAACCAACCGGAGTTTTCACAGACAAGTGAAACCGGATCCTCATCTTGTTTACGGACGTGACGGGCCCCCTCCACAACGTTGTCTCTATGTGTGTGTGTAAAACACGTACGATTTAAAGGTTGAACTCTATCAAAACGGTTTCACATTGTGACTTCACATCACATGGAATATGGAGGAATGATCTTCACCTGGACAGTCGCTTTAAAGGAAACGATCGATGGGCTTTGTTCAGCGCTGTTCAGCGTCTCGGTAAGTGAACTGCGTTTCCCCATCTAACGGGAATATTTAACTCCACGGTTTAACATTTTTCTACTATTTATAAATCAAACTCGGTTTTGAAAAAAACGTTGAGAGATAAAAAAAAAAACTAAAAAAAACCCCCACAAAGGAACGCGAATCTGGAAAAATCACATTTTCCTTCAAGAAAGGTTTTTTCAACTAATTTGGCTGCTCCTAGCCATTTAAGAAATGCTTGAGACGGCAGCTTTTGCTGTGGTGGGTGACATATATAGTGGAAGATTCTGCGTAGACAGCCAAACTCTCTTTACTGGTCGGGGTAGAGGAACCTGCCACCGATGGCGGTTGGCCTGGTGCTGATACTTGGCAGTGGTGCGCTGCAGCGCTGCTCGAACTCTCCTCCATGTTTGAGTGGAGGAGGGAAGTGGCTGATGAAGGCTTGGACAGATGAAACCTCGCTCTCCACCTCCTGCTTGGGGAACAGTGGAGGTTGAAATCCAAACTGGCACTTGAGCAGGGAGAGGCCAGTTGATGAGTTTTGACGGGTGTTCAGCCCAAGCTATGTGTTGGCTTCAGGATGCAAGGTTGCTAGACGTGACAAACCTTAAAATGGCCTCATTGCCTTGATTTATGCGCTTAGTCTGGCCGTTAGATTGAGGAGGGAATCCCGATGACAGGCTGATAAAGGCCCCAAGGAGAGAGCAGAAGGCCTTCCAGAACTGGGAGGTGAACTGGGGACCAAGTTTGGACACGATGTCCGAGGGGATAGCATGCAGCCGAAATACATGGTCAACCATGAGTTGGGCTGTTTCACGTGCTGAGGGGAACTTGGGCAGTGGGATGAAGTTGGGGACCTTGGAAAATCAGTCCACCACCATGATGGCTGTGGAACCTTGGGACAATGGCAGACGGTGACAAAGTCCAACGAGATGTGTGACAAGGGACAGTAAGGCACAGGAAGTGGATGCAGGAGACCATATGGCCGTTTACTGTGAGGCCTTGTTTAGAACTTAGTGCTGCCTATTTGCTAAAGAACCTAAGAGTGGGGGTTTTCTCCATGACAACATCCCTCTTCTTTTCTACCTCATTTACTGCCATAGCTATTACAAGAAGAGGCCACATGCCCAATCGCTGTTCCAATTTTCGCAGACTTAATTAATTCTGTTTTGTCGATACATGTTGTCTTCTGATGTTTCTATGTTTACGTCTTTCCATGTACACGTTTGCTTAGTTCGTTCTATGTTCATTTGTCTCACCTGCGGTGAGTCCCCTCTTGTTTATTAGTAATTCACATGCCTTAGTAATTTATTACTAATTACGCTTAGTTGTTTAAAGACCAGAACATGGTAAGATTGTCCTCCAAAGAAGGGGATTGGTGGGGGTTCTGTGGAACATAAAGCTGTGCTCTTGTCGTCCCACAGGTCGTCTACAGCAGTTGTTGATGAATAAATGAATAAAGAGTTGCATTGCAAAATAGCAAAGGCAGGATACAAACTTGAAAAACATTGACAGCAAAGGTACTCTGTAAACATGTGGTGTGGTGCAGACTGACTCTCAAAGTGAGGAAACTGAGAGCTTAAATACAAAATACACAGGTCAGTCAGTTTTGGTTTTAGAGTTGGAATTCCTTCTATCTATTACACCATATCCACAAACTGCTAGTGAAGGCCTCTCGATGTGTCGCTGTGGGGTTCTGCGACCACAGCTGGGAGGCGAAGCGGGCACATTTGAATACACTGCAGGCGGGGCATCGTTATATAAATATAACGAGACGAGCACACTCCAGCCATTGATTTGTCTCCTCTGTCTGAGTGCTACTTATGAAGAGGGGCTCCTTACAGAGCGAGAGAGAGAGAGAGAGAGAGAGAGAGAGAGAGAGAGAGAGAGAGAGAGAGACATTGCTTAAACTGACAAGCTGTTGCCATGGCAGCAGAGGAAAAGTGCCAAAGGACGATGATGAGATGTTGGAGGTTGTTACTCCTTCTCCGGATCCCAAAGCACTCGCGGAAATCGAAATGAGTGTCGTGATGGTTTCAGTCCCCAACAGCAGGCCATTTAAAGAAACACTATGTAACATGTTTTATCTTAAAATAACAGCTCCAAAATCATTTTGACGGTACACTGACTTATGGTCATATGGAGAAAGGCGCCTCTTTCATTCTGGTAAAATTTATAGAAAAAAAACCCCTATAAATTAGAAACTTGCCAGTCAAAATGTTCAGTAATAATGCTCACACAAAACATAGTCCATCAACCTCCTCGACGGCGCGGATGAGGCGGGCCAGTGGTGCGCCCCGCACCCACAGCTCAGCCGGCGTGGCTGGCCCCTCGCTTTCACTGAGCCACGAGGTTTGCTTCGGCCTCAGACTCCCGTGTGCGAGCTGATCTGCCGGGCCGAGCACACCAGGGACCTACACCGGGCCCCTGCGCCCCGAGAGAGGCTCTGGGGGAGCCGTGGTCTGTGCAAGGGGCACCGTAACTTAGGTGTACATTATATTTGCGTTAGTACTAGAATAGACTGTTAGTGAAACGTGACCGATAGGGTTAAAATTTGTCCGGCAAAATACATTTGTTTCGGGCACTGGTTTTACGACAGTCGTGTAACAGCCAAATCCCAGATATCAAAAGTTAGACAGTGCTGCTCTAAGACTTTGAACCCTCCCCAGCCCCCTCAAAGGTGCAACGAAGAACAATGTTTTGATAAATATAATGTCCTTAAATATAATGATGCTGACGGGGAGTGAATGGCTGAGGCTGTGACATCTTGTTCTTGTTCAACACCTTTTGACTTGTCCCAGACCCCCCCCCCCCCTCCCATCAAAGCTCTTTATGGCTTCCTATTTATTAAAAGATTCAACGTTAACATTCCACCAGTGTCAATGTCGTCCGTTCTGTTCACAGTGTTTTAGTAAGCTGCATTCATCCAGTCATCCAGTCAGCCTGTCCACTCTCCCTCTCTCCCTCTCTCTCTTTCTCTCGCTGTGTCTCTGCGGTTCACTGTGAGGGGTGTTTGAAAAAAAAACAATTAGGCGTGAGAGTGAGCACCACGTGAATTGGACTGTATCCCTGCCATTGTTTGAAAAAAAATGACAAAAATCTCCCGTCAGAGCCCAGCCTGATCACCCTGGCTCCAACTGTCGACGCGCCTGGCCGGGGCCTGGGCTGCGGCGAGGGATTGGAAAGGGGTGTGCGCACGCGTCTATTTGTTTTGCGTCTTGTTTGCCAGGTTCTGCAGTTTCCATCGCGCTTGTGTGTGTTCCTGTTTGCCCCCCTGAGCGTGCGCGTAAGTGTGTTTTGTACAGTATTTGCATGCAAGTTCTGAATTCCTGCCACTGATAATAATGACTGACCTCACCATCACAGCACTAACGGTTTAGCAGCAGATGTCAAGCATTCCTTTTGCTGTGTGTGTGTGTGTGTGTGTGTGTGTGTGTGTGTGTGTGTGTGTGTGTGTGTGTGTGTGTGTGTGTGTGTGTGTACTGCATTAGAAACATCACTTTTTTAATGTCTTTTAAATCACCGCATCATAAACAATTCATTTCTCTTTTTTTACCGAGTTCCAGAGACTGTGCAGGGCAGAGTATTACAAATAGAAAATATTAATGAATAAAAATAGAATAGAATAATAAAAATAGATATAAAAAAATTAGAAGTAGGAGTAATATTAAATAGAATAAAACATATACAGCATTTCAAATATACCAACAATCAACCACATGAACGATATACAGTATATGTGTATGTTTATGTACGTACCGCAATGTTTGCTGTGCATTGTTTTCGAACTGAGAAAATAAATACCAAGGAATACTGTACAGATATGTGAGATATACCAACAATCAGCAACAACAGAAACAATGTACATTGTGCAATGTTTGCTGTGCAATGTTTGTGAACTAGAATAATACAATATATAATACATATTGAGGAATATAAAATAGAATGTGTACAATTAATACAGTAGCAACAAAATGCAAAGATGAAAATAACACGATCAACACAAATCACAGCACACTCATCAAATCAATGAAGCAGATGTGTGCAAAGTGCTCTAATGCCAAGCAATAATCTCAACACTTGAATATAGCTGTTAGTATATGATGGGTACTATTTTCTCTTTCACTTATTTACTGCAGTCTTGGTCTGATTGACGTTGTCTGATCTTGTCTGACAGATTACCAAACAAAATCAAGGCAACCAGCAGATGGCGGCAAATGCCAACAGATCAAGTCAGTCTGATCATTATATTGCAACTAGAGAGAAGAAAAATGAATGACGTCATAGCCAGACGGCAGTCATCGTAGTACATCTTTGAACAGAACGATGCATTTTCTTTGTTTGTTTGTTTTTCAGCTGTTGAATGATTTGGAAACCGTCTTTCCTCATAAAAGCAATGGAAATTCAACGAAAAAATATATTGTGCATTTTTTTCTCTCTATCGAATTTCTGATCGAAAGACCTTTGGAAGAATTGGACATATTACACCAACCGGCCACAACATTAAAAGCACTGACAGGTGAAGTGAATAACATCAATCATCTTGCTTCAATGGCACCGGTCAAGAGGTGGGATATATGAGGCAGCAAGTGAACAGTCAACTTCCAGGACTTTAAGGATCTGCTGCTACCGTCTTGGTGCCAGACACCACAGGACACCTTCAGAGGTCTTGTGGAGTCCAAGCCTCCACGGGTCACAGCTGTTTTGGCGGCTCGAGGGGGACGGACACAATATTAGTGGTTATTACTGGTGGTTTTAATGTTGTGGCTGATCGGTGTACACCCGCTGTCTAGATGAAATGACAGGTTTGGTTCCGACCAGTTGAGAATTGTATTTATTTATTTAATTTGATTTAACCCGGTTAGTCTCATTGAGATTAAAATCTATTTTGAAAGAGAGACCTGGCCAAGAAGATGTTACAGACAGTTACAACACTTGACATGAAGCAGAAGACACTGAAAACATTTTGGATTTCACATCATAGTCAATATGTGGTTTAAAAGTAAGGCAATAATCTATTAAAAAAACAAGATATTTATAAGTTGACACTCTGCTCCGTATCAATATGTGGGGCTCTCTACATTTTGTGAATACTATCAACTTAGTCTTTGTTGCATTTAAAATTTGTTTCGGCTCATGCAACTGGGTCTGTACAAAGGTAAAATCAGTCGGAAGGTATTTAAAAGCCTTATTTAACGATGCTGCACAATAATAAATAACAGCATCATTATTTGACACATTTTTGCCAATGATATTTATATAAATCATAAACAAAAGAGGTCCTAGGACCGAGCCCTGTGGAACCCCCTTCTGGACTGGTTTGGGCTACATAAAAAAGGTTACGCTCACCCTCTGGGCAGGCTGCTCCGGCAGTGGGTCATTGTGACAGTTCCGGCCGTCTCTGGGACTGTGGTCTGCCCTTTCCATCAGTGGCCGAGGTTCTGAGCTTGTGGGAGCATTTTATGGCTGTGCATGCGGGCGGGCTATGTGTGCTTCATGGGTGCAGGTTCATCTTGTGCTCGTCTTCCTGTTGACAGCAGGGATTAAAAATAAACACATGGGAAAGAGAAGTAGAAAAGGAGAGAAAGAGAAATTAAGAGGCAGAGGGAGACAGAAAGCACCTACTCACAGAGGGGTTTGTAGGGCAACAGCACCCAAAGTCTAGTCTCCAGGCCGCAACACGAGTCAAGTTAAGAATATAATCGAAAAAGATAATAACAGAGAGAGAGAGAGATGAAAAGTACAGCATGAGGATGTGGAAACATATTTTATAATTGATTATATGCCAATATTAAATCAATTTGATGCTTTGAAGCCACAACAATTGCATTGGCAATGAATATTAGGTTAGAAAATTAAATATTTGCCCGATTTAATGTGACCTCCGGTATGAACCACGCCCACTTCCGGTCTTCTATCCGGATACTGAGACAGATCATTTTGTTGGTTGAACAGATACAGACACAGCTAATAACGTCCCTGCACACCTCTACTGCCAAGAGATGCATCCACATCATGAGAGCGATCCCAGTCCAATCTACAGAGAGGGGAAACTCTTGAAACATCTCTCACTCTTAACATGTCACGTGGCATCACATGACAACTTGTTGGCCTTGGTTGCATGCACTGATTGAAACTCTCAGCTTGTCTGCAGTAATTTCAACATATTTTCTCTATGTTGACAAATTCAAGCCCATCCGTTGGCAAATCAGAGAGCATGAGCCCTGATGCCGTTGCCGGAGGGTCAGTTCAGTTCAGAAAATCAAAGAAAAGAAAAAAACTAGAATCAGCATTGGACAAGCTTTTACTTGATGGAGAAATGGAGAGATGTGAGGAAAGCAAAGCACCTCTGACTCAGCATTATTGATTTGTTTTGATCAGGCAACGACAGACTAGTTCTCATTCTAGTGGTTGGAAATGATGTTGTAAACAAAAAAAAACAAAACAACCCTTTTCTAATACTTTCCTAAGCTGCTTCCTGCTTAAGAAAGGAGTAGAATGTGAGGGTTTTTTGGGGGGGGGGCGGGGGGGTTTCTCAGCAGGGCTAAATATTATTTAAAACCTTTCAGTATCAGTATACAAACGGATTACTGGATTTTGATAGCGGTTAAAAGGATTAACTTCCATTATTGAAATTTGGTATTGAAGGTGACACGATGTTTCAATGCCTGACAATTTCAATGCTATTGCGTCTGTACCATAAACATATGACATTTGGAAGCCATAGCCATTTAAGTCATATAGCCTTGTGAGAGCCAGACCTTGCACATACTGTATGGTCCATGCTTTGGGGTTTGCCCTCGGTGGTTCCTCTCGGTGTGTCCAGCCGTGTCACAAGCAAAAGTGTGCACTGTTGGATTTTACCAGAGGAAAATAAGTTTTTGCTGTTCTTCCGATTGGATTCGTAAAGAACTTGTTCTGAGACGTTCTCGAACAATCCCATATATACACTCATAGTTTTGGGGAATACACTGAGATCTTCTCATTTCTCTACCCTCCAGAAAATGGAGGGTGGAGAAAGGACAAATGACTGTAAGCTTGATTCAAACCCAGGCCACTGCAGGTGTTTTGCCTGTATGGTACCGAGCTTATCTGCTTGAGCCACTAGGACGGTCGACACTGAGATCATCTCTCACCTAGATTATGTTCATGCACCGTGAGAGCGTCACACGATCCATTAATCTGATTGGCTAAAGATCAAGGCATGGATTCAAATCAACTGTTCACTGCAAAAGACCAGTCTCTCTTGTGATAGGGACCGGAAAGACCCCGCAAGAAAGACTGGTAGAACCAGGGTCATACTCATAGCTCCAGCAAAGTATTGACCAAGGTCCAAACAAAGGCGCACACACGCACGCACGCACACACACACACACACGCTATACATTTTTTCTGTCCCATTAGATTTGATTCATGTTGGTGTTGAACCAGAGCAGCCAGGCGTAAAAGGCCACCATGCATCATTAATACTACGAGTCAGAGAAGCAACCATCTGCATCCACATCGCATGTGTCACAGATGACGGAAGGGAAGTTCGTGTGTGCATGTGTATTTTGGGGTATACAGTATGTATCCATTGATTGCCATCAAATTCAGCCACTCTGATTTTCTGTGGTGTGTTGGAACGATTATTCTCTCTGTGGATGTTGTGTTTGTGTTATGTCATTGACCCCACACTTGCGACTTTCTGTTTTAGCCTCTGATACTCTGCTAGTGCCTTTAGATTTGTTAATATCCTTTGGTTTCCTTTTTGGCTACAAGTTTCCACGAATGTAAGCTCAAAATCCAGTATTTTTGCCTAGTCAGCCCAGTCGCTTGCGATCCCGTCATGTTATTCACCAGTCCGTCAGCATTTCTCGCGTGATGGAGTTAAATGCCAAATCAAAGTGCTTCACAGTCCAGTAGAAATCTCTCTTGATGGCCAGAGTAATTACAGACCAATACATGGCTGTCTCGTGTTTTCTTAAAGGAGACAGTGAATAACCAGGGCCCCCTCAGAAACCATAATTTCCTTGTCTCTTGATGTAGTTGCAACATTTTTTCTCTGTGAATGAAGCAAATTTCAGTTTGGTGTGCAGTGTTCTGTCACTCTCCAAGCCTTTGATGGGCTACAGGATAAAGAGAATGACCATGCATGAAGGACTGCATCCTCTGGGGGCTGCAAGATATGACAACTGTGAATCAGTGGAAGTGTCGCCAGGCATATCAAACATTTCTGAAAGTATCATTGATGAGTCTTTTCCTTTGGTATTCAAATCAAAAGTAGCACATCCTTCACAGAAAGTTGCCAACTTGTTTGAATTACCTTTAACTTCTGATACTGGGAGGCGCATTGCAGTTTCCTAGATCAGTGGCTGCCAGCCAATTTTCTTTGGACCCCACCTTCTTAAAAAGTACCTGCTCCCGCTGCCCTGTTTCCTTCATGCACACATGTATGTATCGGGTTATGAAGCAGTTTTCTTCTGACATGTTGAACTGGCTTATCGCACTGAGAAGGCAGGTCACCATCGTGCAATCATTTTGAGTGAGGAATAGAGGTGAAGCAGAATGCTGAGGAAAATGGAACAAAGAGAACTTTAAAATAGATTTACACGTGTATTTTCTTCCTCCGCTTTATCTTGTAAGTAAGTTATTAACAACCTCACAACCAGTAAGACCTCTGATCTTTAACGCTTGAGTCTCTTGTGGCCGGGCTATTCAGGGTAAATCATAAGCCCCGTTGAATGTGATTGCCGATAACGGGACAGGCTTCCGAACCTTTGAACAAGCGGGATTTCATTAAATACTCATGGAAGGTTTTGGGCTCTTTCGTCCTCTTTCTGGTGCATGCTGATCCATGGCCACTCTCTGACCTGGACTTTAGCTTTGTAAATTCACAAAAACGACCCTTCAAAAAAGGCAGGGGAAGCAATGGAGACTAAGTCAACTTATTCTGGAAGGGGTTTTGTTAAACGCGCACTGTACCTTATTTTAAAATACAAAGAATACAGAGTTACTGTGAAATAACTACTTTATTCAGCCCGTTTCCTTATGGTTACAGCTTGCATATCCAGGTTGCCTTCTACTTCCAGTAGTTACTCTATTAACACTGGCTAATGCCATATTGCAAGTGCAATTACAAGCACTTACCTAGTTTACTTTGACAACGTTCAGTACAGACATCCAGTTCTACTGCAGTTCTACTACTTACAGAGACATTGCTGATCTGCTCGGCAAACCCAGTGGAGTGGTTGCTGGTTGGGAACCAGTCCGACTTGTCTTTAACGCAACTATGATCCTTTTTATAGATATGTTTCCATGTATCTTTCCAAACTGTCTGTAGGATCAGTAAATTTATAGTGAGTTTAGGATAATGGTACAAACCTGTGGACATGCTCTCAACAAAGAAGAACCCGATCGGTTTATAACAGGAAGCTGCTGTATACTGTATAGCATACTGTACCGCATACTGTGTCACTGTTCTGGGTTGTTCGGTGTTACTGTATTGCTGTGCCGTACTGTTGTGTACTGTGCTGTTTTATCCCACAAACACTACCTTTTAACCCTACTATCTGTATATACATAAATAGCCTATCCCATATACGTACATGCGTCTATCCCATATACATAAGCCTATTCCCTTTATCTATTCTGTACCCCCACCCCGTATTACCCTTGAGTTCTTATTTTATTTGATTTGATTTTATAAGTATTCGACTTACTGCATTACGTTTTAGGAATCAGTTCGTTGGTCAAGTAAAAATTCTTCGGTAGCTACTGTGTTCAGTCTAAGCCATATTGTGTGTAATCACTGGGTGCGTTGCATTGACATTTCACTGCATATATGTATGAAAGTATGTATATGTATGTGACGAATAAACCTCTTGAATCTTGACCCTTGCTTGGACGCTAAAGGGAACCCCACTAGCTTATAACCACAAACACCGGTGAGTGAACTACCCCACATTCTACCGCACCCGTGTTAGACCCAAACGCTCCAAAGCCTAAAAGCTCTGCTCCAAGGCAAACAAGCCAATGGCGAAGCCTGTACCGAAATACGGGTGAACAGTGGTGGAGCGCTTCAAAGGAAGAGGGATCTTAGGACTTTCCAAAACTGATGCGGAGCTCTGATTTATTGATATGAAATGTCGACGAAGCTAGCCGGAGCTAACGTTTGTTGTGTACGCCGCAGCAACATAGCAAATATAAAAAGTTTCGGCAAGTCTGTGGGTTTTTCTTACATTTAAAGTGGATATTGCCGTTTAACTTGCCACCATTGAACTTAAGTTGAGTGTAGCAGTTCGTATTTTTTGTCAACTTGAGGATACCATAGCTCACAGGGATGGCAGCAGTAAGAGCAGAGAGTTCCGGGCTTGGTTTGGGGTGGTGAAATACGAGTTGTTACGACGACATGTTTGCCAATGTAGTTGTAGTCGCGATGGGCTTCTTGAGTGCTTCGTTGTTACCGATTGCTCCTCTAAAACTCAAAGTCTGATTTGTTGAAAACAGCCCCCCGAGCATGCAATTTCGAGGCGGTTAAAGTATATCCCAGAACGCCTCTAGAACAAGACAGGTACGACCAAAACTATCTCGAACTTGCGTGATTGAACCCCAACCTTTTATCTTCCAATCCACCAGCAGTTCTAAGTCAGCAAAGGAACAGCTGAATATACAGCACATGATTGAGCAATTGGTGCCTTTACTCTGCTCGGCCGAGTTGTTGACTGCTCCCGGAATCTCCCCAAACAGAGCGCGCAAAGCCTCAGTCGAACCACCGGCAGGTCGTCTGCGCGAAACCTAGATGAAACGAAGGCATCTGCCGGCGTCCCTTACCAAGGTGCAAAACACTTGGCCGTGTGTGTTGCCGGAGTGTAAGAATGCGACCTGCTGCGGTTGCTGCTGCTCCTGTTCTATTTGTTTGTGCGAAGCCAACTGGTGCGTGCGCAGCCTAATCCCCCTGAATATTCAGTGTGTTCTCCAATCCCCTCTGAGGCATGTTCCCTGAAATAAATAAATAAGGATGTGGCCAAAGCTAGAGTGTGTGTGTGTGTGTGTGCGTGCGTGCGCGTGCGTGCGCGCATTCGTGTTTGTACATTTAAAGCATCCTTTTCTCTCTAATTGAAGCGATTTGGGATGGTTTGTCCGAAAATAGAAGGGAAGGAAGAAAGGAACGGAGGCAGCCATGAAACAGGAAGCAAGGGAGGGAGGACAAAGGGAAGAAATCAAGGAAGGGAAGGAAGGAAGAAGTGAGGATGGAGTGAAAGAAGGATGGAAGTAATTTATAAAGGTGTGCATCATTGACTAGATGTGCATTTCACATTTTTGAGGAAAGTGTTTTGAAGGGGACCCCTTTGCGACTCAGGTTGGACAGAAACACCGCGGCCTTTGTGTCGCCGCAAATGAAGATTCTCAAATGAATGGCGTGGCCCTCCAGTGTGCTGCTGGAGGGACGGCTTTTACCACGGCAAACCGGTGGTTGGAGCAGTACCTTCCCTTGTGCGTGAAAGCATTTGTGTGTCGGCTTGGGTCCTGTTAAGAGGACGTCTCCGACGGTATATCATGAGGTAACCTGGCGCAAAATAAGATGATATAGACGGACGGCATTTTTCACATGTGAAGTTGTCTCCCCATGGTTAAACAGGATGTCTACAGTAAGGGTACATGTTGTGGCTAAGATGCAGCATGCCAATTTCAAAACTCTGGAAACAAATCCCATACGACGTTTAGCAGATATTACTTTTCGGGAGCTCTCGTCTGCTAATTTGACAATACTCACAAACACCACGTGACTGAAATTTGTCTTGAAAGTGTAGGATTCAACTTTACGTATACACGAAGGCTCCTTTGTCATTAAGTCGCAGACGAGACAACTAAAGATTCGTACCATTTGAATTTAATTCCAAAATGAATAGTGCAGTTACCGACAATGTTTCACTGTTAGAAATAGTGCACAGTAAGTGTAGGACCATCTGATTTAATTGGATTTCACTTGACCTGGCTGACAACAGTGTGATCGTGTGGGACCTGTGGGACGTTTATAATACGGAGGCCATGACAGTCACAGGCTGCAGTTTTAAAATAAAAAAAAAGGTTTCAAAATAAAAGCATGACATTAAAGAAATTGGTATGTGTGAAAGTCGACATACAAAACCCTTACTTTGACTGGAGATACTAATAGCCTGTATCATCATTCTTGTTCTACAAGAAAAGTACACCTGTGACGAGACAGAGCTTTTTTTGCCTTTTGTCTGTAGGTTTGGCGGCCGTAACATAAAATCCCTACAAATACGCGTTGTGATCGAAAAGCATGATGCTGCTTCATCCCTCATCGAAGTTGTAAACGTTGAAACGCCCTGATGTCATTTGCTTGGCCCTGTTCCCAATCCGCGTAGTGAGCATGTAAGGGGAACCAGGATCTGTTCTTCCCCTGCTCATGCGCTGTATACCCTCCTCCGCTTACCTCCGGAGGTCCGGCTCGGTTTCTTTTTCATCCTCCCCCCCCCCCCCCCTTTCCCCCTTCTGAAAGATATTTTGAACTAAAACAAATGTCAAAGTAAGAATAGAGAGAGAGAGAGATTTGATTTCCTGTCTATTATGTCTATTTCCCCCCCTAAAACATGTTCACGTTCAACTTTGGTTAAAGCCCATGAGCCGTACAGAGGATACATGTGATAACTATTGTTGACAGAGCCCGCGCGCTGGGTCAGCAGTGAATCTGCCGGGCTTCATGCGCCGCTCCCAGGAGCCGCGCTTTGTGTCTGCTCCGGGACCGGCCTGGAGTGGTGGTTACATAAATAGAATACTCTGATACTACCTGTGACCCCCCCCCCCCCACCCTCTGACACACACAAGACCACTTTCTCCATTGCCTGCTCCGTGCCAGTTTTAATCAGGCTGATATGCGGATGCCCCCTGAAGACCCCCACGCTCTACGCTTGATTTGTCCCGAGCCCGACATCGCCTGTTGTTGCATCCCGGTCCCTTTCGCTTAAATCCTCCTCGTCGTCCCCTTCCAGGCCACGTTGCCTCCTGCTCTGGGCTTATATAA
Source organism: Zeus faber (assembly GCF_960531495.2). Classification (NCBI taxonomy): domain Eukaryota; kingdom Metazoa; phylum Chordata; class Actinopteri; order Zeiformes; family Zeidae; genus Zeus; species Zeus faber. Next base: position 6,619,501 of record NC_137206.1, on the reverse strand, counting down.
GATGTAGAACACATGCAAAGTTTGCCTTTGAGCAGGCCAGCCAACCATGACTCCCAACCCAAATATTTTGAGCAATTTGAAAGGATGAGAGGCATTCCGTGAGTGTTGACGCACAGCACAACAGCATTGGGCCGTTTTGCGATACCCAAGTTTGACGTGGAAGTGCCCTAACTGGTGTTAGGCTTATGGCCGCAAGATGCTGGATTCAATAAATCTCCAACTGAATGGAAGTCAGTGGAAAAAGAAGGAAACTATAAGATTACTAGAAATATACAGTCGGAGAAATACTCTCATGTTTACTTCTTCCAATGAGTGTGTTCTTATTTTATATGATTCCATTATTATTCTATAAAGAGGATGTTAAGGCTTAAAGAGAGGTACTCTATATCTGGGGGTGGGGTTGCCTTGATTAATAGTCTCTTGTTAGTTTTCGAGCGTGTTCCTGACAAGATGGTGGTGAGCATAAACCCAACCTCGAGGCTTCAAATCGTCACAGTCTCCATCTATTTTTTTTTCTAGTCCATTGTTATAATAGCACTGGCATTGGACAGTACTTTATCTATCACTCCACTTCACAGGTTACTGTAAGCAACTATTTTGGTTGGGTACAACCAAATAAATTACAATAAAATCCTAATCTGTTATCTTAAATGACCATTTCTTATTATATAGCATTTATTGTCATATGCGCTGCCAGGACCCCCACGCAAATTGTATCACTCTGAAGGGGGCTCACTCAGTGGCCGCTATAGTGTGCATGCAATACTGTTCAAACCTGCGTGGGTAATATCATGGTTTTAACTTCAACACTGGCCATGAAGCTAACAGCAGGCCTTGGAGCTGCATAGTGGTTGGAGGTTGGGAAATTCAAACTACGATCAAACTACAATCAAACTACGATTATCCAAAATCTGAGTCTGAATCGACCATTAATGAACTCTGTTAAACAAGAGAAAGAGAACACAAAGTCTGTCTGACTGCGGAGAAGAGCCGATCAAGGTTGGCTGCTTTCAACTTATGGCCTTGTGAAAAATGTTCAATTCAACTTTGAGGTGAGGCTGAACGCTTAAGCCTTTGATCATTACAATGCATGCATTTGTGAAAGTGAATAGAGCGAAAGTTCCAAAATATGAGCTTCAATGTTAATATTCGGCAAGGCTGTAGCCAGAGCATGCACCAATGAGCATAAACTGACCGTCCTCTGTTACCTATGCTGGCGCCACATTATGTGTTTCCAGATCGGGGTCGAGTACTCCAGGGTTTTCGCGCTGTTGAATCGTAGCTGTCATCGATATGTGTGTGCGACTGAAAGACTCATATCTATCTAAATACATTACCAATCGGCCAGATCACAACTCAAACAAACATGATTTTATCTGGGATAGCCTTTCCAAAAGCCTCGAATGGCAAAGGCAATTTTCAACAGCCAATGAGACGGTGCAGGATGGCGAAAGCAGTGGGCGAATGTGGACTTCAGAATTGTGACGGACTCATGAGGGTCTAATTGGTGTATAATGACAGCACTGCACGTTCGCCACACAAACAACCACAGCAAAAACTGAAAATATGTAAATAAAAGTTGTTTAGTGTGCGCTGCTCAATCAAAGATTGGAAAAAATAAAAATAAATCAAGTAATGGGGCCCTTTCTGAAGTTTTAATGTCCAGACCAGGACTGCATAGAGGGCTTTATTTTAAGAGATTTGCTTTGACTATCAAACGACAATATGCTTTCAATACCTTACATATGCAGCAGATACTATGCTGCAGTGTCCCAAGAAAGGATATGGAAAGCCACGATGCACTTTTCTTTGTAATGGAGAACAGGTCTAAAAAAAAAGTGTAGCGTGATGAGGACTTAATTAATATTTTCAATTAAAATAAAAATTGGCAAATTAAAGTTCAGTTTATGGCCGCACGGGTGGTGACAGAGGTCCTTAGTCTTCAAGGTCGTGTTTTCTCCATTTAGTAATTCACACAGAATATCAGATAAATACCAAACTACTTCTTAATCAAACAATGAATGTTTATTCATAATAAAATAATTCGATAATATGGTAAAAAGTTAGAGGTAGAAAAACAAATTGAAGCAAGTTAAACACAAACACACAAAAGGGAGGTGAAGAGGTTGTTCTGGTGAGGGGAATTATTAACTACAGATTAAATTGGTTGGATTGGATTGGTTGGTTGCCCCCCAAAAAAACCAATAATTAAAGAAATTAATTAAAAATGTAATAAAAAATAAAAGACTAACTCCCTCTAAACTGAATAATAAAAAATTGAAAAATGAAAAAATTGAACTTGTAGTCCCAAACCAACATCACGGCGCCAAGAGCTTTCATGGGTGTAAGTCTTGTCTTTTGGTGCCGAATAGTCTCGCGGATCCCCACGTGCTGTTTGGTCCAGAATGGTGAGATGCAGCGATGGCTGTTCAGCTGGAGTTGTCCGGGGCTTGGCGTGTTGTAGGTTGGTGCCTCATCCCAAAATTAACTGGACTATCGGTATCATGTAGCGCTCTACACCGGTTGAGGTACACGACGGGAGGTTTAAAGGTATAACAGTGTTGTTGAGGGTTCTCTATGACTCTGCAGAGTCAGAAGGTGATTAAAAAAATTGTGAAATCAAACTCAATGTAAGTTCCTTCCAGTAAGCAGTACCCATTTTCCCTCAAATAGTGACCGGGGCTTTTATTTACCTCAACTGCTGTCTGGGTGCTGTACTCCTCAAAAGAAATACATCCAAAACAAACTGGCACATTTTTTTTTGTTTGGAGACATGGGAACGCACAGTGGACCAGATATCACTCTCTCCATCCAGCAAGCCACCGTCCTGCTCCAAGGCGGAAGTGGATCTAAAATGCTACATGGGCTAAAAATGCTCCTATTATACAAGTAGAAACTAACAAAAACAATAGATCTAAAATAAAACAGCAAACTCGGAACACAGGGTGCACGGTGTGCCCCTAGCGTGGCGCAGTGCTGGAGGAGAAAAAAAAACATTAAAAAAAACCACACCCACACCTATTTAAATTCGGGTTTATAATCGGGGAGATACGGTATCTATAAAACATGTTCGGAATGTTGCGGCTCCGGAAAAAACAGACTTGTTGACCCGAGAAAAGGAGGAGGTCCAATGACCCAGAAAGGGAGGTTGAAGTCCGTCCCCCGCCGTGACGCAACGGCATTTGGACCAGTCGCCACAAGGGGAGCTCTCAGAGCGGGAAAAAGACGAAAGGCAAAGTTCGCCTCAGTGGCGTCCGCGGAGAACACCGAAAGAACCCGGATTACCGTTTCAATTTGTTCTCCTCTTGTTCTTGAGATGTGTCTTTGGTTAAAAGCGTCTTTTTAAGTGTACCTCCACCTTTAATGAAGTGGTCGCTTCGACAGCCATTGTTCGAGGAGTTGTCTCAAGGTTTCCCATCAGTGCGTTGTTGAGGGGAGACGTTCCCGTTTTCATGCCGATGCATTCGAAACCCCTATCTCTACTCTGAATCTTGCAATCCGGCTCGTTAATATCACATTTAATTTAGAACTTCTTTCCAATTACCGCGGTACATTTGAAGCGCGGCGCTGGCTGACAGGTGGCCAGTAGGGAAGGAGGCGGTGCAACTTCCTGTTTCTAGTCTCTTATGTTAGCGCGGACGTAGCGGCGCAAAAGTCAGCACCGTCCAACTGTCTGCACTGGCAAAAAAAGATTTCGAGGGGGACCTGTAACTTGACACGGCGCAAGGTCTGTCAGGTTTATTGTACATTCTACGACGGAGCTATTAATTCTAACACGGCAGGTAAAACAACACCTGGGACGATCATATATCCACGGATCTCCTCCGTATTCATCTTACAGAGGTCAGCTTCATTGCCAACATGGATGGCAAAGGCCCTAGTTGTCCTGAGAGGCGTCCTAATTATCCACGCTCTTCCTGACTGCAAGATATCTGTGCTGCAGCTAATTATCTCCCCACCGTCACAGATTAGTCAGCGCTCCCTCGTCTTCCCTGGCTTGCTGAGCCCCAACGTTTTTGCGCGGTTGGGCGGGGTGAGCTAAATGCGATGTAACCTTTTGCGACGACAAAGAAGAGATTAAATGTGCTGTGTTGTGAAATACGACCCTCTCTCAGATGTATCCCGTTAGAGGCGCTCATCCCTGAGTATGTGGCAAAAGACTGAGCTCAGCCAACGAGTCTCCAGCCATTTGCCACAGATAAGGTCCCCGGTGTGAACGGAGATGCTGCAGTAAACAAATCGCTTTTACAAACCCTACCGACGATCCGATGAAAACATGGAACAAAGGCGCACGCTAGAAGTTGTAAGGATGGCACGGAAAATTAAAGAGATTATTGATATTTGTGATTTTCTTGCTACTCACCGATGGGAAAATCTGCTGGTCCGGCCACGCTCTGCCTCCGGTGAGGCAGCTTGACACATTGATCTCTCTTGGCTGGGAGTGGTGCTTCATTTAATGATTCTTTTGATGTTTGTAAGTACTGTATATATAAAATATATATCTTGCAATCAATACAAGACTTACTTGTATGAAATTATTTTGTGATCACACTCAGGGCTATTGGGTGCAGAACTTGTAATCATTTTATTTTTATTTTTTTTTAACGAATATGCAGAAATATTAATTGGAACTACTGCAATAAAATCGTGATCTTTAGAGGTTTGACCCAACTGAAATAGCAATTTCCATTTAAAATTTGATTCCTTTCAAATGAATAACAACCATATGAGCCCTGAGTACCAGTCATACAAGATATTACAGGGAAAGGGCTGTAGGCGCATTTCTAACCACATCACCAACAACAGAAACAAAAAAGACCACTGCGGACCAATTCTAGGTCACCTTTAAATAATTTGTAGTCCTTCACTATTCTGAATGAGCTTGCATTTAGACTGTGTTTTTGAATTATGAATCCCAGCGCTTGGAATAATTAACCCTTCATCTTCACACACAAGAGGTAGTTTCCAATGCATTCTGGCCAATAAGTTGAATGGGTAGGTCTGAATCCACTTATGTTACAAACTCATTCTAAATGTAGCCCAGGCCCGCCTCTTTGCTCTCCAGTTTTGTGGATTTGCTTCCACGGCAACGCATCCTATTTCCACTCTTCACAAATGAGCCAGTGTGTGATGACCCAGCCAGAGCTGCCCCAGGATGTCTGAGTGGCTGTACCCTAGCATGGATACAGCCCTCACGAACTCAGAGGCATCCAAAGAATTCATTACTGTGGCAACCACGCAGGGTGAGGTGAAAGAGGTGACACTGAAAGTCATTTTAACTGGTGACTGAAAATAACAACTTAAGGATTTATCCCTTTGAGAAGCTGCCTCAAATACTCTTAAAAACTGAACGATTTTCCAGCCATCATCCAAAGCAGGTGCAAGCAGCTCATATCTGCCTAATCTGCCTGTCTACTAGTCACTTTATGACTAATATAAGCCAAAATAATAATAATAATAATAATAATAATAATAATAATAATAATAATAATAATAATAATAATAATAATAATGATAATAATAATAATAATAATAAATGATTGTTGTGTGTGGATGGGATGGTTTGAGCAGCCGCACCTGAGGCTTGTTGGTTGGCTTACAAATATATGTAATTCGTATGTAAGTAATAAGGACAAACAAGCCATTGTCCTTGGTTCTTAAATACGAACGTACACTAGTAACATGTAGTACGCCATTTCCGACGCAGGGCTCTCTGGCTGAGACACTACGCCACAGCTGGTCTCAACGCTCCAAAGCTCGCCGCACTAGGTTTCTTTCTCCCGTGACTCTCTCTCGCTCTCCCTTTCACTCTAACAAAATGAGCCTTCTCTTGGAAAGCTCGCTCTTTACAATTCAGGTCATTTCAGTGACCTAGTTTAGACCCCAATGATGATAATTGCACTGGCAATACAAGCAAGTTCTCTTTACTGGACACATACAAAGAGTAACAGCCACCTGAGGAAAAAAGGGAAGAGTTACGTTTATACATATACTGTATATAAACAGAGCGATGCCGGTAGTGAGAGAGAAAGAGAGGGGGATACAAAGTGATCTGAAAGTGTGTGTGTGTGTGTGTGTGAGAGACAGAACGGCAGGAGGGGAGACTTCAGTGAAAGACGACGCCATTACGAGATAATGTTTTTCCAGGAGAGAAAAAGGGCGACTAAATAAGTGTGAAATTAATGTTACATTACTGAGCCTTCAACTCAAAAAACACATCTGAAACGAAATCCAATTAGACAGCTCTGGAGTTTTGCCTTGTAAAGCTTTTTGAACCGGTTAATTCTCTATCATGGGAAGCCTTCACACAACACCCAACCCAGAGCTGTTTTTAACTGAGATGGAAGATTACTAATCTAATAATACAAAATTACAATTTTTATTATTAGGGGTCCCACCCAATTCCTTTTGTTAATGAAAAAGGGAATTCAGTAGTCTATGGATGTCATCGATCTGCCACACTCAGACAAGATGAATAAAATTTGTATTCAAGGCAGTTCCGGCATGCCATGGTTCAAGTTTGATCCAGGTCAGTCAATTTGTTGTGGAATAATTTAGTCGCACAGGTCACCTGATTTGTAGTCGAGTGATTGGTCAACAACCAGGTCCTTACCACGACAGCGACTCAGATGGTGGATGGGACTGAAGTCAGAACTTCATGGATCCTACGAACCCGCAGACAATCCAACATGGCATCGTTCGAGTTTCGTCCAGAACGCCGCTTCAGTATTGTCGAAGAAGTTTGTGATCACCAATCGCAAACTCACCAAGATGGTGCCATGCGCGTAACGCAGGCTCAAGTTTACAGCGTACACAGATCATGTGATAGCACTGCAGTCTCGTGACACACAGATATAGTCTTGATTGGACTTTAACTAATAGAATATAAAATGCAAACTCTTAACCATATGAAGTTACAAATTGACAGGTATTATTTTATTGCTATTAACCTTTATTATGTGAAAAAAACAAGTTAAAGTATTACCAGGAGACAATTGTATTAAACAAAGCGCAGCGTATTAAACGTCGTAAATCGATATGCTTCTGAGGACCACTGACACGCACCATATTGAGTTTTACAAAATAAAAACCCAGTAATGTCTGTCAGAATTTATAGACATTCCAGAGATATCAATGTATACAAACATGACTTATAATTACTGGTAACAATGACCATGAACAATTACATAATACAGGGAACATGTATTTGTGTTTTGAAATATTTACATTATTTTTGTGTTCCCTTCCATCTACTTCAAAGATTTTTGAGGTACATGGAATTACAACAAAAATGTATAGCCCACTACACAATGTATTTCATTATATACCCTCTACAATTGAAGTCAGTTAAATTTCTTACCTTAGTTTATTTATAGGTTTATAAAATACATTATTGTGAAGCGATTTTCTGTTGACTAAAATAATCGTGATTATCATTTTAGCCATAATCATGCAGCCCTACTTCAGAATGGTAAGCGCCCTTAGTTGCAGCGTAGGAAACCCAACCCCAGCTGCAAACACCGCCCGATCACAAAATGACACTGTAACCAGGCCACAACAAATGTGACCCACCACATACTTTAGATACATTTGTTGGCTTTTGACTTTTTTCCCCCGCATCATTGGGTAGTGAAGAATCAGAGCTTCCAAACAAGCTGTCACTTTTTAACTATTTTTAAAGCTATGACTTATGAATGACAAGGGTGTGACAAACCGTGTTCGAGAAAATCACCTTCAAAGTCCCCCCTGCGCCCCCCCCGTTGCTTCATTCAGCCAGCTCTTGACACCCTGCTGTATGGCCACATCCCTGCATTGTTCTTGTGTTTCTAGGGAATTTGAACAGCGTCCTCGTCACATCCGTTTTTATAAAATAAGCTTTTCACAGTAAGAATATACATGTTTTATAAATGTGGAATTATTTAGAAGTTTGAAAGTGCCAACAACACAACAAAATGTAGAGTCTATCAATGATATGAGTCTCTGTGTATCAGCTTCTGTGCGTCATTTTATATAAATGTGCGTATGCCAAATACCTTACAAGTTGTTGGAGTTATGTGGGCTGACCCCAACCTGCAATATGAATGAGAGCTTCCTCCACCCACTTCTCATAATCCATAACACGGGGACGAAAGTTTTCACAGACAAGTGAAACCGGATCCTCTGCTTGTTTACGGAAGTGACGTCAGCGATACTTTTTCGTTGGTACACGCCCCCTCCACAATGATGTCTCCGTGTGTGTGAAAGTGGCACAATTTAAAGGTTGAACTATCAAAACAGTTTCACATTGTGACTTCACATCACATGGAATATGGAGGAATGATCTTCACCTGGATGGTCGCTTTAAAGGAAACATCGATAGGCGTTGTTCAGCGTCTCAGTAAGTGAACTGTTTCCCCATGTAATCTAACGGGAATATTTAACTCCACGGTTTAATATTTAACTCCTTATTTAACTCAATTTTTCTACTATTTATACACCAAACTCGCTTTTGAAAATATGTTGAGATAAAAAAAATTAAAAACAAAGGCACACTAATCTGGAAACTCTAATTTTCCTTCCAGAGGGTTTTTTTTTCCAGTTTATTTGGCTGCTCCTGGCGATTTTAGAAATGCATGAGATAGCGGATTTGCTGCAGCGGGTCACAAATGAACTTCTGCAGTCACAAACACACCAGAACAGAAAGCCAAAGCACACTCAACCATTGAACTTTATTGAAGGGCCAACTACCCTGGACGCTGTGTATGGGGGGGGGGGGACGGTGAGGAAACTTCATTTATAGATAAAATTTAACTCTATCTAAATTGTCAGCATTTATTTATGATATACTGTACATATAGCCTTGTTTTGTATTTTATAGCCTCATTTTTTCACCACCCACTTTCTGAACCGCACCTTTTCAGGAAGTGAATTTCCCACTCATTCACACATTTAAGAAAATTATATGATCAGTTTTAAGCCTGGAACCAAACTTGTTAGGGATGATGGTCAGGATGAACCCAACCCAGGAGTGACGAGGAAGGTGGAGACAGATGATGGGATTGCTCACTGTGGACAGGTGTGCAGTGGCAGGGATGTGACATGACACCAGGCACAGACAGAGGGAGCCAGAGGGAGCCAGAGAGGGACAGAAGGACCTAGAGACAGACAGAGGGACCTAGAGAGGGACAGAAGGACCTAGAGACAGACAGAGGGACCTAGAGAGGGACAGAAGGAGCCAGAGAGGGACAGAGGGAGCCAGAGACAGACAGACAGCGAATCACGGCAGGGGAGGATCATGACAAAACCAACTACAGGATGAATCGTGACCATAAAACATTTGATCTGAGCTAAAAAAAAATAAATAAAATTGGAAACTAAAAAAAAGGCAAAGATACAAGACTGTGTACAAAAGGAACTACTCATCCCATAAACCACTGCAAATTATGTCTTGACCTCGAAACTCTAACCTCTGGTACAATAGTTATTTTATTATGTATATGTATATGTGTGTGTATATGTATATATGTGTATTTGTGTGCATGTGTATGTATGTATGTATGTATGTATGTATGTATATGTGTATATACTGTATATGTGTGTGTGTGTGTGTGTGTGTGTGTGTGTGTGTGTGTGTGTGTGTGTGTGTTTGTGTATATATATATTTATATATAGTAATTGATTCAAAAACAAATGCAAAGTATTCAAAGGAGTAAGAAGCAAAGTATCTTCATGTTATCTTATCTTTCATATATATATATATATATATATATATATATATATATATATATATATATATACTGTACATATATATATTCTCATCAAGGCAAATCACATGGGTTCAGGGTAGAGGTGCCTAATTGTGACTTCGCCCATGTAGACACTGTTGGATTCGTCTTGAGGAGTAGATGCGATTTGATCCCTCGTGGTCACATTACCCTTAAGGGAAAAGCCCTCAATGGGGTCCCCTAAAAACTTAGCCAAAATGGTGACCCCGACGCGGACCTGGCAAAAGAACCGTGCAGATTTGAAGCATGGATGAGAACGCATACATCGGTCGCTTTTAAATGGCAAACATTTATTCCAATCATTTAAACAATGCACAGGTTGTCATCAACCCTGATCAATGTGCTCTGAAACCAACTCCAAATCTGATCGCTGCATCAAAACCACTGTTGCAAGGGTGTTGATCCTGGACCCATGTCCTTTTTAAAAAAAATCACTTATTTTACTCAATGGCAAATGCATTTAAAGTTTACAGAGCTTTTATTTTTTTTTGCTGCATAGGATTCGTACAGCTCATCACAGCATGATAAAAACATATTTATTATTTATCCAGGGAGAACACGCCAGGCTACACATGCAGGTCCATTCACAGTGCTGTCCATTAAAGATATATTTCCTACCCAAGTGTCACGTCAACACGTCTCGATCTCACAGGCCTCCTGGACAGGTTCCAAATCAGATGCAGTGATTCAAAACATCTTGTAAACACTCATATTGTATTATTTGGCAAATCAGATTAGATAATATGCTGTTCATCTGGGTATTTGCCTGTTGTCTTTAAGAGATGTCTTTCTGAAGGTAGAAAGACAGCGTGGAGGCTGGGAAATAAAGCAGACGACTGTTTTGGATTATTACGTTGATACTTAAAAGCATGTACTTTTGCCGCGATCAGATAACACAGCTGAACGTCTGCTGCCTAAATCATTCGAATGGATCCATTTTGGAAATACCTTTTTTTGTCCACCTGAGACGCTGATCTTAGAATTCAGACACATGCATCGGTCGCTAATGTCACTCCCGTGTTAAACCACCTTTCCTATCTCACAAACACACACACAAAATGATACACCGTTCTCTCCCTATTATGAGATTATAAATGTATATATAATATGAAATCAAATATTCGGTGGTGGCCATATTGGGTGTACCAATAAAAACGGCCATTTGGCGAACAAAATCGGCATCATTGAGGAAGACTTATCGAGCCTCAGTACGACGCGGTGAGGAAGACAGCGAGACACAACCAAGACATTTGTGTGTGAAATCGAACATTCGCTGATGCTTATGGGCCACCTCCAAGCAACCTCAGGTTTTCTCAACTGGGGGCTGTAGTTAGTACTTGGCACAGTGCGTATCAGCAACACCTGGGCAACCGGCGATAACCAGTGACGAAGCACCGATTCACAAATAAGTGGAGGGTTTAAGTAGAGATACAGTAGCTGACTCACTCCATAGACTGCCCTCGCTCGGTCACAAAGAGGCAGAACGAGCGCGTGAAGAAATGGTTTTATTTCATGGTGAGTTGGTGTGCCAGCTTTTTTTTTTTTTAACCATCTACTGCTGTTTTGACCAAGAGCTTTAAATTGAGCAGAAATGTTTTTTTTTTTTTTTTTTTGTCAATACAAGTAAGGCGGGAAATCATACGGTGGCGTCAAATTCTTTTTTTGTTATTTTTGTTATTACAATATTGTTATTTAGAAATATTTCTTAATATAGTGGAAACAGCGGAGCACAGAGAGTTTAGGCTGAGATTAAATCCTTTTCTCATAATAAGGTGAACATTTGTCAAAATAACAAGATCAGTGATGAGAAAAAAACGTCTTTGCTCATTCTAAAATACTTTTTCTTGTCGTTTTTATGACATAGCCATAGAATCAACGTATTGCATCAGAGAAAAACATTAAATAGCTCAAATTATGGATAAAAAAAAAAAAAAAGATTTAAATGCCGGAGGTGGCCTTTAAGTCAAAAATCCCAGTTGCGTTTTTAAGGATTTTCACAGCCTTGAGTGATTCAGGATTTGACTATAATTAACCTATAGTTTGCATGCAGCTGGATTTTGGGTAATTTGACAAAACAAATTCACTACTTAAAATGTTACCGATTTCTTCACAGAAACACATGAATTGGATGCCACTGTATGGAATCAACCCATGATCCCAGCTTTTGTCATGTGCCTTTGTCATTTGTTAAATACTGTAAACATTTTATTTTGTGACCTTAATTAACAATAGTAGGGGGAGGGCACCACTTACTTTCAATAACAAATTTACAAGGAGCAACAGTACTTAGATAAAAAGGATTGTCAGGTTACTATTAAACATAGAATAAAAAAACAACGTTTAACACTTAAGTAAGTGCCATGTTAACAGTAGATTTCTGTGATATTACACTAAAAAAGTGGCCATGCAAATGTCACAGGGATAGAACAAATCATGTACAATATAACGCAGGCTTGCTGTACAAAATACTGAAAAATACAGATGTTCTATTAGTATATACTGTAGTATGAGGGTTCCTTACTTTGGCAAATATTTTATATATTCAAAAGTGGCATTGGCAAAGCGGCCCTAAATAAGGATATTTTTTGTAGGAATACTGGTGCTGATATTGGGTTGTGAGTAATGAATGTATTCTGTATCTACATGGAGACATGGAATACTGTTGGATACTAGTTTATGGAGCCATGTCATCTGACCATCTTTGCAATTCGTAAAAAATAAATAAATAAATAGATTTTAAAAAAGAAATCTTAAAAAATAAAAATAAAAATACCCACTCAACCTTGGCATATCCATTTACCTAACCGATGCATATCGGTTAGGCTTACAGCATCATCATTTGTAGAAAATCAAAGGTTAATGTAAAAAACCATCAGCAAAATCATTGTAAACAACTAAAGGTCTGAAAAGTACCAAATGAAACTGCAATCAAGTTGTGATGTTTTGCCACCAACAGCTGATAATGTGCGCGTGAACACTCCCTTCGTTGTGACAGAAAATGTACAATTATTTGATTGGCTGTGTGCTTCATGCTTAAAGGTTCCAATTGAATAGTGGCACAGTGTGTTGTTGGGTTGGGGTTGGGGTTAGGGTTCGTCTCAGTATGTTTTTGTTCTTCTTCGGGAAGCCCACAAAGACTGAAATGCTTCAACGGAAATCATTTTAAAAAGCTACAAGATCAACTCATCATTCAGAATTAGCGGCTTCAGATTTTCTCTGAAGTAGTTCACGGCTGACACATATGTACTAACATATGGAAAATCACAACAAGTTTGTCTCAGTTATAGTAGACAACAAAATATGAGTCTGTGGAATATCAGGATATGCTCAGATAAGATCAGCGATTAAAGTATGAAAGGTACAGTTAAGGTGTACTTCAGTGCAAGTCACAGCATATTTGACTTCAGAGCTACAGAGGGAATGCTAAGCACACTTATGGTTCAGTTTTTTTTCTGTTGAGTATGTGGTACCTTTACAGAAAAGAGACAATGTACAAAACATATCTGTTAGATATTCATCTTCCAGTCTTTTCTTTTTTGTAAAATAATTTGTTATTTCTCTATTAAAATGGTACAATATATTGTATATTAAATAATTTATTCTCTTTTTTTTCTCTGATGTAGCACCCTTTTAAAACAGACACAGTATTTTCAGTGCAGTGCACCTTGGTTTAACAGCTATGGTACAATAAATTTGCAATAGTTTGCTACAGCTTTAACTTTGAAGTGCTAGTCACAATATTCATTAATTTGTGATAAAGTATGTACAAAACATAAAAGACTTTCTATAAAAGTTATTCCTCTCCACCATACCACTGACACAGCATTCACGCGACGATAGGTATCCTTTAGGAGTAACCAAAGAAAATACACAGTGATTTATTTCTACAACACTTAAAAGGGTTGTGCTTTAGTGTCGACAACGTCCAAAATTCTCATGCTGGATAAAATCTTTCCTTTTGGCACTAAAATGATGTATACAGATGACACTTGTGACATTGGTTCATACCACGGTTACAGGGTTTCCCTTTGGCAAAAAGAAATCCACTAAAAATGCCCAGATTTTTATTTTTAATTTTGTTCGTAGTTTAATTTTATTCATTTATTTATTCATTTATTATTTAAAATTTATTCCTTGAACGTTGGGGTCATTGATGTTCCCTTGTAGAAAATATTCCGAGTGTTATCTGGGCTGTTGGCTCTCTCGGGAATCAAAATGATGTTATTGACCTTTCTCCGCAGCGTCGAGTCTCGACTTGATACTAATGAAGGGGCCTCTGAAGTGGACTCCCCACCTCCTCCTCCTCCTGCAGTTCCCGAGCCACTGCCATCCCCCGGAGTAACCCGGATGGTGGAGAGGCCCTGCGGATGCAGCCTCTGCTCACTCTGCCCAGTGCTCTGGGTGTGCACGGTAACCACGGGTGGGGTGGCGATGGCAGCAGTGGTCGCAACCGTGTGATTGCCGTGCTTCCTGTCGATGGAGCCCTCCATCGTAGACTCAGAGCTCTCTGAATCCCTGTTTAGATCGTTGAGCTCGAAGGACTGCCTCAGGCTCCCTCCTCCACCTCCCACACCGCCACTTGCAGCTGATCCACTTCCGGTGCCTTGATCCAGCGACCGCCACCTCCACGTACCACTTCCGTCCGTGGATGGGGCTTGGATTACGGGCCGGTTCTCAGGATGGGCCTCAACTCTGACGATTGCCCCGGTGCTCCCTGAGATGCTGCCGGTGTTGCTTCCCAATGAACTTGGCCCTGTGGTGCTGCCGGGATCCTGGTCAGGTAGCGCTCTGTAGCGTGGGGGGCCCTGGCAGCTTCCATTGGTGCCACAGCCCAAGCTGCCCTCGTCCAAGCTCTTGGAGTGGGTCTGCAGCAGGCCCTGTTGCTTGGACATGGCAATCACCTGCATGATCCGTGGAGGCTGGCTGCTGGGCCCATTGTCGTTAGTTCTACAGGCAGCAACTTTCTCTGCCACTAGTTGCCAGTTGGCATGTGCTGTGCTATTTACCACCGCCATCCCTTCTACTCCCCCCTCCCCCATTGTGTTGTTGTAGTGTTCATGGACCTCCTCTGGTATGTGAACCAGCTGCGAAGATCCCGGTCGAGACTGCATGGCCATCCTAGCCCCACCGGTTATCCCGCTGCAATTACTTGGCAATGTGGTGCTGGCACCTGTGGCCAGTTTGGCCATGTAGGGATGGACAGATGTGCCACCGTCGAAACTCCCGCTCAGTCCCAATTCAGAGCTGGAGCGTAGCTCCATGCTTCCGTGGTGGTGCGGGTGTTGGGACGACTGACCGGAGGAAGAGTCCATCGAGGAAGAGAAGGAGTCTGGGACCTGCAGGGAACATTTTCGGCCGTCATTCTTGCTCTTCCACTGGGACAGCAGCTGCTTGGAGCGGCTGGAGTCCATGGAAGCGTGGTGGAGTGTGGCGGCATGGCGCCTGGCAGCCTCCTCGTATGCCGCCATGGCCTGGGGGGTGTGGACGCGTGGCAGGGTGTGGCTGAAGGTCGCGAGCGGTTCCTTGCCCATGGGACTGCGGGGAGACATCACATCTGCCTGGGTGCCAGGGCACTTCTGGCCCTCCCCGGGCCGCTGCTGCTGCTGCTGGAGGCCACGGTGTAGCAGGGCCTCAGGGAGGGAGATGGGAACACCCTGCTCTCCAGCCAAGCTGGCCTTCATCTGCAGGTGATGCAGGATGGCCTCCTGACTAATGTGAGGCAAAGAGCACGGTGGGTAGTGGAGTGGAGGAGGGAGACGGCTGGTGCTGGACACCTCACTTGGCTGGAAGTTGCCCACTGCATACAGTCCCTGGAAAGAACAATGAAAGCATTTGTGATTTGAGATGAAAGTGTCATATTCTACTTCCTCCTGCTGCATAAAACAAATGGCCTACAAGGCAATTGAATTCTGTAATATCCTAATGCGGAACATGTACTGGATATAAAGGTATTGTCTGTGACTGATCAAAATCTAAACAAATGCATTCAAGGATTTACTTCTTCTGCCTGAAATCAGCACATATTCTGCATTTCACTAGAATATAAACTGAGAACACTAATCCAATCACATTGTCATTGATATCCGGAGAGTCCTCATCATAATACACAGGACCAGAGGAAACTCTATTCTACATTCAGCAATGATTCCACCACTGCTAAAGAAATGGCAACAATCAAATTCACACTTAAAGCCACAACAACTAGAGTTCATCCATCCGTCTTGTCGAGGGGGTGGAGCCTATCCCAGCTGTGGGTGAAAGACACTTATTATAGGGTCACACATTCACACCCCGGGGCAATTTAGAGTCTCCATTCAGCCTAATCTGCATGACTATGGAGGTGGGGGGAAATCCATGCAAACAGGGAGAACATGCAATCTCCACAAAGACACAGGCCCCAGATAACATTGTAACCCAAATCTGTGTCTCAAATGGCGTACTACGTACTACATACTACATGTTTGTATTATAGTCCAGTGTGCTTAAGTACATGAGCAGTAGAATGATGGGACATAGTCATACAGCCGCTTAACTTCCTTTAAGCACATTGTGGGTTGATGTCGACATTGCATAGAAACGTTTCTACGGTGGCCTTGAGAGCTAAACGCAACGCAACTAAAGAAAACACATGCAAAAAGACAAAACATAAGCAAATTAAGAAAACATCTTCACCAATATGACAACACATGCGCAGCATTTAGAAAACGCACTGCAAGTCCAGACGTGTTGGAAGAGCTGCCTAGCAAAACGCTTTGCAAATTCGAAAAACACAACCGCATTAATGGAAAACACAAACGCAAAAGCCACATTATGAAAGTGAGCCAGCCCATTACGGAGGTGAGCCAAACCGAATGCACTGATTGATTCAGAATCACGTTGGCTCGTTTGCATATTTTTTAAGTGTCCCAATGGTATCAAGGGATCAAAATTTAAAGCGCATTGTAGGTTCGACGAGTCTGGCGCACAAAATTTAAAAGCAGTCTTTCCGAGTTCGGCTTTGAATCACGGAACATCTAATGTAAACCAGTCCCGAGAGCAGGTTTGATACTCACCTACACTGAGGTGTAATAGTAAAGAGAGAGGGACAGCCAACTTCTTCATAGAGAGTACAATGATTAGTACTGTAGGCATCACCACTAATAACTCTTAGAGCAGAGTGATATATACTGTAGCATCTAAGGGCTGACTCAGTTAACAGCAGCATGTCTATATATTACATCACCGTAATCCAAGATGGAAAATAATACAGTTTCAACAATTATTTCTATACTAAACGTGGGAAAGCAGGCTCTATTTTGATAAAGAAAGTCAAGTTTCGGCCGCAGCTTTTCAACCAGTATATCATTATGAACTTTAAAAGTGAGATTATCATCAATCAAGATGCATAAATATTTATAGTATGGGACTCTTTCAATAACTGTACAGATTAGAGTGATCATCTGAAGTTTGCTTAGATCGATTTCCTTATCTCTTGTGAATAGGTTTTATTTCAGCATTCAACACAAGTTTGAGATGGATAAGTGCCTCTTGAAGAACATTAAAAGAAAGTTGCAGATTGTCAATAGCCAACTGTATGGAGTCAGCCCAAGAATATAAGATAGTGTCATCTGCGTACAGATGGACACCACAGGTATTCAAAGACTGCACAATGTCATTGATATAAATAGTGAAAAGTACCGGTCATAAAACCGAACCTTGAGGGACATCTTTTGTTATCGATAAAAATGCAGATTACCCATTTTCACATGCTGCTGTCGATCAGAGAGGTTGTTTTTTGGAACCATCGATAAGCATTGGGGTCACAGCCAAAAGTTTGCAGTCAGTATTAAAGCGGGGAATTATCAATTGTATCAAAGGCTTTCGATAGGTCGATGAGAGCAGAGCAGCACAATGCTTCTTTTTATCCACCGCTGTCACACTACAATTTTAAATTAAATATGTTGCAGAGATGGTGCTGTGGTTAGCCCTGAAGCCAGATTGGAATACCTGGCTAAAAAAGTCTTGAGTTGATTACGAGATGGGACGATAGTTATTAAGATCACTATTATCTCCTCCTTTATGCAACGGAGTAACGTGAGCAACTTTAATACAATGGGAATTTTACCCGATGAAATAGATAACTTATATGTTATATATGCTGAAATCATCAAGGCAGAGAGCTAGAGAAAGAAAGGGTCCAAACTGTCTTCTCCAGTTGTTTTATTGGAGTCATTTGCAAGAAGTGCTCCAGTAACTACACTAGGAGTGAGAAGCCGGAGGGCAAACTGAGGGACGGGACTCATAGTATGTTCAGACCATTTTCAAATAGGTGACCAGTTGTGGCAAACTGTTGGTTCAAAACTGTGCATATTTCCTTGTGATCAGATATCACACACTAAATTGACCTTGAGAGCCAGAAATTCCAACTCTTCCTGTACAGTAACCTTATTGAGAACTATAGCTTAAAGACATGATTTAATGTAAATGGACACCCCACCTCCTCTTGCATTTCTGTCTATTCTCAACAAAGATATTCATTTAAAGAAACCTCAGAATCACTGATATTTTTTCTTTGGCCAAGTTTCAGTCAGCACTAATATATCAGGGTCCGTTTGATGAACCAGAATCTTCACATGATCCAATTTTTGATATTGAAGCAGACTTCTATTATTCTATTTTTAAATGTACAGTAGGAGCCACTTCGAGAGGGCGGCTGGACAATGACAGAGACCAGGCGGGAGGTGATTGGGACGTTGCTGATCCCCGCAGGGTCCCTGTCTGGTCCCTGTTCAGATCTTGCCTCTAATGTTATCCCCCTCGATGACGTGATCTGCGCATCGGCACCTGGGAACGCCTCCAGGCTTCGTTTGTGGAAAAGCAGTTGCAATGCTTTATCTGTCCACCGGGAAGAGCAGTGGTTCAAAGCGTAAAGCAACTCACGTATACCGTAAAATATTACGTTTGTTTAATGAAAAATATACATGTTTTGGAACGGAACATATTTGCTGTACATCTTATAGAATCAGCATATACATCTCTGATTTTAAAGAAGGAATGATTTAAAATAATTAATTAGGTGTTATTTTTGTAGATGTATTTAATTGAATGAAACTAATGAAAACACCTTGTCAGTTACTCCCCCTTATTTCCCAATGTTGACAAGTATGGGGTTAGCGCACCTCCCTGCCTGAACCCCGCCCCTACACCTGGGTGAAGAGCACTTCGCTGCGGATCAATTCATCAATCAATCCCATCCTATCTGATCTGGAACCCGCTGCACTGTGCGGCTCAGACAATTAAAGTTCATTTCAAAAAGCTGTTCAGACGGACCTCATACCTTAAATTAGATATTTTCTCACTCATTGTGAAATATCGCAACAAATTTAATCGCAATACTAAATGTATCGAAAAACCTCCCATATCATGTGTTTTCGCACCGCAAGCACTTTTTCATAGTTCTAACAACAACTAACAACTAACAATTTTTAGGGGGAACCGTCCCTTTTATTGTGTCTGCACTGCAGGAACTACTGAAGGAACGACTGTTGTTCTTAGAGCTCTGTTTTGAGTAACTTTGCTCATACTCCAGGGCAGGGACTAACCTTGGACTAACGTTTTGGAACAGTCCGGGTTTAAAGGAATGTCACAACGCCTCGAATGCATGATCTGAGTGGTATTTTCGGCAGAATGGTTCAAAAACATGTTTTGGGGATCTCAGAGACCTATATTACAAGTGTATAAAGGAGCATAATATGTCCCCCCCCCCGGATGCACAGATAACCAGGCCCTACCAGGTAGACAGCGATAGCACCTCCCAACAAGAAGCCCAAGTAGACATCGATGGCGTGATTCTTGTACTGGATAATCCGGGTCAGACCGCAGATTATGGCGCAGATGACAAAGGAGAAGACCAGCAGTGGCTTAAGAAGCTTGGACGAGTCGGTCAACGTGCTGTTGAAGTACATCTGTGAACAAAGATCAAAAACCATCTGCTTTGCATGTGAGAGATAGAGAGAAGAAGCCAGAGATAAGACACAAAGATGGTGACGGGAAAGTTGCTCCCTCGACTGATTATTAGTTGTATTTTAGACTGTGTGAGTCAGCATCTTCCATCAGTAAAGACGGTTTATTAGTGGAGATTTATATTCCAGCCCATACCTCGACCGCTTGGCTGAAAGGTTTCTATCATGTTATGTGGAAGTGTTTTTTTTGCCTGACCTTATTTTTTGCAGGGAACAGTGCTTCCTTGCTCCAGATGCATCACGATTCTTGTTTTTTAAGTCCCAAATCCACCACTTTCTTCGGAAATAGCCAGGAAAACTGAACAACAATTGCATAAAATTCCCCATTTTGCAAGGGAATAATCTATAGCTACCAGATCATCCACCCAGGATTAGGGTTAGTCTCCACCACCTGAAGCTCAATCTTTACAAGACAGAGTTCCTCTTTCTCCTTGGGAAAGACACTCACACAGACCACTCCATTACCATTGAGGGCACCAAGGCATTGCCCTCTCAGACCATCTCTGCCATGCTTTTGCAGGTTTTCCATCTCTAAACTCCGCAGAATCCACCCGTTCCTCACAAGGGTAGGGGTGAAAGTCCTGGTCCAGGCATTCTCCGAGACCACAGCAACGCTCTTGTGGCTGAACTACAGGCCTGTTCCATCAGACGTCTACAGCGTATCCAGAATGCAGCTTGTCAAGTGTTTAACCAAATGAAATTCTCTCATGTCAATCCCCTTTTCTGATCACTTCACTGGCTTACAGTCTTTGCGCGCATCACACTGAAGACACGGGTAATCTTCTACTCTCGTACATTAAACTGCTCCTCCATAGTATCAATCGCTGATAAGGCTCCAAACTCCGACTCATTTGCTCCGCTCCTCCATTCTAACCCTCCACCATTGTTACGTCTCTCAAAAGTCGTTAATCCCAGTTGGAACAAGCTCCCCCCTCCTGTTAGAATGGCTGAATAGCTTCCCACGTTCAGTCATAGGACGAGACGAGAGCCATCTCTTTAGGCCGCACCTGGACCCCACGTGCGTTGACCTCTCTATCTCATAAGGATCTCTATATCCCTTTACGCTTGGAAAAATTGCTACTGATGTTACTTATTCCGATAAAAGGTTCAGCTGGCTTTGACTGTAATTAATAGTTGGATTGACTACTACTGACAAAATGTACTTATTGTCAGTTGCTTTGGACAAAAGTGTCTGCTAAATAATGTAACATAGAAGAGCATTTCTGGGGGAAACACTGGACACCATAATTAATATTTGAACGTTCAGGGAGAAGTAAACTGTGACACAAATAACCTTTAAGAGCATACATGTACTCTGTACTATACTCCCTTTAGTTCTTGAGATCGTCGTCAGGAGAAATGACTCGCAGTGAAGAGCTGCAAGTCCACTCTGACAAAGCAATAAAGAATACCAGGTTTAGAAGAGGGCTGGCCAGCTTAGACTCTTCTGCTCTTTTTGGACTCCTTTTCTGTTGTCGCTCCGTGTCATTATATGGTTTCTGATGAAGTGTCGCCGTGACACGATGATCCAAGAAAATAAGCGGTGCTGTTTTTTCTGCACTGCTTCAACCTCCCACGCTAAACACGTTGACCGCGTCACACTTTCTTAACGAGGAGACTGTATCCTAATTTTGGAAGCTGTTTCCTTTTTTTTTTTTTTTCTTCCAAGAGGGTGATTATAGTGTTCAGTAGTTGTGTGTGTGTGTGCGTGTGCGTGTGCGTGTGCGTGTGCGTGTGTGTGTGTGTGTGTGTGGACCATTACTCACCGACACGTAGACAGCTGCAAAGGATGCCAGGGTGGCGTGCTGTGATGGAAAGGATTTTCTGGAAGAGACCAAGAAACAGAAATAGACTTGAGTTGGTGCTTCAGCCAACGTTCGCGTCTTCTTTTTTGTTTTGTTAATGCACGCCTCGCTTTCCTTTAGGGTTGTTGTTTCAAGGAACTCAAATTAAGCTTCCACTGTGGCATTTCTCACGAGGCTAGCGAACCTAACCAAGGGCCTTTCCACATAGGGTGTCATGACGTGGGACAGCAGGGTCATTCAAAAAATGACAATATCTCAATTGTCAGCAATTGGCAGAGCTGCTTTAAAAGTTCACACATACAGTACATGCACCAACATGCAGATGTACATAGACATAGACCTACGTGCTTGTACACATGCATAAGTCGGACAATATGACTTGGAGATACAGCCGGGGGTTCTGCCAGTGAGTGTGTACAAAAGGCTGTGAAATGATCTACTTCTTTGCAGCTTAGCGAGCAGCCTTGCTGAGAATCCCATAATGTTGGTAAACTTGAGGCCCAGTTTTCCACCAAGCTCCCCACAAACGACCTACTTCTGACAAACACTGGAACAGAGACAGACACACACACACACACACACACACACACACACACACACACACACACACACACACACACACACACACACACACACACACACGCACACACACACACACACACACATACACACACAATCTTCAGGCATGTTTGTCTGTACTAATGTACGCTCGCACACGCATGCATGTGGCATTTGCATGGATGTGTGTTTGTGTGTATCACGTTCACTCATGCAATCGTGCAAAATCTCTATAAAACAAATGACGTTGTGTTTTTGTTTGCAAGTTTGTGTGTATTTGCCAGCGCACTTGTGTTATCTGCTGCTGGGCCAAGAGCATGCATGAATCGCGCAACACACCAGCTGCAAGTTGCGCGGGGGAAACACAGCTCTCAGCATTCTACATCTGGACTCATAAAATTTTCATTACCAGATGAGAACCCGATAAGATTGCTTTTCGAATGTAGTGGACCATTACTGCTGCAGCCACATATGCACAAATGCATGAATATGATAATGAAGACAGTGGCCTAGTTAGTCCCCGAGGCGTCCATTTAGAAAATGCCACATTCATTTGTAAATTACAAAAAGATAACAAAAAGATTTGGATATGATTTCCAATAGTGCACCCAGTCTTGAATAGTACTGTGGAGGTGTGTTCTGGCACAGGGCCAGGGAATGAGGAAGAGGAGGCAGGCGGAGGCAAAACAGCGCCGGCCGGCGTGTATTTAATTTCAGTTTTCAAACAAAAGGTGGCTCTGCGCTTAAGTGCGCCTCCGCCGTGACGTGTCCGGCGTCTTGCTACCGGGCCCGTCTCGCCCGGTCCAACATGTCCGCCGATCCCCACTGCGGGGACAAAAAAAACCATTTTTTTATTCCTCGGTTTGGGATTGGACGTCTCAGCAGAGTCCCTCCGTTGACTCGCCCGACCCGCAGCAGCTGAGCGGCCCCGGGACCGGAGCCTGCACCGCCTGTCTGCAGCTGGCTTGACACACACACACACACACACACACACACACACACACACACACACACACACACACACACACACACACACACACACACACACACACACACTTCTTTTGCCTGAGTCTCCTATCATTGTTTTTCTTCTAGCTTCACTTTCTTGCAAAAATCCAATTAGATTGTCACTAAAACTCACGAGAGAGTTCCTCGTCATGAAACACAGCGCCCGAGCTAACTTAACTCTACATGCACTAAACATCTCTCACAAGGTGAAAATAGAAGAATTTTCAATCAATCAATCAATCAATCAATCAATCCACTTCCGTCACATCACTATTTTGCAGTTTGCTCAATTCAAAAGAGTCACTTAGAACAGAGGTTGGGACACACGTCACCTCATTTTATTTCCCATCACTCCAATTTGGACCTCTGGTGTGTGATGGATTGGCCTTGTAAATATGGAAATGACACCGTACATATGACATCATTACATGAGGACGCTTCCATCAGACTATCATGGAGCAGACTTCTGACTTACTGTCACTTCTGCACCCAATTCAGAGCGCTTCAGAATAGAATAAAAATTCATTAACTTAATTCCTACATAAGGATCTTTCAAGATCTGTTACTTCCCCAGTCGATAAACATCTACAGTATAAGACACGTGGTCGACAAACATGACAGCAAAACACCTCCTGCCACACTTCAAAACAATACCACGCGACCAAAACACTGAGGCAGCCCCGCAAGAGACCGTGTTCAGGGCACGAGCATTAGGTTATATTTAGCATCCCGTTGCCACGCGGCCAATAATTATGTGTGTCCCAAATGCAAAAAACCAACAATACCGAAAATGGCAACAAACTGTCACACGCACGCTCACAAATGATCAAACAAATAACTCCATTAAAATGAACATCCGCCATCCCTATAAGGTTGGCCGGTCCAATGGTACTCGAGCTCGGGCCGTCGCAGCCATTGTTAAACTGGCCGGGGCCCCCTTGTCTAGTGTCGCTCACCCTGGTTTTGGCAACTTTTTGACGGGACCCACAAAAGTGTTCCCTGCGATAAGCGGCTAAAATCTCGGAAGGGTTGGGGGTTTTCTTTCGGTTGGGGTGGGGGATTGTGGCGCTTCCATGAGAGAAAAGGAATACCGGGCGAACAAATATTGCGTTTTTGAAAATTCTCGACCCGAGCGGTCGGCTTTATAATTGATGGGTGAATCTACTGTAGAATTTGTCGGAGATTTCTGTCAAAACTCTGGGGTCTTTGCATTTCCTGTGCTTGATTTTTCTTTTATTCTTTAAATTAACAGCCTTAAGGCCATTTCTTTTTTTCCTTTTTAATCCAAGTTCCTACTGTGCACCCAGAGAGGCAGCTGTGATATTTTCCAGCTCTGTAATTCCGTCATTTCTGAGGATAAGGCGCATAATTAGATATTTCCCTCCAAAAGAAATCTGTATGGAGGCGCCACTTGAAACCGCTAATGCCAAGCCACTAGAAAAGTGACCTAATTTAGAAGAACATCAAAAGAGTGTAATTGTACTCGGTCTTATCTCTCTCGCTTTCTCTGACGCTTTTCTTGCTATCAGGTGCCTTGGCTTCGGCTTCTAGCTTTAGTATATACTTATATATATTTTTCCCTCCGACTCTCTCTCCCTCTGTCTCTCCCACTCGTGCTCTAATTGTCACAAAAATAGCTCCGTTCCAGGCCATACCGAACCACATTTAAAATCCACCATCAGCAATTCAAAACCCCACAATGAGCAAAATCCTCCCACCCGGCACCTAAGAGCAATCGCTTTGGTTTAACCGAAAAATGTATCCGTGTTTTGTAAAATGAGGCTGTGCCCTATGGCCTGACTTTAAAGTAACACCGTAACCTTTTAATGAAACCCAGCGCATTTTATTCTAATGTAAAGTGAAAGCAGAGCTGGACGTAATGGCCAAAAAAATATCAGGCTATGTCTTTTCTTCCTATTGATCAACGTCGATTATCTATCGATTATTTATCACAATAAATATTTAATAATAATGCTCAATTTAGAGTTTAAAGTGTATTCTCAGTGCTTTACATTTTAACACTGAATAAACCAAATAGTAATAATTAGTAGTAATTTTAGTAGTAATTTTAAATTTTC
Organism: Zeus faber; assembly: GCF_960531495.2. Lineage (NCBI taxonomy): Eukaryota > Metazoa > Chordata > Actinopteri > Zeiformes > Zeidae > Zeus > Zeus faber. The sequence goes on along the minus strand of NC_137206.1, from coordinate 6,594,287 downwards.
ATAATAGTATTAAATTATTATATTAACAATATACTATTATTATCATTATAATAATTATATAAACAAAAAATAGAAGTGGGGTCAGAGCGTACAGATCAAGTTCCATAGGTTTCCGTAGTGGATTTTGGCAAAAAGTCTACAGGTAAGAAAAAGAAAGGCAGAAAAGCAAGATAAGATGGGAATAACTCTTGCCGCTGCCTTTCAGAGACCACTGTTGCTATTTAGAAAAACGACATGCAAGTGATTTAAGATTCAAGATTCAAGATTCAAGGGGGTATTTGTCACATACATATACAGTATGTACATACGGTCATACATATATGCAGTGAAATGTCATGACACCCGCTGATTATGCACAATAAGCTCTAAAAGTACTAAAATGTGCGTAACCGACACGAGGCGCTCGCGCAGGCGGCCGCAGGGGGCGGCGCCACAATCACCATTCTGGAGTCTATCGTTGTATAACAGTATTAATTGTCTGTGTTGTATTAAATATACATTTGAAATCCTCCTAAATGAAACTCACTCAACTTACCTCCAGCACTTACCGCACAGAGTAGAAGTCCTGACATGTCACAAAGTAGAGCTTCTATTTGACGCCCGTGAAAGCTTCATCCTTGGACGCATCCACCTCTAGCCGCGCACAACGACTTCCAATCCGGATGGACGCTCCATCAATCGCAGGTTGAAGAAAACCGTAAACCACTTCAAGGCTCAGTTCTTCTATCAAGACCAGAGCAGTGTTTTTCAACCGCCGTGCCACCAGGATTTTTTCAAATTCCAAAGCCAGGATAACACGCCTGTGTCTACGAGAACAGGCGGCGACCAAACGTAGTAATGAATGATTCAACTCTTTTTTGTTTGTGAGATTTGGTTCCTGACGAGGCGCTCGGTTAAAAAAGTTGTTTGACTTTCTGATTCTTTTCACATTTGATTTAGTGGCTTTCGTGCAAGGTGAGCGCGGAAAGAATCCTGGGTAGCCGACTCTCGAGTCATTTAAAAAGAGTTGTTTGCTTCTTGCATCACTATAAGTAGGCCGAAATAATATGCACAGTTCTACATGTTAATTACATTTTTAGTAGTTAATGGGATGGTTGGTATGCTGTGGGATTTTTTTCTTTTTCTTTTAAGTGTGCCGTGGCAGAAAGAAAGTTGGGAACCACCGGACTGGAGAGGATGAAATACCCTGTTGTCAGTTTCAACGTGGTGACCCACAGCCCTCTCCAGGACTGGCGCCCGATTCCAGCGTGACGCCAGCTGGGCGGTATTGAACAGTGACATCACTCCCGTTGAGAGGTCATTCCCAGGTAACACCAAGTGCCCCCATCGGGTCTGTAATCCCCTGGCAGCTGGCGCCGCATGCGCACCGTATAAATTAATGTTGAATTTACAAAAGAAAATGCTTAAAACAGGTTAGTCAATCAAAATCGCCTCCCCCCACCTGCCCTGGATGATGGCGGCTGAGTCCGCGCCCGAGCAGATGTCGTCCATGACGTAGGGGTTCTGCTCGCAGGTGACGTTGAGCATGGTGTAGTTGGGCTTGCAGACAGTGAGGAAGTGAGGGGCCAGGTAGCCCGTCATCAGCTGGAGCACGTCTGTGATGAGGGCCGTGGCGCAGAGGCCGAACGCGTGGACCCCTGGGGGAAACGGGAACGGGGAGATGGAGGGGGGATTTCGGTCAGCCGCAAATTCACCAAAAGTCTAAATGGATAAACAGACGGACACACCGACGGATGCAAACGGCCACTGCTACAAAGCCACATTGCAAGTGAATGCACACATGCATGCATATATGAATACATACTGGGCATGTTATGGTTAAGTAGTTAACCATTACCAACCATTGAGATTTCTGACTGATTAACCCTAAGGAATCCTATGGAATTTCAAACAAATCATTGTTTGCTATGGGGATTTTGATTTTGTAAGTCTATCGACAGGGGTATTACACCAAGGTGGCATACAGCACAGAGCAATTCTCTGAGTGCTAGGATTTCCCGCGGCTACCAATGAAACGTAACCGTTTGGGGCTGTTTAGTTCACGAGGGTGACAACATTATATTGCATGAAGTGCAGAATTTTTTTTAATTCACAGTAGATACTACTACAGTGGAGTGCCACTGGAGATGCATGGGAAAACATTACTTTCAGTTGCATTGTTAAATGGGTCACAGACTTGCCTCCTTTGCCTCATCGTAGATTCATGAGCACATAAAAAAAAAAAAAGCATCTCTGCTTGCCTAATACATGCAGTACATGCAGACGTTGGAGTGAAGTCACATAACAAACATGTACAAATCAAGCCATGCACGTGGGATCGGTTAAAATGCTTCATTACACAAATTCCAAATATTAAATACAGACCAACACACAAGGAGACACACGGCTCTTACTGTTCGAGTGAAAACTGAGCCTGCATGTCTGTGTCTGTGCGTGTACATGCATTTGGGCAACGGTCTTAATTGATATTTAGTCGTACGGGGGGCATGGGGCATCCACAACAAGTAGCAGCAGTAGCAGAGCAGCGTACCCACAAAGCGCACTGCCCTGCGTATGAAGGAGTTGAAGTTGCAACCCGCCGCATTGATGTTGGCCTCCGCTCCGACGCCACCCTTCCTCCGAGAAAGACAGCAGAAGAGGATCCCTTCTCCGATCATTATCTGTCAGCAGGACACGCACGACACACGAAAAACCAGACTTGTTACAGAGTGTCCGTGGGTGTCACGCTATCACTATTGACGTGATAAATGAGGCGTAGCTTTTTCTGTCAGACAACTCTAATGCGCCATGTGCTTCTACGGCTATGTATGTAAGAAGCCAGTCCCTCTTGCCTTACTGCTTTCCCGCCTGCTTGCTGGCTGTGCTCCCTCTACCTCCCCTGCACTTGTTGGGCTGTACTCTTATATCCAGTGAGGGGATTCAAGCCCACTCCAATACTACTAGCTCATTGAGCATGCCTTTGTTTTCTGTACACCTCCCCGGGAGTGATGAGCGGTAGAGCCCAGATGCCAAATTCAAACGATTCAAAATAAATAAAGATCATTTTCAAGAGTTGTCTGTCAGAATGCAATTTGCAGTTTGCAGTTATACTGATTGATTGAGCCTTGGGATACTATGCCAAGCCATCGACACAGAAACTGAGCAAAGTCGCAGTGAAGCAGAATCATCAAAATACATGTAACAGTGTAAGCATTGAGTCAGGGAGTCCTGGTGGAGACTGAAATAAATGACAAAAATAAAGCTTGGTTCTCACGTGTTCTCAGGGTTACATTTTACTAGCACAATATTGCATTCTAGGATCTGCTTTTCAGCAAATCAGATCAGATCAGCCAATCATGTTAAGTTGAGCTGCAAAGCAGCGTTTATGAGCCAATCAGGTGACTTTACTTCTGTTGTCCAACGTTCTGGACTCTATCAATTCCCTGTCCTTAATGTGACACTATACACAATTATTTTTACGTTTAAAATTGCATTGATTCTAATTATGAATTTCATATGGTGAAAATGTGATAAATTGTAGATAAATGGTAAAATTATTACACAAAAGTTTGTTTAAAAAAATGTTTTAATCAGTTTTAATATTGTTTGAGACAAATCCAAAATTTGTATCATCGAATAAAGTAGCCCAAGCTAAGGACAAAACTAAAATCTGGAGCAGAACGGCACTCAGTACCACCGCCAGGACCGCCACGAGGGATTTTGGGCCCCATGAAAAGATATCACATGGGGCCACACACTTCCACAGAAGCCAATCGACCCATTCAAAGTTTTAAAGAACTCTACTTGCAGAATTGCAACTCTCTTGTAGTCCAATACTTACTGTAGGATATTTCCTGACAGTGAGCTTTGAAAATATACAACACTTACACTAACTAACACTAACATTCTGCATACAGTGGAATCCACTATTTGATGCAAGACATTTAGACTTTTACAGTATAAATTTAATTTTAATGGTAAAATTCTTGAACGGAAATTTCTCTTAACATTAATGATGCATTTTAAATGAATATAACGTAAATATACATTAACCTCTTAAATTAAAATACATTTACAGTATCACCTACAGAATGATATGACAAACAAAAGGATAAAATCAGCAGCAGATCTATTTTATTTCATTTAAACCAGTGCTGTCAGCATGCTGGACGTACAGCACAGAGTATTTGTTTGCCATTGCATCCGGGACAGAATTAGTCTGCAAGTGGAGTTCAAGTTCTGAACCTGCAATGCGACTATTTTTTAAATCTTAAATCATCAAGAGCTGCAACAACTCTGTCCTGTGGACGACCTGTGGGGTGACAAGAGCACAGCATTTTTCTACACGGAACAGATCTTACCATGTTTGGGTCTATAAACAAGTGATCAGTACTCCAAGAGGGGGAGAATCACCACGGGTGAGACAAATAATCATAGACGGCCCACCCAGCCGCAAGTCCCAAGCGCCCATCCACGTAGCCGAGTGTGCTCGGCGCAGGCCACCCAAAGCTCAGCAGCCAGATATGTGGGCCCTCCACCACCCCCGGGGGCACCCGCCGCAGAGAAGCCACGCAGCCTCCAAGGGGCCCCGGGAGGCACCCAGCGGTGCTCCCCGCAGTCCCATTGGGTCGCAGCATGCCGGAAACCACCCGGCACCAGGCACAAGCCGCCAGGACCCAGCCAGCAGGGGTCCAACCCCAGTGCTCAATGGGTGCTGTTGGCAATTGCAGTTAAAATTACGGGGCGTAGGGGCGCGAGTCACAGGAAATCGAACCCGAATCACTCCCACCCCTCCTGCCCCGCAGACGCTGGTCTGGTGGAGTGTTGTTCGGAGTAAGATTTATGCGCGAGTGTATATGTTCTAAGCTAATAAGAGTGGTGCCTATTGCGTGGTGTATGTATAGTTACAGATTTTTCAACTAAGTCTACATACCAACCAGAAAATAAGCAGCTGTTGAAGTGGAAATGGAACTGGAAAACAAAATGGAAATGAAAATGAAAAGGACTGATGGTTCTGTAGAGGAAGTGGAAGGGGTCACCAAATCGATAGGTTTCTTCCACTTGGGGTCCTGATTGTGCACAATCCAGCCATTACTTTTAGATATATCTTGTTCTCAGTCTGTTCTCAGTTTTGTTCTCAGCCTGTGGGCATCATGTGTGTCGTGATCCAATATCCATAGCCACGCCATTAAACAGTCATCACTGGCCCTTGCTCAGCCTTACTCACCAAGAGCCCAGCGCGGAGCCTTCTTTCGAGCAAAGTCACCGATCAAGTCTTTCAAGTGCAGCTTTCTAGCCAACTGACTTTCAATAGACAGCATGGCAAGACTGCAAAGCCTGTCCTGGGACATAGTGGACATCAAATAATAATAATAATAATTATAATGCATACAAATTGCATTTTGGAAGCAAGATTTTTCTTTAGGAAGCTGAGACGTGATGGTCCACCGGCACTCCTCACTCGCAATTCACTGCTAGCAAGTACGGTTCAAGCCTGGTTTGGGAGCAGGGCCGAAACCATTTCATGGAAATAGAGGGGCAATACAGAGGCTCTCTGGATGTTTACATTTTGCCAAAAACAAGAAAAGAAAAATAATTTGTATCATTTGTATAATTTGTTGAATTTGTATTAGAAGTACATTGTAAATCAATTATTTTATTAATGATGATACTGAAGGTTAATAATTAAAACATTTAGAAAAAAATTACCTAATGTTTTAATCATTTTTGAGGGCCTCTTTTAGTCCTTCTGATTCTCTGTTCATTCGGGTCATCAGTACACTGAGGAACCCGGTCTCCATGTCATGAGTCAGAAAAACTTGGCACACTGACTTGGCCATTGAGCTTTTCTTCCCCAAATAATTAGGAAAAAAATTGTCCTTGACAAGGGCAACGCAGCGATCACAGAGGGAGGACAAAATCACAAGCCTGCTTATGTAAAGCCTGAGCAAACCACCAACCGTCGTAATGACTTTAAAAACTGTACACTCGGATACTCCCGATAGCCAGAGGTTCTCAACTCGTCTAGCCTCAGGATCTACATTTGTCTTATGTCATCTGGTCACAAGCTGATAGGGGTGTCATGATTATCCAAATCCACGATTTTATTTGACTTTCGATTTGAAGGTCACAATTTTATTCAATTTTAGATTGAAACATATTTAAACTATTTTTTTTTCAGCACTGACGGCTATGCCATTGTTAAGCCCCTTTCACATATGGTTCCCAGTAAATTACAGGGATAACCTTTCTGGCCTCCGTTAGTAGAGTTTCACTTTTCACTCATGCAGCTACATTCTGGAACATTTCCGTCTTGCGCCTTATATTATTATATTATAATGCCGGAATAGATGGGGCAAGGGACAGTGCAGCAGCACCCATGGCGGCAGAGCAGGGGTGCTCCCTCTCTGATTTGGTAAACGGTACAGTTTTTTGGAATGCTTTGAATAGGCTATTTTGGATTAAGTTTAGTTTATTACTATTAAGTTTTGAATAGGACATTACCGAGATCCGCTGGTTGGTGGGTACAGTGTGCTCGCTAAGCTCCAAACCAGATTTCATGAATGTCGGTTCAGTGCTGGGGGCGGGGGATGCACAGTCGACTGTGCGGAGGGGCCTGCACCCCCTGGCGCACGTTGCATTTTTTTTACCAGCAGGCGGCGGATCTTGAGCGCCCCAAGATGGCGACCATGTCGGACAATATCACCAACAAAATTCCGGGGAGAAAGCGCAAACCTGCTTGGGATTTTGGAAGTTTGAAATCGGACGCCTATATCGACCAATTTTGATTCCAGATGCTTTTCCGCGATGCTTTTGTGCGCCGAAAAAAATAAAATCACTAAAACTAAACAAGTTCGGTAAGGTCTTAAAAAACCCAGGTAAATAAAGAGCCAAACAACAGCAACTTAACATCATGATCCATCTCATGCCATTGTGTATCAAGCCTAAAAATGCTGTAAAACCGTCAGAATTAGGCATTGGATTTGAACTCCTGCTGTCAGTCAAACAGAACCGTGTTTGAAAGCTGGATATCTTATTTTAGTTTTTGACTTTGAGGCTTTCAATGCAATTGAAATATCTTAAAAAAAAAAAAAAAAAAAGAACAGCATCAGTTTGGTACCCGACTGATAAGATTCATTCAGGCTTCAGCTCGGCCAGTAGCTTTAAATGTTGCTATGCATTCCTTGTGACGGTAATGTCAGAAAAACATCATGGAAAATGATGATGAAAAAAGACAACAAAAAAAAAGAGCACCACGCACTGCTTTGCGTGATACATTGGGTGGCAGCTTGGGACGGAAGATTAGTTTGTGTGCGTCGTCCCGGGCAACTTGACAGCACCGCAGGCTGGCCGGCTGCTCTCAGATATGCCCCCCGCCCCAAACACACACACACACACACACACACACACACACACACACACCCACACACACACACACACACACACACACACACACACACACACACACACACACACACACACACACACACACACACACACACACACCACCCCCGTACTTCTGACCTTCACCGATAAACACACAAAACAAACTTAAAGGATTCAAATTGCTGCCCTGGGCGGTTGAGTGCTCCTTAACGTAAACGGAATAAAAGCGGTCGTGAATACAAAACCGCTTGCTCAAGGTTTATTCTTTGTGTAAATCGGCCCCCTGACGAGCCTTTATTGTATTTATTTATTTTTTGAATATTTTAAGAGTTTGATTATTTTATTTCCCTAAAATGTGATTTCCATGTCTCATTGTTCTTAGCAGTTGGATGGAGGTGCACCCCAGGGAGCAAACGTCGGTCCAATGTAATTTTGCCCCGCTGGTCAATGATGCGTTTCGAGACGAGACGTAGATAAAAGGATCCATTTTCGCAAATTTGTCTTTGTGCCAGCTATGTATTTCACTGCCAAAGTGGTAATATTTGCTTTAAAAGGAGCACTGTGTGGAATTTACACTGCTCTCCAACATCAAATGTGTGCTGAAATCTTTGTTTTCTTCATCTATCCACAACGTGTTTGAAATACCTTCGCTTTTTTGTCAAAAACATTTTGGATTGTGCCCTCATTGAGTTCTGAATACTCCGGGTTGTGGTTGGGATACTGAGTTAGTTGCACGGAGTTGGATCTCAAATCTGACATAATGTACCATAATACATCATTTTAGTACGCGGATAAAACTGTTTCAAGGCCCTGCTGGTGCTCCTGGAAAAGGCTGTAGGGTAACGTTATCGAGGATCAGAAACGGACAAAGCCAACAAGGCGACGGTCCGACGTTCGACCGCTTAGCCGTAACCTGGTAAAGAAAAGCGCTGCATGATTGCCGTGTTTCATACACCGTTATACATCGTTGTGTTTTGAATCTGAGTGCATTCCACCTTATTAGCCACCAACGCTAGCAACCAATATCACACCATGCCAATTTAAAAAAAACATAAATAGCCATTGTTTGTGCCAAAGCATATGGTTGGCGCAAATAAAATGCTCATGACGGGCCAGTGTATTTATGGTGGTTATAGTGCTGCCTCGGGCTTACATTTGCAAGGCTGGCAAACTTTTGCGTTCCTTGCCCCGTTTTTTTCAGAGTGCCAGCCCAACTACATTGGCCAATTGCTCGCTTCCTACTTTGGGAAAGCTCAATGGAGCGGGCAGCCACTGTTTGAGCAACGTTCAAAGACTTAAAAGTCCGAGGTGACCACACCAGATGGTGTGTATTTGCATTTGTGTGTGTGTGTGTGGGTGTGTGTGTGTGTGGGTGTGTGTGTGTGTGTGTGTGTGTGTGAGTGCACTTGAAAAACTACCCTTTCACGCACACACGCGCGCACACGCACACATACACACACACACACACACACACACATGCACACACACACACACACACACAACTAGGAGGGAAGAATGACACCTTTTGCAGGGGAGCTGGCACCACACACACATTTTCTTTAGCATTGCACACCTATGGAGGACAGATAGAAAGAGAGAGGATAAAAGGGTAGTGTGCTGTATGTGTGTGTGTGTGTGTGTGTGTGTGGGTGTGTGTGTGTGTGTGTGTGTGTGTGTGTGTAATAAAGAAATGTGGCTGAAGCGGCGTGTAAACGTAAGGAGTGACAGTGACCAAGAGCGAGGGATTAGGAATTCTTAGCGAGGGACTTCAAGGGGATCTGCATAATACCATTACTGACACACTGGAGCGGAGATACTCTAATGGAGTCATGGTTCAGCTGGGCAAGGGATACAGTGGACTTTTTTCTTGTCTAGTGAGGAGAAAATGCATTTATACTGTGAAACATTTTTTACGTCAAATTTTGAACAGCTTTATTTCGACGTGAGCTACACCCAATGGAGGCACAGCTCGTCTTGAACAGAGAGCACATCTTGAATAATCACTATTATATGTGGTTTTCTATGGCACTTCTTGCTGCAACACACGCATTGTACACTTGACAGGTTTACATTTCAATTAGGTCAATTACAGATGTCCGAGTAATATCCTGGCTAATAATTCACTTCTAAATATCGACAGAGGCTTCGTGAGAGGGAAATATAATATTCTGAATGTCAATACATAATATACAGTACTGGTGCTATCACTGAAAAGTTTTTTTGTGGGAGGGTTTTCAGTCTAAATGGAGGCTATTGGTTGACAAATGTAAGTCAACCCAAATCTAGTTTATCTTACTTACTTTAAATTGCTCATTCTAGGGGGAAATTAAGGGAAGTTAGTAACTTCCGAAAGAGAACAGTGGACTTTTTTGCGCTCTCATCTGTCAGACATGTCAAAACATGTTTATTTCTCCTGTTTTAAAACAAATCTTACCCCCTGCCTTTTTCAAAGCCCATTCGCGGATAATGTTGCCTCGCTCTCGTATTTCTTTCCCAAGTTGAGCTTCCTTTGTTTGTCGATGTTGATGTTTTGCTGTGTCCGCTGTTGACAGTTTCACCGGGGGAGAGTGTGGGGAGCGTACGGGGGCGGCGAGAGCCCGTTGCTAAGAACTCATTTTCCCACAATGCCTCGGGGTGGCCGGCAGCCTAACACGGAGTGACAGCCAAAGTGGACAAATGCTAGCGAGCCCCCCCCCCCCAAAAAAAAGGCTTCTTCCACCCGGCAACGTGCTCTGAAAACAGGACAATGGCGCGCCCTTGATCAACCCCCTCCCCCTTGTTGGCCACCCTGCTCCTTCAAGCCCGGCATGTCGCTCTGATCCGCCAGAGCTCTGAGGGAGGCTGCGTCACCCAGCCAAGAGGAGGATTTCATATTCATTTGATGTTTGACGGCAACAAAGAGCCTGGCGCATGACCGCAAGGGGCCGAGAGACCTCATACATGCACAAGCCTTCCATGTCAAGGCACTCTTTTTAGTCGCAGGACGATGTCCATTTTTATTTATTTGTATTTCCTAACCCCTTCTTTTTTTTCCGAGCTTATCGTGGGAGTTCATAATAAGAACTGGGAAGAGCTAAGTGGGGTAGGGGTCGAGGGAGGGAGACGGAGTCGTACGGGCAGTGGAGCGCCGACATGCCGAGGATATTGTTCAAGGAGGAGAAGACAGAGGCTCGCCGGCGACACAGGAACTTAAACCAAAGAGGATGAACGGAGTTTGTTCGCTGTGGTCGCGCTCCGGACCGCAGGCGCTTCGGCATCTCCACTGAAAGACAGAACAAGCATATATGAAGGCACACCCAGCCGGGTCCGACCAATCAGCGCTAAAGAGGCTGAGCCGGCAAAGCTGCCACACTAATTAACGTGCCCCCTTAATGAACGGTTTTTGATTCCACCCTGTGGCAAACCCCACCCCCCACACACTTTTGTGATGTAAGAGTACCTGGAAAGAGGTGCTCTTACATCACAGAGTGTGTTATTTTTACTTTTTTTTTTGTCCTTCTCCTCCCTCCCTTTCTGAATCTCTCCTTAAGGAGCTTATTTTTATGTGCTCGGTGCATACTGATCCCAGGGTGATTCATCACTATTTTTCGCTCTTTTTTCTTTTTTTTGCCAGTGGCAGAACGCAGAGCAGCGGTTGATGTGCGACACCGGACCCTTCGGTGCTGGATCCTCAAGTCAGCGTCTGGGGTTTCTGGAATATAAACACTCGGGCCACTAGATGGCAACTTGTTTTTTCACAGCTTGAAATGAACAACAGGCCATCGGTTCCCTCATAGGATCACATCATGTGTGAAACGGGTGCAAAAAACAAGGTGAAAACAATGTGGAGGAGCAGGGGATGTAGAAATCATGATAAAAATAAAATATGATATAGATAAGATAAAGAAAAGATAGATAGGAATCTCTCTGAAGACTACATAACATTTTATTCATCCATGGGGAGATGAAAGTCAGTCAGGCAGAGAGCTGCTCAAAGCACATACCACAGTATATGCATGCCAGCTATAATAGCTGACATTTGTGACTGTGAATTTCCCATAACGATGTTGTTATGCAAGATAGGTGGGAGGGGATCAGTGGAAAATGTGGGATAAATTTATCTCCCACTCAGTCGATATAGAAATGATCTTCCGCTCTCCTTCTTAAGCTAAGTAGGTTACGAAGGAGATGAAACAAGGTGAAGTTAATAGGCGAATGCTCCCAGGTTTCTAAAGGTAAGGCGCATCAGGTTTCAACATCAGAGGCTAATGAGAAGGGGTTGCACGAGGAACAGCACCATCTATTTACGTCATGTTTTGAATAGGGATTATTTATAAAAAAAATTTTTGTCATGTACAGCGTTGGCCTGTATTCAGAGCAGAGCAATACAAAGTGCAGAGAGATATAGAGAGGGCTGGAGTAGAATGGAGCACTGTGATTGTGTTGTTGTTGTTGTTATTGTTGTTTTTACTTTCACTGGATTTCAAATTTGTCAAATGTGCAATGGTATTTTTTCAATTTAGTAGGTACCACCTCTCGTGGTTGGGCCCCAGTCAGCTTACTGACCCTTTTGAACACCAAAAATGAAAACCATTCACCCCAGTGATGGATGATTATTGGACCCTGGTAGGGTTCTAGTGCGGCCTTGTTCATAAATGGATCTGAATCAAAGAGGTTCAGGGCTGTGTGGGGCCTCTCTAACTTCCTTCGCGCTTGGATGATAGATACTGTAGCTAGAGAGAGGCTGGGCAGTGCATTATGCAAAGAGTAATGCAGCACACTAGTTTCATTGCACTGTGGCACTGCTTGTCTGATGAAACGCATTGCATTAGAAGTCAAATTTATTTGTTACCCCTTTGTCACAGTTACAGTCTTCATACAGGATGTTCTCCCAACCTGGAGTGACTGGGTGAATGGATGCCGTCTCAGATAAAAGGGATGTCCGGAGAGTTCACATGGGTCCTGATTGCAGTCTACGCTCCACCACAGGTCAACACTTCACATGTGACTGTAAGGTGTTATTGACAGGGAGGAGATTTCACGCCCAGAGGCTGAGTTCGTCCTGACTGGCAATTTTAAGTGTCAACCGGAAGAAAGTCCTGCCAAAGTATCGCCAACACATCAGTTGTCCAGCACAGGGTTTAAATATATTTGATCATGTTTACTTGCCATTACCGGAAGGGGAACCGATACAACCTTTCCCTGTCCTCCTTTTGGAAGATCAGGCCCATGGAGCATCAGCATAAAGGATCGATCGTCAGACTAGAGTTATACAGAATTGGAAAAAACTGACATTGCAATATTTCTTTCTGCAATATATATATGCAAAAATACAGGAATTTGAATAGCTCTATTTGGAAAGAATGAACCATTTTAGAAAGATTGGGGTGATTTTGTATTTTGCAGAGTGCCTCTGCATAGAAAATAATAATATCTTTATTCTTGGAACATTTAAGCTATAATCATTAAACTGTCAACTGTGACAGAAAGGTTTCTTTCCCTTCATTTATAAAAATAAATATTTCTCTCTTTTATAAGGAATGACCAACAAAAACAATTACGAACAAAAACAATTTAAATAAATAATGGAAACATATTAGTAAAGAAAATATTTAAATTTAGTGAAGCTAAGCCAAACTTTTGAGCGTTTGCTGTGGTCAGCCATGGTGCAAGAAACAGAAGTGTGTGTGCTAGGGGTTTCACAACTACTGAGTTTTACGAGTTGCCAAGTTTTTCATTGTAGTAGTCGACTAGTCGTCTTTTACCTATTATGTAAGAAAGACGCAGAGAGAGGAGTTCTAGGTAACAATGAAAATTGCATTTTGTAAATTAAAGGTGCAGTGCGTAGAATTTATGAAACAGACTTGGCAGAAAAAGCTACAGTATATATTATTCATAAGTATGTTTTAATGAGTGTTTAGTACCATGAAAACAATAATCGTTGGGTTGGTGTTATCTTAGAATGAGCCGTCTTTATTTACATAGGGAGCCGGTACGCTTCCACACCATGCGGCAACGCCATGTATAGTAGCCCAGAACAGACAAATCAAACACAGGACCTTTTTGTGTTTTTTCGTCATCCACGACTAGTTGACTGCAGCCAACAGCGCTGATGAGTGGTTATAGTAGTCCACTAGTCGACTAGTTGGTGAAACCCCTAGTGTGAAACCCCTAGTGTGAAGTCCGCACCCGGGCATACAACAGAGTATTTGTATGCCATTGCATCTAGGACAGAGTTTAGTCTGCAAGTGGAGTTCAACTTCTCAACCTGCAATGCAACTCTATATTAATTCTTAAATAATCAAGAACTGCTGCAACAACTCTGTCCTGTGGATGACCTGTGGGATGACAAGAGCACAGTTTTTTGTTACACAGAACTGCCACCAATCCCCTCTTTGGAAAAACCATCTTACCATGTTTTGGTCTTTAAACAACTAATCACTACTCCAAGAGGAGTATACATAGAACCAAACAACGACATGTACATGGAAAAACATAAACATAGAAACGTCAGACAACAACATGTGTCGACAAAACAGAGTTAATCAGGTCCAAAAAACTGGGACAGAAATTGGGCACGTGGCCTCTTGCTGTCATAGTTATGGCAGAAAATGAGGGAGGAAAGGAGGGAGGTGTAACCAGGAGGGTGTTGGGGGTGTGTTCAAGGCGGGTGCGTGTGTGTGTGTGTGTGTGTGTGTGTGTGTGTGTGTGTGTGTGTGTGTGTGTGTGTGTGTGTGTGTGTGTGTGTGCGTGTGAAGTGTCCACGGGTAAGTGTACGGGACTTGTCCCCGTTGGTTCTGGTGTATAAGGTTGGTATTATACTGTAGCGCCTCCCAAGCAGCAGAGAAGGCCCCGAATCCACCCCTCAGGCCCGCGGCCGTAGAGACACCCTGCGGCCGCAGGAAAAAGCCCCGAGCACCTTCCCTGCAGCCACAGAAGACCCCCCAGCCCCCAGAGAAGCCGGATGCCTGCGGAGCAACACCCACATCCGGCCCGAGGAGCATAACCCAGTCCCAAAGACCATAAGGAGACCCTGCACCCCTGAGGCGCACACATACAACCCACCCCCATGTGCCGACACAAGACTCAGCCGCAGCCGCTGAACTGGGACACCAGGCATGGACTGTGGGCTCGGAGCTAGGTCCCACGCTCCAACCGCTTGCCCCACAGGTGAGTCAGCGGGGCCCACCCACGCCCTGCACAAGGGCAAGACCCACCCCACCACAACCGGCCAGACGCCCCTTCCAGCCGCAAGCCCCAAGTGCCTATCCACGTAGCCGAGTGTGCTTAGCGCAGGACACCTAGATGTCAGGCCACCCCCCAGCCGACGCCCGCAGGCCGCTCGATATGTGGGCCCTCCACGACCCCTGGCACCCGCCGCATCAAAGCCGCGCAGGGGGAGCAAAGGCCACCAGAGCTCTTCGCAGTCCCGCGGGGTCGCAGCATGCCAGAAACTACCTGGGCTCAAGCCACCAGGACTCGAACCCAGCCGGCAGGGGGCCCACCCAGTCGTCCCCTGGCCAACCACACCCCCACACTAACCCAACAGCGCCCTGCAACCCCGGAAAACCCCAGTGCTCAATGTATGCTGTTGGCAATTGCAGTTAAAATTGCGGGGTTTGGGGGTAGTCCTCAAAGCAAGTCAAACCCAAATTACTTGCACCCCTCCTGCCCTGCAGACCCTGGTCGCAGCAGGAGCGTGATGAGCAAGATTGTAGCTGCCCGCCACATCCTGAGCAGATGTTTTCACTGAAATTTTCTCTTACTGCTTCAATTTGGCGAGTCTTCAGCTTCAGGTGCCTCAGGGTCTACACTCTACAAAATACTTCACTCTACATCTACAATCTAATTTGTGTGAAAGGAAAACGCTGGTAATTTTTTATCATTATTTTTGAGCATTATTTTTGATCATTATAAATCAACCAGAATGATTGCTATCACATTTATCCAGTAATTAAAGTATAGCTTCAGCCGAATGCCGTGCTTTGAAGAGTCTGAGCTGGAATTTACAGTACAATGGGTCAATCTCTGTGTCTACAATGTACAATCTACAATGGGTCGGTGGTCTGCTGAAGCTATTTTTTCAAAACTGCATCAATTTAAAAAGAGTCCAAGACTACCACTTGGGTTGACACCCAATGATCAAGAAATACAGTTAAGATTAGTAAGGTAGCCACCCCTTACTGTGATAGCGGGGCCAGCGAAGGCCAGGCTTAGCAGCATCAGCAGCGGGATGACCTCATGGTTGGGATCCACATAGGGGAGGCTCAGGCTACGGTCATTGCAGGTGAAACCCGACTTAACTGGCTTGAATACGTCCGTCCACTCAAGGAAGTACAGGCTGACCACAGACGACACCAGGATCGGCAGCTGTAGGAATGAGAAAAAAAAAGCAAGAGTGATGAAGCAGGGCAAAGTCATAAACAGCAGGCTGGGGGTTAACACATTGCAAATGAATGAATGGATAAATAAATAAGTAGGCAGGAGACTGCCACAAATGTCCCTCATCAACTTATGGTTCAGTGGTCATGCTAATTTGATTTGATAGCAGAGGATAGGGTTAGGCTTGAGAGATTTATTTATATATATATAAAATTATATTATGCCACGTTGCAACCCGGTCTCACACTTTTTCGTACACATAGTCACGAAAATTGATCAATTTAATCGTGTCGCAGAGGACGATTGTCACACTTTTTTCGTGCAATCCTCACACACGCTCAAGAGGAGTCCTGTTATGACATGTTCCATTTTCTCCCGGCTAATTCCACCTAGCCTCCTCTCTGCAATAAACTAGTGTCTACAGCACATTGTCATCTGTGCTGGAGGGCCCTGGAAACGCCACTTGTGTGGCGGATGGAACTGCTACAGTGGCACCCAACATGGGGCTCCGGCAGGTGGGGAAGGGCCGTCGGACGACGCCCTGAAGCCACCAGTGGGTCAACGGGCTGCCCCAGCACCAATCCTCTCCTGACTGGCAGCAGCAGCAGCACTTAGGGGTCTGGCGGAGGACCGGGGTAGAAGCAGCTGCAGCAACAACGATGAGTAACCGTCTGCAGCAACAACGATGAGTAACCGTCTGCAGCTAGCTCCTCCGACCAGCAGCCCAGTAGCCAGGCCACCACTCCAAGAAGCCCCCGCAACAACCCCGCAGCAGCCAAGTCCGGCCACACCGTCACCAGTCAGCGCAGCAGCCCAAGGCCCCACGCTCCAGAAGGGAGGAGGGTGCAGTCCCCCTTCCCCCTTCCACCTGTTCCTTTTTTTTTTTTTTTTTACATTTGTTTGTATAACGTATGGGAACCCTGTTTCAGAGTCTGGTGTAGTATGATTTAAGGTATTTGAACACCGTCAGAGTCTGTAGTTTTGGGTATGGCAAGCTTACGTCAGTCTGTTTCAAACTGGGTGGGGGGAGCAGGCTTCGGTTGGTGTGGTCAGTTTGGTGTTTGGGGTTTGTGGATGGGATGATTTGAGCAGCCACACCTGACCTGGATCTAGGTGATTGGGTCAGGGTGGCTGCACACCAGTTGCTCATTGGTTGGGCTAACGTGCAGCAGGTTAAAACACCCATCCACACACACTCAGGATAAGAGCCCTATCATGACGTGTTCCATCTGATCCTGGTTAATTCCACTTAGCCTCCTCTCTGCAATAAACTGGTGTCTACAACCCATCGTTGTCTTTGTCTCTGTGCTGGAGGGCCCTTAAAACGCTACTTGGGTGGCGTGTGGTAGACGATTTTTTTCATTTCTGTGCTACACAAAACAACATTTTAACCAATTCATTTGGAAGGGGAAATGTTCTTCTGCGGGGGGGCATAACTTCAGTAAAACTAACCTGACAAAAGTATCCCACCACGGGGAGGTGAGGGCATGTATGTATAAAAGATAAAAATGCGTAGGTTTATATTTTGTTCTGACTAGCACAAAATAAAAGCGGGATACTGGTTTTGCTTTTTCTCCATTGAATAGTCTATTAAATTCAAGGTTGGGCGAGAATAGGAATATAGGTTCACACCCTGAGTATGAATTTCATTCATAGAAACAATTTAACTGTGTATAAATATCAGCGTTTGCACGCCTGTGTACCCGTCAGCCAGTGCGGTAAACATTTCCATGGTAACAGCGAGCTTCACCCGTCATGTCGCTGTTATACTTACGATTATGGGTCGTGTAGTTGCCATGACTTTGTGACGAAAACATTTTTTTCTTCAAGCAAGGTTGATAACATACGGACTTGTGGCTTCTACAAGAGCAAAATTATATAAATTGTGTAATATTTACGTAGTTATTTATAAACTTTTCAAACCCAAAGCTAAACCTTAACTCTAAAAACTACAACTACTACAAAAACTACAAAACACAAACAAATTCTGTGCAATGCATCTTAAGGCAATTATGGGTGAAAAACGACATGCATGTGTTACTGGGGTTGGTTGGGGGTTGGTTGGGGAATATATATATCTGTTGTCAGAATTTACTATGGTTGTACCCGAGAATTTTGTCAGTCGGATTTGGCTGTTCAATGTGAATATTCCACCATTCGGTGGGGTGAAGGTGGACACGGCGAAGGGGCACATAGGCAGCCGTGTTTGCGTCCGTGTCTCGGCGATTTGCATATATAGAAATATATTCATGATTCCCCTTATTTATAATTCCTCAATGAAATATTATCCCTGTGCATTTTGTAAGCTTCTAAGCTTCTTTATCCTGCTATTGTAATGCACACTGACTTACAAAAAAACAAAGCAAAAAAAACCCACTGACTTGAAGAATCTCAGTCCGCTGAGTCAGTCAGGTTTCTGACTGATGATTCGACTCGTCAACTTTAAGAGGGCAGCCCTAGAATAGACACTACCACCCCTCTCAAAAAACATGTCCAGAACTTTCCAAAACAGTTTACCTTGTTTTGGTAGCTTTTTTAATTACTGAGATATACGGCTTCAAAGGTGCCCTCCAGTCGGGGTTCAAAGGTCAATATGTCAATTTAGGGTCCACTGAAATCTCTCAAACCTACATATGTCAACCTACAAGATGAGACCTTTGCAAAAATGTGTTTGGTTTTTGTGGTGTGGGGATGGTGTGGTTTGAGCAGCCACACCTGTCCTGGGTCTAGGTAATTGGGGCCCAGGATCAGACCGGCTGCATACCTGTTGCTCGTTGGTTGGCCTAATGAGTAAAACCCCATCCCCACACACACTCAGGAGAGGAGCCCTTATCGTGACTGGACTTATTCCACCTAGCCCACTCTCCACAATAAACCGGTGTGTCTACAACCCCCTCGTCTGTGTCTCTTTGCCGGCACCCCTGAAAACGCCACTTGGGTGGAAGGCGAAACGGTCACACTGGCACCTGAACAGGGACTCTCTGGCATGGGGAAGGGACACAGCAGCAGCCCTCTCCCGATTGGCAGCAGCAGCACCCAGGGTGTCAAGGGGAGGACGGGGGGAGAACCAGCCGCAGCAACCACCACAGGTAACCGCTGGCAGCTAGCTACTTTGCACAGCAGCCACCGCCGGGACCATTCAGCAGCCCAGCAGCAAGGCCCCCCTCCAAGCGGCCCCTGCGACAGCCGACGCTGGCTACGCCTTCACCAGCCAGTACAGCAGTTCCGGGGAGCGCCAAGCTCTGTTTGTCTGTGGCGTTTATACTGCCAACGGTGAAAATTGGCAAGAAAAGAAAGGAGTCGAGCACATTTTAAATTGCAAATGTGAAAAGGATAGAAATAAGACTTGTCAAATAAAAATACAGTGAGGGAGCAGTAAATCCAATATAATAATAAATTAATATAGTATCAGACACTATTATGTAAAACAAAAGATCATGGTGTGTGTCAAAATGTGCAAATTCCTGACAAAAGACGAGCTGTGTAAAGATGATACACCAGATGAGGAGTATCATGGGGATAGTTCAACTAAGAATGAAAACGCTCTCCAAATTCCTTTTCATAACATCAGGTTAATAGAGGAACGGGGGGTGGTGGAGCGATCGTAAAATGGTGATTGTAAAAGGGTCTGATCGTAAAGCCGTGGGGAAGTCTCGGCCATGAAATCAAGTTAATAAAGAAAGCCTGGCTGCTAGACTCGATACTCTTGACGATACCCATTACGTCTAAGGCTGGTGGGAAGCTCAACAGTCATCCAGACGAGCGCACACCAGCTCCGGACAGTTTCAAACTCGATTAGAGTAGTTTGAGATAGGATAGCAGGGTTTTGGTTGGGGGGTATGGGGGATGGGAGACGCTGGGGCATGATATAATGCTTAATGATCCCACACTGAAGAGTATGTAGTGAAGAAAAAGAGCCAAGTGAATTAAGCCTAGTGTTGAAAATACTGATGAGGGAGCGATTGAATGAGCTGAAGAATGTATATATTGGTGGGTAGTGGGGATGGCTTACTTGCAGTTACCATCTAAACTATGAAGTAAAGATTAACACTTTCTTATTTTCTTCTGCCCACATTCTGTTGTGTCCTGTATGTCTCTGGCTTGTCTGACGTTCGCAAATTGCTTTGCCAAATTTTCCCATTACAATCTTCCTGCCACCATGGAAAGCTACTAAAGATTTAAGTGGAAGAAAAGTGAACGTGCACCGCAGAACCCGTTTACATCTGGCATTAACATGCGTCTTTGGCGATCTGATCACAAGTGGACAGCTCTAATGCACCCAATGCATCCTCAATGCGGTTTGAGATCGGTGACATAGGTGGTCTGGGCCACATATGGCCACATTATTTTAGCTGTGTAAACGGGAATGTGTCCTGGACCACATTGAAGGATCGCCTACTCAAATGACGTCCACCATGTAAGACAGGTGGTGAGCTCACGGCTTCACAGCGACAAGAAAAGTTGTGCAGACTTCAACTTTATGCAAATGAGCATCAATGGGTAATAGCCAATAGGAGGGTAGATACTCTTAATGGAGCTGGTCCTTGGAAAATAGAAGCCCAGGCGACTGCAAGCATTGTTCATGACATGGCAATTTTTAAAATAAAAAATGAAACTATCAATACAATAAGGAACACATCATTTTATGTTTCTCCAGCAAGGACAACTCTTTATTTTAAGGTACAGATTGTAAAAGTAGTTACATCCTTTTTTGAGGTTATTTATTTTGCTTAGTAAACAGCTTCACCATTCCAAAGGAAAAAAAAAAATTATGCACAGCACCACCTATCTATACAATGTATATTAAACATGGAAAGGGAGAGGGGTTTGAAATGATTTTAGCTGACGCGCCTTCAAAAGCCAGGTGCACGGAGAACTGGCGACAAGATGAGTGCGACTTGGCTTTCATGCTGCAGCCCGGTGGCCGGCGGTGTTTCTCTGGCATAAGGCCACTCAAAACGCTTTACTGGTGACACACCTCATATTCACCCCATTCACACACCGCCGGCAGTGTCAACCAGCTTGTCAGGAGCTCTTAGCAGTTCGGTGTCTCGCTGAAGGACATGATGTGATATGAATACAGACACTGCCATTGCAGTGCAGCTTCGCTCAGTCAAACCATCTTCAATTAACATGGGGCGGACTGCAGGGATGCTGCTGCTGCTGCTGGAGAGGAATTTTGCCGCTAAGTGTCTCATTATATCAATCGGCGGTATTTCAATTGGTGATGGGCGGACGGACAGACGGATGGATGACTGAATGAAACAGCATGCGAGATGAGAAGCTGCATTTTGCCTTTTAACATAGCAGCGATCCATATTAAAGCTAGGTTAACCGCCCCACCCCCCACTCGCTCCTTCACCCTTGT
The DNA here is from genome assembly GCF_960531495.2 of Zeus faber. Lineage (NCBI taxonomy): Eukaryota > Metazoa > Chordata > Actinopteri > Zeiformes > Zeidae > Zeus > Zeus faber. The sequence continues at coordinate 6,573,193 of NC_137206.1, read as the reverse complement.
TCCCTGTTTTATCTCTCTCCACGCTCCCCTCTTCCTCGCCCTCGCTCTAGAACCCCTTCTCGCTCTCTCTTTCTGCCTCTTTTCACTGTTTCGTGCCCCTCCATCCTTTCATCACTCGTCTCTACTGCTTCACCCCACTCCACAATACTCACCTCCCCTTCTAACGAACACCATTTGACTCAATATTAAATAAATAAGTAAATACATATATAAATAAATATGCCTATGAAGTAAATCCTGAAATAAATAAATGAGGCAATAAATATATAAATACATGATGACTGTCAAAGCTAACGTGATAATAATGCGTTAACGCAAATTCGTTTTAACGCCACAATTTTTTTGGACGCATTAAGGCACGCCCTGTTATTTTCACCATTTGCCCGACCCGTTAAGATGTCGCAATAGACGTCACGCGCCATCTCTACGTGCTCCTGTGGAGGGATGTATACACAGACAACAAAGGCGTGCGAGAACTCCCTGGATATGTAAGATGGTCGAGGACTCACCGCCACAAGCTCGATGTCCTGACCGTAGACAGTCGCCTTAGCACTTCCATGTCCTGGGCTGCACCACCTGATGTTAATGAAAATGGCGAGACCCCCTCCTTTGCGCCTGCCTAAGGCTAAACTAGTGGCAAAGCGGTGGAAGTACAGGCCCTGTATTCCGTCGGTAGTGATGGGGAACGTGAACTCGCTGGCCAACAAGACCGACGAGCTGGCTGCTCTGGTGAGAAAGCAGAACATCGACAGGGAGTGTAGTTTACCGTTTCACGGAAATGTGGCTAACCGTCAACAGTCCGGTTGCTAATGTGGTTTTGCCGGGATTCACTACTGCGAGAGCGGACAGGGACGTTCCTCCAGGATGGGGTAAACTTTTTGTATCCTGTTGTTCGGAGCGCGATCAGCTGTTCCCTTGAAAAAAAACAAGGTTTCCGCCACCATCTTGCAGATAAGAAAAAGCCATATTCATAGGATAAAAAGAGATCTACACAATGCGCGCCGGAGAAAAAGTTAAAAAGTGAAAACAAAGTTGAAAAAAAGAGCAGAAGAATACACGACACAGACAGAGCTTCTGAACTTTGAGATGTTGTGATTTGAGCATATTTTTTATGCTAAGTGCAGTACCTTTGAGGGTTTCTGGTAGGGCTTTACCCGACTCAGAATGTTGTCAGTCTAATCGGATTCGGCTGTTCAATGCGAGGAGCGGGGCACGGAGGAACAGGGCACGCCCGTGCCTCGGGTTGGGTACCAGGACCCGGTATTCAACGGGCCCCAGGAAAAAACGATTGAAGACCTTAGTATCGATAAACTCCGACGTTACCGGTGCAGTTAACGGTATTGGAGAAATTAAGAAAATTGATTTTGTATTTATTTATCTAAGAAGCATTTCTGCTATTCTCCCTCACCGGAATGATGTTATGCACAAGGGGGGCCGGGACTCTCATCTTCTGCCTGGCTCTCAAACTCTCAACAGGAGACCCTCACTCTCATGACTCTGAGCGACCGCACATTGGACCCCGCAGATTGGACCCCAAATGCCCCCTCTCCATGCATAATGCACAGAAAATAAAGCAGTGTTAACTAAGAGTACCGTTAAAGTGCCGGATCGATAAGCAGTATCGGAAAAAGTAGAAGTACCATTAAAATCCCTACCCATCCCTATTTGTGCCCCATTCCCATTCCACCAAATAAAACAACTAAAGACTGTTTTTAGTCGTTTCATTTGGAGGAACGGGGCACGGTGATTGTTACGCACAGAGAGCCGTGTCTGTGTCCTCACACTTATAAAAACAGATTTATGATTCACCTCATTTATAGTTCCTCAATGAAATGTTATCCTTGTGCATTTTGTATCGTAAGCTTCTATCTGTTTTAACTTGTTACTGTAATGCACACTGACTGGAAAGGAAATAAACGACTGCCCGGCTTGAAGAATCTCAGTCGACTAAAGATACGGTCATATCGCCGGCGACGGGGCGCTGCAAAGCAACAGGCTGCAATGCATTTCAAATGCTGGTCAAGGCTCTCCACCTTGACCAGCTCACTCCCTACTGGACCCTGGATCCAACTGAGGAGTAGCCAGCCAACCGCACTGTATTCCAACTTCCCTGTCCCTCAGCCGGCTCTGAATCTGTGAGATAGCCACACCCCATTCATTTATATTTAAGGATTGGAAATGTGGCATTGTGAAAAAAGTGCCATGAAATAAAAAAAGTCCCCTTAAATAAATAAATGTGGAATTATGGAATAAAAGTCCCCTGAAATGAATAAAAATTGTCTTTTGAAAAACGTCCATTTTAAAATAAAAACTATTTATTAATTTATTGAATTAAATTGTATATATTCACTAATTTATATATTTATATTTACATTTGTATACATGTATTGCCTCATTGATTTGTTTCAGGATTTATTTCAGAGACATATTTATGTATTTATTTGTTTATTTATTTTGTATTGACTCAAATGGCGTTCCATACTCTTCGGCCCCTTGCTCCGTCTTTCTTCCCACTCTCTTCCTCTCCGTCCCCTCCCCTCTCATCTTTTTTTTTTCCCCGAGCTCAGCTTTTGAAACTCAGGCAGGTTAGCTAATTCGCCCGCTTCCCCGGCATCTAGGCAAGTGGAAATGTAGGTCAGTGGAGCCGGGGGTTGCACTTCTGCAGCGCCCACAAGCCCACACGTGTGCTTGAGTGCTGGGCGAACTGCACTCCAAACTGCGCTTCGGAGTCAATGGAACGACACCATTAGGAACCGAAGGGGTCATCCTGCCAAAAATAAAGCGCAGCGTGACTTGAGGATATTGCGGGGTCGTCTGAGTCTAGAAAAGCTTAACTTTGCATGGCAATAGCCCATCGCCGTCAGGCAGCACTCCTTCCCTGCGTCATCACAAGTTCGGAGGCAAATTTTTGGACTCATCTTTGAGTTTGCTTAGTTGTATTGTACTTCTGTACGGACCTATGAAGATGCATTTCTCTGTTGATCGTCCGCATAAGTTCACCGACACAAGCAAGTATCGCTTCATAGAGACAAAATGCCTCTGCCACACTGGTGGAATAGCAGTCCTTGGTAATGGCAGACATGAGAGAAAGGATGAAAAATAAAAAAAAAAGCAGGCTTCAGCTGGCTTTGCCTGGCTTATATACTAAGTACAGTAAAAAAGAATGGTTCTTAACTGGTTCTTTAACAGGCTGTGTTATTTCCCCAAAGAACCATCACCGACTTAAGTACTGCTTCATCTGGAGGACGCTTCAACAATCAACCAACAATCGGCCAACTAAGCGATCTCCGAAAACTCAGTTGCTGAGGGGTACATGAAGGGCAAAGCCGTTCTGACTGGAATGACGCTCGTCTCTGAGGCATGAGTGACAGAAGGCAGCGAACGTGGATCGACCGAGCGGGGAAGACAGCATCAGCCCTTCCCGCCTCCCTCCCGCAATGAGCTTCGCATGTATCCGCTGACTACTCTGCCAGCCCCGCGCTCTCCTCCCTCCACTCCCCGGGGAGAACGCCGCCAGCTAAGCTCTCCAGAGCAGCGGGAACGACGCTCTGTTGCCCTACATATGCTCCGAGCTACTGCCAGATCCCCCTCTTGTCTCTTTATTTGGTCCCTTTCAACGCCGCTCTCCTTGATTTTCCTTCTCTTTTTGACACAACTCCACACCCACATCCATATCATAGCCCATTCTGAAATGTATCGCTCCCTTTGCCTTCATGGTCTTTCTTTCTAGATCTCTCTCTCTCTCTCTGGCTCTTATGATCAAGATCCCCTCCTCCTTCCCCTCACCTCTGCTGCCCCTCTCTGGGGTTCTTATTGTCCCTCATGCCCTGTCTTGCTGCTACTGAAATGTCTTCTGATCAAAGGTAAAAGATAGAGGAATAGAAATATGCAGTGGAGGAAAGCTTGTTGTTTGTGGCAGGACTGGTCACACAATTAGCCAGGTGCTCCAAAAAAGAGCATAAAAAACCATTGTCATCCGCTTTGACAGGACACACTCTGGTCATTACTGTCTCACCCTTCAACACTTTCAACAAGCTTTGTCAATGTAGTTATAATCAGCAGCCTATTGCAGTGTAGATCTACACTAACACTTCCTTATATAAGGGTTGACACTACTTCTATGGATGCATGAACGATGTTTCAGAAAGGATCTGACATTTTAAGTTGGCTATATTTCCAAACACGCTCGTGTTTGGATCGTACTAGAGAGAACAAAATATGGAAAAATGGTGAAGGCCTCAATACTGCATATACTGTATGTTTGTGGAAAAATTTGCGCTTTGCCGTCAAATCTCACTTTAGCCACGTTGGATGAGGCCCAGTGTCCTCGGAAAATAGTTCTGATTGGATTCAAACAGAAGTCCCGGTGTTTCATATGGGTGTGTCCTCTGTTAGCGCTGTGACCTGTATGTACCTCTGTGTACTGTGTATGCCATCCTTTATGTTGGATAACAGCCGTGGCGTCTCCGGCAGTTGTGTGATTGTGGGATTTTAATCTCTTGTTTTTGCTGAGTTTTAGATAAGAGTTGTTCAACCCTCTCCATGCTTCCATTTGTTCCACTTTAGAGGGGGAGCCGCCCCGGGGCCGGTTGAAGTTCCTCGGCGGAAACTGGAAACTTCACTGCGGATTCCCCCCGCCCGAGCCGAACTAGAGCAGCCGCCATGCTTCAACGCAAAGATGGTAACCATCCCTCTCCCAGTGTCATACACAAGTTCCCAATCGGATGCTTCCCCACCGTACAGTAATGATCTATCTGTAAAATAATCAACCTGTAAATATCCCAACAATGAAATGTAACTGCTGTTACTGGCTGCAGCTTTGATTAGAGGAGAGTGGTGACTGCAGCAGGGAGTGTGTATAGTATAGTAAAAGAAAAAATAAGTATTAAATCGCTCAAAAAATGAAAAAAAAAAATTAATCCAAATGCAGGCTTTCCTGTCATAACTTAAAATACGATATTGATATAATTATATATATATATATATATATATATATATATATATATTTTTTTTTTTACAATGGAAAAAAGCATCTTGATAAAAATCTGATTAGACACGATTATGTACTGTAGCATGAATAAAATACTGGACCAAACTCTCCGGCCAGGGACCCATCCTACAGACAAGGTGCTGGGGCTCGGACCAGTGCCCCCTGTACTGCCGGGCAAATGCTGCTTTTTGTGTTCAAATCGCACGGTTTAGTAAACACAGTATTTATAATTCATTGAGTATAATGCTTTACGCCCAATGTCAGCTGGGATAGGCTCCAGCCCCCCCCCCCCCAGCATGCATGGCCCTGACCAAGAAAAAGGGATAAAGAAAGCAGATGGTTTGCCGGACGGAAGGGGATCATTTATTTTTATCGTAGAATTCACAAGATGCTTTTGAGATATTTTTGCCACATATCTTCACATCTTAAGCCATGCTTATGTTTTTTTGGGGGGGTTTTTTCTCCGCCATTTTTGCAACTTTTCTGAGCTTTGATGGCTTTGTTGTCTTATTCTGAGGAATCTAGTGGCAAACTACCCATTGGCCATGGACGGTTACTAAATATCTCTTTGGGGTTGGAGGAGCTACTATATTTAAATTCAACCAACTTTAACTTTAAGTTCACTTTGACACATAGGGCTGAACGCAGGGCAACAAAGACAGAGTGCCGTGAGGCAGCGGATCACAATCCATTTCAAAAATTGCCAAAAAATAAACGGTGGCTTTCTTAAGCATTATTTAAGGGAAGTCCATGAGGAAGCAGACCTAATATGGAGAGAGGAAACTACACCGTGGCCTGAAGCTCACCCACGGAATTACTTAAAAAATGACCAACGAACAAAACCTTTACGCAACAACTGACGCTGAACCTGCCGAGCCAGTTAAGGGACACCGATATGAAGGGTAAGGTGGCCCCTCTTTTGCCGTGGAAGTCAGGAGCATGGCATGGCGGTGGCATTCTGGATGAGCTGCAGGTAATACATGGTGGACAATATACTCCTGTGTACCACAAATTCCTTTCTGAGAACCATGCAGTGAGAAAAAAGGACCTGAGCCGGGAAAAACTCCCTTCATCTGCCTTGACACGCGCGGGCCTACATCAGATTGAGAAGTTACCAAGACTCTGTCCAAATAAGAAAGGAAGGACGGATCACACCAAGTTTCCACCGTGAATAAACTGTTGCAAGTCTCAGTTCCTGTGGCGGTCAACCCACGACGGGTCAAAAGTCCGCGGCGTCGCCCCACTGAAGCGTGCCCGCGTCCCCATTCCACAGGGGCGGTAATGGGCTGTGCGTGCAGATAGCGTGGATAAATTGCTCTGGGGAGGCAGCATGGCAGCGGAGGGGATGGGTGGTGGTGGTGGGGTTGGACAGGAGATTGACCCCCCCCCCCCCCCACCCAAAAATCTACTGTCACATCTGTGGGATGCGACAGTCACGCTTGGCAGGAAGACAGATTTGCATCCAGCTGTGCTCAGGAGAACATAGGAGACCCTCACTGTCCTTTTTCATGCAAAGGTTCCAGGCCGAGGCGGCCGTGATTAAATGGCGTCAACCTCCAGCAATGACCTAGTTTTGTGGCTTTGTGCTGTTTGCAAAAAAAAAAAAAAAAGAAAGAAAAAAAGAACAACAGATCGAGGGGGCATGAAAACCCTGGGCCTAATGGGAAATATATTTCTACCTTTTCCTTTTAGAATTGCACGGCCTGCACGTTACTTCAGGTCGAGACTTACAGGTTAAAACTTGGGCTTTGCCCTTTCTATTGAGGCACGTGTGGCGATACGGGAGGGAGCGGCTTGAAAGTTGAGGTGTCCTCTGCCAAAGCCCTTGCAGAGAGAGCAAATTAAGCCATAATACAGGATGACATCCGTGGCATTCCTCATCGCTGATGCAAATCTACCATGCGTGGTGCCAATTCGATTGTATCCCTATCGGCGACGGGTGAACTAGAGCATGCACAAGAACACCCAGCAGTGCAGCAGGCAACAGTCGATACAAGTTGCATGCACAGTTTCTAATGCGGCCTATCCACATTACAAGCCACGCTGCACGGCGAACGCAGTCATCACCATGAAAGGTGAGTGGTGAATGAAGCACCTTCCTCCAGCGGCCCAGCCAAACCAGCCCGACACCCCCGCGACACCAAGGGAGTACCTGCCCTCCACGAACAGCGCACGCACTGTCATCAGAGATGCGCGATTTGACTTTGACGATTTGGTGGTTTTTTTTTTTTCTTTCAGTTCGCGTCGTTTTCCACTTCCACCGTTTACGCGGATCCTCCGCTCGTCAACGTATTTGCGACACGCACCGCATCTCTAAGTTCAACTCGTATTTTCCTCTTTAGCGTAATTCATTTTTTAGCCGCCAATCGCCCTGGTCCAAAGCGCATTCCATTTGCGCGCATGCAACCCACTCAACGGAGACACACGACGGCCGCGGAGAACGTCCCCCACAACATCACCTCCACAAAGTAGAAGCAGGGCAGCAGGCTGACGCTGTCCTTGGTCGCGACCCCCTTCTCTCGGGTGGAGGACATGGCTCGTGCGGCTCCCGGGCGGGCCTGGACGGGGTCCGCGACGGGAACCGGGACCGGACCTCTCACCTGCCGCAGAAGGCGCGAGGTGTGCGCTCCGCTGCTCTCCTGTGCGCGCCCGAAAATCATGGGCGCAGCGCGACCGCCTCTCGCTCCATCCCGGTGCCACAGCAGAAGACGAATAAATAAATAACAAGCACCGCTGGGAGTGAATGGGCCTCTATCCTCTCAATCCCCTCTGCCGATGCCTTTTGGTCGCCGGGAAGGACAACATCCCGTGCATGTCTCCGGGGAGCTCGGAGGGCCACTGGAGGGGAGGCACCGGGCACCGGGAGCGCACGCAGCGGAGACGCGGACGGGACGGAGCGTCTTTTGGGTTTTTTTTTTGTTTTTTTTCCTTCTTCCACAGCGTCGTGCGCATGCGTGCTGGGTCACGCCGCTGTGAGCGCCACAACAAATGGATGTGATCTGGTTTGGTCGCTGCACGATGATGAGGTTATATAATATTATCATTATGATGATGATGCCATGCGTTCATTCCCACGTTTTTGGCTCAAGCCAGGCACGCACACGATGTATTACATTATTATAATAAATATTCTGAAAGTATTTATTAGCTTGGACACACACACACACACACACACACACACACACACACAATATGGGATGATAATTACAATTAATTGATATTATATACATCACAATAACAGCCATACAATGCATTCCTCTTCGCATTTTTCCGGCAATAATGCGCTGATAAGGCACTGATATGATCCCCTGAAGTGACCAAGAAAAAGGAAGAAGGCATATTTTCGAGAAAGAAAGTGACCATTTAAGAGCCAAGGCGCAGGTAAACCTGGATGTTGAAAATGAACGAATGGGTTTTTAATGAAATTCTTGCACTTGTAGTGAAATCCACCCAACACGGACGATCTGACCGTCGAGCAAAGTGGTCACCTGCCTTTCTGTATAGGCCGTAAGTACCTCACACATTAACATAAGGCGTTTGTCGGGCTCACCTAAAACTAAAGCCGTTTTTTCAAAACTGATACAGGGATTAAACCGAATTCTTTAGGTCACACATTTCGGCATAACAACCCTTTAACCAACTCCTCCTTTCGGCCTTTCAAACACAGTGGTCTGCGGCTTGTATGTCTTTACGATGGATTAAGTCATTCGACTAAGACATAAAGGGGTGAGATTGATGGCGATATAACGTTTAGGGGGAAGTTCATGGAAGCTTTTCCCATTATGCCATGTCACATTACGTGAAAATAACATCAAAATCAAAGTAGAGATTAAAGGTCAATTTACCGTGCAGATCTACTGTGTTACAAAAGGGAGCTGCAATTCTAATAAGGCAGTAAAAACATTCTATATGCGGGTGTGATAAGGCATTTTGGAGCCTATAATATAAAAAAATACTATTGCACAATTTACAATATTTTACACAAGTATATTTAAGTACTTTACTTCTGCAGGTGCCACATCAGGCTGTGTAAGCCATTAGGAACTACTCAGCTGGTGTATGATAATTTATCAAATTAACAAATTATTATCGTTATCAAATTATAATTCAACAGCATAGTAGGGGGAAATGTTTTTATTTATCTGTCATCTACTTTTACTTCCTGTCACTCTCTTACATATAATCCACAAACCAAATAGGCCAACATGAAAACAACCACCAAAGACTTCACCTGTTTAATTCTTGGTTGTTTTTACATGGTTTATATGGATTGATATGCCATATGTTTTCAGCACATATCACAGATTTCCTCTCATTTTACATTAAAGAAAATGTTTAGTACTTTTCTTAAAGATGACCAAACACGATGGCAAATAAGTGGTCAAACTCATTTCTCATGCCCCGCTTGAGAAAAAGAGGCCCTGGCTGAGCACCACCTCCACCCAAAAAACGGACAAACAACAAAATGGAATTCTATTCATTAGTGAGGCTGGGTATATGTGTTTTGTGAAAATAATATTCTAAAATGCACAGCAAAAAACGACGTTACAAAATACACCCATTATAATTTTGCTGCGGACCCCCTGCAATTCATTCACGGATCCCGAGGGGAGCGCGGAGCATCTGACTCCCGAGTGTTGCCTGAATGGGACACCTGTTACTGGGAGGAAGACGCCGCAATGAATGGATGAATTGATGGATGGCGGCGGTGGTGGTGGTGGTGGTGGTGGTGGTGGGCGCAAATAGCGTCAGCGCGTATGTGTCTTCACCATGGCAACGCGAGGACGAGCCGGGTCGCGCATGCGCCGCGCCTCCTGCGCCAACCGGGGCGCAGTTGGCGGAAACGCCGGCGCCGGGGGAGCTGCGGGGAAAGTGCGGGGAGCCCGGCGTGTGGGGGTCGGCGACGGCCGTGCCTCGGTGGGAGCGTCGATCGTCGCTCGGGTGAGCGTGTGTGCCTGCCGCCGCGGACGACCCGAGTCGCAACAACAACCACCACCACCACCACCACCACCACCACCACCACAACAACAACAACAACAACAAAAGAAAGTCCCTGATCCGTCCAAGGTAGGAGCCCCGCACCGCTGTAGCAGTTGAGCAACTACCGCGCCGCTGCAGAGTTTCCGTCGTCCGCTTTGCGCCGAGAACAACCGCACAGCGACGCTGCAGCCCCGCGCACGGGCGGAGAGCGTGCACCAGCCGCGGACAAGAAGTTGCGGGAAAGACACTTTGTTCATCCCCGTGGGAAAGTTGTAAATGCACGGAGGGAGGGAGGTAGACCCCCCTCCCTCCCCCTCATACGCCGGGGAAATGTATAAAAACCTCAAAAACCCCCCCCCAAAAAACCCCCAAAAAAGCTCAGTTATTTTTAAATACACGATTAAAAAAATAATTGATAAAGTAAAACTCGGATCGAGCGCGCCTATAGCTGTGTTCGGGGCCTCGTCGCTATTGCCCGGCGTTTTTTTTTGTAAATTGGATTCGCTGCCTTATTCGGGCCAAAAGTCATTTACGCACGCACAGACATGGCTGAGGTCTAGTCAGAACCGCGATGTTTCAGACGTGCGGTTGTCGGAGTTTGATCAGTGTTGATCTCCATCCAGATCAGAAACCAGTGGGGGGGGGGGAACCGTCGTAATTTCGTCCGTTTCGGCAGCGGGCTGCTTTGCGACGTCGTCGTCGTCGTCCGAAGTTATATATAAGTCCAAGCGTCGTCGCCCGGAAGTGGTTCCCCGCCTGCCGTTTGCGAGCACGACCGCTCGACGGCCCGAGTCGGGGCTGCGTTTAAAGGAAACTCGGAAAAAACAAAGAGAAGAAGACGTTTTTTCGCGCCGCTGCCAAGTTCTAGGAGCTACGGGAGGAACAGACTTTTCTTTCGTCGAACGATCGTCATTCTTAAAACACCGTCCTCCGGGGGGAGGGGGGGTATTCAACCCCGAACGCCCGAAGAGAAACATGCGGCGACGTAAGTGCACAAATTTGTCCCCCTCTAACTTCTCAGACCACGCCCCCTCATAATCGAGGGATGGATGGACCCGTTCCTCAGCGGACATTATTTCCTTACTTTACTTAATTTACTCACTTTACTCACTTTACTCACTTTACTTACTTTACTGACGTTACTATCGACGTGCCGCGGGCGGGGCAGACACATATCCGGCGTCGTCGCGGACGTGTTTGACTTGAGCGTTTCTCGTGCAGCGCGCAACTGTGTCCACGCTGGTGCCGGGTGACCGCCACCTGTGCATGCGACGGACACGCTAACCTCGCCCGTGCGTGACCACCTTCTGCGGTGGAAAGAGCCCATCCGGTCATCACGTTCTTGCACGCTGTGAGGATGCCAAAGTAGTTCATCCGAAAACCATCCCAGGCATGCGTCAAATAGTACGCAAATTACCAGAAGGCTACGGATGAGACTGAATTACCGCGGTGCGAAAACGCTTGTGTATCCCACTATGCATTGTGGCGGCAGGACGGCGGTTAAATGAGTCTTACGTCGACGCATAGCAAACGTTCAGTACACAGCGAGCCAGCGGGGGGGGGCTTCGGGGCTGTGCGGCAAAGAGTGTCTTTCCTCGGTGTATGATTCTAATCGGCACTCTCATCTTCCTTTGTGGACAGCGGGACTTAATCATTGACATTTTGTTAAACTGTGCCATTAAAATGTCTCCGAAAGTTCTAATTTTCAACGGGCATCCGGCAGCATATCCTGTTTATGTGTACTGTGTATATATATATATATTTGATTTGTCAACTCCTTTCCCTCTTAAACTATGACGTGCTCTGTTGTGCTTTGTACTGAAATTCCACAGATTCCACCAGATTATGCGAGTAAAGTATCATCGACAATGTTCTCCATTCAAGAAGTTTCGGATGTTGGATGGACGGGCGCAACCATTTTCTGACAAATAACTTTTTTTCCTCCGTTTTTATATTTTTATTTTTTATTTTACATTTCTGTCCCTTAAGGGTGGAGGTGGACATTTCCAATGCCACAATAACTGACTCTGTGATGCAGACTTGATATAATGCACAAGCACACACTGGTTGATGCACAAGCACACGCTGGTCGATACAGTAGCCCCTGGAAAGAACAGCGGTTGAGGGTCAACTGGGTTCAAATGCTCCCACTGCAGTTGGTGTAATGGGCAGGGTAGCCTTATCCTATTAGAACTCATCTCTAAAATCCAAATGATCCTAGGTCGGCTCTGAGACAGAAGAAAATACAAATCTTGGCTGGGGAAGGAGTAGTTTCCGTCCCTTTCTGACCGGTTGCCATTTAATGAGATCAATAATGTAATCATTCTTATTAGTAATAATCTAGATTGGCTGACGTGCTGCCATAGGGGAAGGCAATGAAGTACAACGATGTGAGCAAATGAGACTATTGATGAGAAGATTTCAATGTAGTGTCAGATTATTAACACACTCACTATTATTGACACACTTTACTTTCATACTTACATTACATGGATGGGGGAATAAAAAACAACTTACTGAGAAACTACATCCTGGGATCTAGACACTGGGAATACGCGCAGTTGACGCCCAGTGCTCCGGTTTTGTACAACTTCTGTGCTCTGCAATTAATGACATAGCGTGAATGTGTTGTTGAAGTCTAGCTTTCCTCCTATGTTTCTACGTCTTCTACACCAACGCAAAATGGCCTTTCTCAAATCCTTGCGACAAAGTCGGAAGCGCAAAGAATGTTGAGAGAAGAATACACAGTTTCACAGTTTGTATAGTAGCCAAACACTGGAGAGAGGCCCCTCTCTCTGCCTGTCTGCCGTTTCAGCCAAGTTAGTTAATAGTTCCATGGGGAAGAATGGGGATTAAAAAAAAAAAAAAAGAAGCTTAACAAGTATGGTGGGCAAATGAGGTGGACAGTCAAAAAACACCCCCAGAACACAATTCCTTCCTTCCCCGTCGAGTGCTACAGACTTAGAATCCGGTCACACAGCTTTCTCCTGGTATCCACTAAACACCAAGAATGTCTCTCCACCGTTCCAAAGTCCAAGAGTGGTGAGTTTAACACCACTTCATCGTTTGCACACAGACAGCTATTGCTTGTGTGTTGCTGGTCGGCCATAGAAACCCATTTCTCGAAGACCCGACACATATTCCTTGGCGATCCCACTCTGTGTACATGTGTGGCCTCCCACTGCATGGCTAAGCTGTTCTTGCTTCTAGACGTTTTCCACCTCACAATAAAAGTTGCCTAGGACAACTTATAAGCCCGTCAAATAAAGGCTTGGGAGGATCATGCAAAATTCCGATCGGCGATCGCTGGGGGCCGATCTGAGAGCTCTGGATGATTCATAACGTAACGGAAGATCAGAAATGCATTTTGGGCCAAAACCATTCTGTGCTTTATACACCAACAGTAGTATTTTGAGATCAGTTCTTTGACGGACAGGAAGCCAGTGTAAAGATCTGAGAACTGGAGCGATATGATTTACTTTCTTGGTCTTAGTGAGGACTCGAGCAGCAGCGTCCTGAATCAACTGCAGCTGTCTGATCTGTTTAATAGGGAGAGCTGTAAAGACACCGTTACAGTCGTTTAGTCGACTGAAGATGAATGCATGGTCAAGTTTTTACAAATTCTGCTCGGACATAAGTCCATTAATCCTTGATAAGTTCTTAAGGTGATAGTTGGCTACTGAAATTGAGGTCAGAGTCTATGACTCCACTAACATTTCTGGCTTGTTTTGTGCTTTTTAACATCACCGATTGAAGCCGAGCACTGACTTTTAGTCGGTCTTCCCCGGCTCCAAAAACAATGACTTCAGTTTTGTTTTTGTTTAATTGGAGAAAGGTCTCGCACATGCAACTGTTGATTTGTTCAATGCACTTGCTCAGCGATTGTATTGGACATGATATGGTTTGTATGTATATTTGTGTGTCATCTTTAAATTATGGTAACATATTTTGTTGTTTCCATAATTTGAGCCGGTGGCATCATGTAGATGTTAAACAGAAGAGGCCCCAGAATGGAGCCTCGGGGAACTCTGCATGTCATTTTTGTCTGATCAGATGTGTAATTACATATAGACACAAAGTAGTCCCTGTCCTTTAAGAAGTATTTAAACAAGTTTAGTATATGGTGTATATAGTGTATACAATGTGTGTGTGTGTGTGTCTCTGTGTGTGTGTGTGTGTGTATATATATATATATATACAACAAAACATAATATAAACATATATATATACATTTGGGGTTGTTAAAGATGCAATGCCCACATGACAAAAAGATCCAATAGTCAAAATTTTGAACCGAATTTGAACCCTGACCCAACTTCAGAACTGGTCCTTTTCAGCGATATTTAGCGCCACCCTACGGGTTCAAGCCGCCCCAAATGATCAAGCGGAACAGGTCTTCCATTCTGTGATCGATCACCTCGTGGATGTCCTATTCCATATTTGGACTATCAGCAGCATTGCCAGATGTATGATAATTGCATGATGATTTGCCCTTTGTACAATGTGGCATCAATAATTGTAAAGAAAAAACAAAAATTAAATGTACGCTAATTTAGACATTTCATAGTTTCACTTTTTTTTTTTTTTTAATCTCATGATAGTGAAAGGCTACGCAGAGTATGTATGATTATTTGGTTTTCAGCGTCTGGCAACACTGACTAACACGAAAGTAAAGCTTGTCAGGAAGTTTCCACCTGAAGGCGGAACAACAGACTAAAAAGGTTTGAGGAGAAATGTATCATGAGGTGAGGGTATACATGAGGTATTCAGATGGGGATAGGGCAGAATCTCAATGATGTTGTCGTCCCGGGGGGTTGGATGCTCACCGTTACCCCTCCCCGCCACGCTCAACTTGATAAGGTCGACAGCAGGCTCTCTGGTGGTGCACTGGAGTGTGTGTGTGTGTGTGTGTGTGTGCGTTTGTGTGTGTGTGTGTGTGTGTGTGTGTGTGTGTGTCTGTGTGTGTGTGTCTGTGTGTGTGTGTGTGTGTGTGTGCGTTTGTGTGTGTGTGTATTTATTAGTCGTGCGAAGAGTCAAAGTCAGGAACTTCAGTCGTCGAATAGTCAACTTTGGTTTTGCCTTTCTGAGATGAACACTTACATTTTCTTGGCAAGATAAGGAGATCTCGTTCATGCAGAGACCTAACATTGTTTTATTATTTTCAACCAGTTTTCCCTTCATCTTGTTACCTGCTTTAATGTAAAAAGGAATGAGAGATGGACAATGGTTATTTTAATGTCTTGTGGGATGTCAAAACAATATTTGTGTAACCTCCAAAAGAACGCAGATGAATTACTAATATATAAATTAAATATATGATTAATTGTACATGTTTTTGTCTTTGACATCTACAGAGTTCACTTGATTATCTCACTCTAAAATTCTGGTTTCTTGGTCTCTGGTTTAAGGAACAGAAATTACGTTTTTGCAACGTCTTTACTAGAGAAAAATAAAAAAGGCTGAAGAAGTGGAACAAATCCCTCCCCCGATGAATGCATCCTCAAAACTACCATTCTGTCCCCATCTAGTGGCACAGTCTACAATTACAGTTCCAATGTTTTTATTCTTATATTTATTCTGTGCATCAGTTGAACCCGTATCCTCCTCTGCTTTGCAGTTGATGAGACCTGGAGGAGCGAGCAAGATGCCTCCGACACGCCCCAGCCGCAGAGACCGACGGAAGTTCTACACCTCGCTGGCCGGAGAGGTAAGATGAGACAAGTTGTTTTAACGTAATTTCACAAATGTTGCATGAAGTGTAGGCAGACTTGTTGGGTTTGTAGCAGCAAGCATCATTTATTTTTTCACATTTAAGTCCAATAAAAAAAAAAATTAAAAAATCTCAAAAGCCAAATCAGGTAACTTATCCCTACATTTTCTCAAAATCTACCTCCTGCCTATTTCCTTCCTGCTTGAGCCCTCACGTTTTCCTCCAATGTAAAATGGGGGCGTGGTTATTCACTGAGCATCACATTTCAACGTGGCAACGAGTGGTAAACAAGGCGGATTCTCACCAACACCACACTGAGCAGCGTCATTACTTGAGATATTTCACACGGGGCATGCTAGCTTGGATCATAACGCATAACCTCGTTCTCGGTAGCGCGTAACTGAATTTGGATTACAATTTGGATAAAACATTTTGGATTTGGGGAAAAAAAGAAAGTGTGCCCTCCCCGAACGCTCCACCAGTGGGCACTGCGGTGCACCTCAGCGGACCTCATTAAGCTAGCGTGCACTGAGATGAGAACTTCCGTGTGGCGTTGTTTGTGAGAAATTGTCATCGGTAAGCACATACTGTGTATTTTTCGATAACCACAGCTTCTACGTCACTTGTCTGATGTTTGGTTCCGGTAATTACAGTTTTTTTGCCTGGTAAAATGTATAAAAAAATAAATAAATAAAAAAAATGCTCATAAAAAACTGTAGCCACTCCACCTCCTCGACGGCGCGATGAGGCGGGCCAGCGACGCGCCGGCAGCCGCACCTCAGCCAGCGACGCGCCGGCCCTCACTGTTTTTGCACACTGTGTGTGCATTATATTTGCGCTAGTAACAGACGGTTATTGAAACGTGACCGATAATCACAAGTAACCAAAAGTTACACAGCGCTTTAAAGAGCCGTGTAATACTGTATATATTTTTTAAACTTGATCAACTGAACAGTCGAAATGTCGCTACATGGTACGATACATATAGTTATGATGGGTTTGCAATAAATTGTTGAGAAAACAAACAATTTCTTGCAAAACCGCAATTTATTTTTAACAATTTATTGAAAATGTTCAAATTCTTATGAGCATTACTGGAAGAAAGTGATCGTTTAGATTTAAATACATTGGTCAGGTTCGTCTGACGGGTTTCATACCAAGACAAAATGTTTTTCACTTAACTTCAAGATGAAATGGATAGAAAATAAATCATTATTTTGTTGTTTGTTCTTTGGTGAGGCAGTTAAAGGGTTAATGCCATACAGATGGTAATTAATTAATTACAGCCTTCAAATTATCAGGTCTGGTTTGGTGGCAAAAAAAAAAAAGTGGGTGATGGGTTTGTAGAGAGCTTTGTTTTTGCCATTTCATACTCTTTTTTTATCAATTTTTTAGTATAATTTAATCCAATTTTTTCTATGCCTCTCTTTACCGTATTTTGACAGCAGCCCATCTCTTTTTTTTTTTTTTTTTTTTTTTTTCGTAAATGATTCCAAAAGGTCCTCAGAAGTTGTTTTTTTTTGTTTCTTTTTTCTGGACATTTATTTTTTATTACAATCTTCCTTCCTGCACTGTGCCTTCCACAAGTTCAGGCACAGTGCAGGGTTTTCATGTGATATTTCTTCAACGACTTGGGGGTTATCGGTCCTTTTGACGCAGTCGAAGATCAGATCATAGTTTAGGATTAATTTACTGTGTGTGTGTGTGTGTGTGTGTGTGTGTGTGTGTGTGTGTGTGTGTGTGTGAACCTACATGCATGCGCTGATGGCATCTGAAAATTGGAGGTTGGCCATTAATTCAAGGCTAATGAAAGGTTTTTCGTTTTCAAAGCACTTTGACAATGAAAATGAAAACCTTGTGTAATTGAGTTTGGATCCGTCAGCATTTAGGGTTTTTTGCGGTTTTATTCTGTTGACGTGCGAATGTTCTGTGCCTGTGTGTTGCGCGTTCAGCTTTATTCAAAGTGCTGCAGACACTGATTAGCAGAGCTGGGGTTAATGAACCAACTTGACGACGCAATATAATAAGGCACAATATAAGCTGAAAAACGAAACACTTGCCTATGAGATGTTCTCCGCCGCCGATGCATTATCTGTGCGGCGGTCCTGAAAGGGTGTCGTCCTACGTAGTTGTCCATGATTGCCAAACATGAAAGAAGAAAAAAAGAAAACACCTTGAAGGCATTCACTCTGTTCAACGCCTTCAAGGTGTTATTTGTGAACGCCCCCCTCCCCCTGTTCCCCTGCAAGCGGTACTTTCCAACAAGTCAATGTCTACACGGCTACACGGCGATTATAATTGATTAGGAGCCACTCGAAGCTATTCCGCCATTGACGTAAATCCGTAGCGTTGGAGCGGCGCATTAACGGTGTGATAATTAATCCCGGCACAAATCCGATGGGGGAGCCTCGGGTAGATAGTGGGCAATGTCACAATGCAACCGAAATCTACAGAATACATTTATTCCCTGGCGCTTCATGTCTTTATTTTTCAAATAGTCGACAACGTTTTTATTTTTTATTTTCTTTTGTAGGTCAGAACCGTAATGTAACCGTCACGTCATCTATGAGTGACAGCCTATTTCTTTTTTTCCACAAAATTCGTGTTCACATCTTAGTTTATTTCTATCCGTGTGAAATCCAAAGTCCCCCCCCCCCATAGTATCCCATTGCAAAACCGGATAAAAACTGCCTTCAACCCTATCGGTTGCAGGCGCACGAGGACCTCCAATCAAGCCTAAAATTTGTTTCTAAAATGGGTTTACGCACATAGATGAGGCTAGGCACAAATAACTGACCTTGAATCTGTCTAACTAAGAGCTAAGATTTACTAAGGGCTTTCTGTATGACCCGCCCTTATCCACCGATATGCGTGCATCAATTATTTTGATGTAGGGACAACAATAATTGGTGCCTGCACCCAAATTCTTTCTTTTTTTTTTTTTTTTTTTTGACTATTTTAAATCTTTTCTCAAAATGGTTAATGGGAACATGGAACTAAGTAGCAAACCTCCAAACAAAAAGCATACTCAAGCTTCTTCATGCCCCTTTTCATGCTTGCCTCGCCTTCCATCGCTCATCACCGTGGAGATGTTAACACCGCCCTATACCACCGCCACGGTTGAACCAGCTTCCTGCCTCACTGTGCAAATGGATGAATGTCCATCGCCATGGATCCACCTCTCCGCCAGAACGGCACGATTCTGGGTTTAGATGAGAGGAGAGATTGTATTTGTAAAGTAGTTCAGGGGCACAGCTGCTGGCCCCTGTGTGGACTACTACTTACTTAGATGTGTAGAACATTTGACTGTATATGTGCCTTACCTCCATACAAGTCCATCTAATGCCTCTTGCTTTTACTGGTAGTTCTGTGGTCGCCTTTTTTTGTCTTCTGTTGCTTTTGGAAAAGTCTCAAAGTTGCTTTTGACGCCAATATGAAGCAGGGTAAAGCGCCCCATGCAAGTTTACAACAAAGGACTCTGGAGTACATTGTGGGCCATCAGTTACCAATTTAGGGATTATTCAGTTGGATTAACAACGAAGTAGCCATTGTGAACAGTCTAAAAAAGCAATTTTGAAAAATACTTTTATTATTGATTGTTCATAGCCATAGTCAATTTTGGTGTTGTTGCGTGGGGATGGATAGAAGTCAACGAAAAGTGGGGAAAGTCAAAGAGGTGAAATTAAAAACAGAAAAATGTGAATGTTGCTTTCAATCTATCTATCTATCGATCGATCGATCACAAATTAACACTTTTCTTAGCTGTTTAACCTGTGAATAGTGTAATTGAATGAAACAGTTCTGTAACCCACCACCAGAGGGTGTAATCATTACACTTATTGTTACTGGTGGACAAGGGGCGCCCAAGCTATGTCCAATAAGGGATCCACCCCATGACAAATAATGGCTAGGCAGCCTGTTACAAGCTTTTAAAGTTGATAAAAAAAAATAAAATAGATCTATGTGTCATTTTTTTCCCATCGTACGCTGATTGAGAGAGACCGCTGTCTCTCCGAATCAAACCGCCTCTGATGCTGAGTCAGACTCGGCCGAAGCGGATCATGACGTGGCAGGCTCTGGTGACGTAGGCGTAAACCCACGGCTGCCAGGCCGAAATGGTTAGCCGGAGTGATGGGACTGTTTTTACGGCCGTGACAATGAAAGAGTCACCTCGCACTCAAACTGCTGTGCAGGGCAATATCGTTTTTTGATTGAGACACACCGGCACCCATCTCTTTATTTTTTTATCAAACCCTTCATGAATGAAAGTGGTTGTAAGAGCTTGTAGAGATAAAAAAAACCAGGAGTTTTCACAGTTATAAAAATAGATAGATCACACACACACACACACACACACACACACACACACACACACACACACACACACACACACACACATACACACACACACACACGGGCGGGGGGGGGGGGGGGGGTTACCTGTTGCCCGTTGATTATGATTATTCTAATGAGCAACAGGTAAACAGCCACACTGTTCCTGGGCCTAATCATTTACATCCAGGACAGGTGTGGCCCTGATGCAATACATGGGGCTGAAAGGTTAAAAAAAAAAAGATTTATGATTTATTTATTTATTTTTTGTCTACGTTTATGTCAATAAAAGCAATTAGACATTTCATTTCCCCACAAAGTAAGTAAGTCAAACACTCGGCATTATTTGTGTTCGCCAAAACCACTTAGTGACGTCGGTGCACACAAAGAGAAGCCATATTTACTCCCTGACACAGTGCTGCTCTCGTCCACTTTGTCTCTACCGTGTTTTCAAAAGCACAGATTGTGAAACTGACGGGAAGTGAATCTTCTCCTCGCTGCGTACGCCAGTGGCTGACGCTTAGCGCATTCTTAAAAAGAAGTAGGGCTTTTTGGCCAAAACCACGTGTTCAGAACAAGAGACGGACAAAATGAGGCGGCGATGTGGGTTCTTTTGGTGTTTCCTGTGCAAGCCCCCGATGGGAACCTTTATCCTCCTCTCGTTCTGAGTGATCCCCTCGTCGCTGATGGGTCCAAATGCCCTTGCCCCTTCTTTCACCGCCGGCGTTGTTGTTGTTCCCGGCAACTCGCTCTGGAAACAGGTGCCGGACGGAATCGCTCGGCGCCCCCCAGTGGCAGGGAATGACAGATAAAGAAGCAGAAACGTGGCCTGGAGTCGCCGTGACGTCGACCTGAGTCACCGTTTCGAAACAAATGGCTTGAGACCCGACTTGGAGGTTAAAGACTCTTGATCTTGACTTGAGACATGGGTCCAATGACTTGTGTTCATTTTATGTTTTCACTTTAAAGATTATGTGAGACATTGAAATGTTCACTGTTGCCGATGTTCACATTACCAGTGTCAGCGTGACGACACCCGGCGCGAGCGCACACTGGGAACGGCACTGTCATTGCCGGGGCGGATTCCAGGATTTTCAAGATGAGGTGGCACAAGGGGGACCAAGAACCAGACGGCGGAGGTGGTTGGGAACCTCTGCTCTAGCCCAGCGGTGTTGGGGGGGGCCCGATCAGATTGCAGGGAGGCGGCAGTGCCACCCCGTACCACCCCTTTAGACACATTCTTTGAGCAATTCTCTATGAAAAGTTCAAATTACAGATCATTTGAACAGTCGTCAAACAAGCAATGTCTTTTTGATGGAGAATAAGTCAAATACGCTGTCACAAAGTCATTTGTTTCTTTGTGTGTTTTTAATGTGATTACGTTATTTCACTGAATATCAACAACTATAATACAGATCCAATTCATTGTCATACTTTTTGAACAGGTTAGATTGGCCAATAATATCATTATTAGACAGGTACTTATACCTTGTGCTTTCTCCTTATAGAGACCAGAGACTGCAGTGTCTTGGGAAAAGAAAGTGACTTGACTCGCCCTAACTAAGGACTTGACATAACCTGTGACTCGACTTGACTTGCCCAAGAAAATAAATGACTGGGGACTTGCTTGAGATTTGGACCAAACTTACTTTTGACTTGGATAAGAGGGACTTAGTCACATTTTATATACTGTAGTGCTATTCATTTTCTCTTGACTCGCCCAATAAAAAAATGACTGGGGACTTGTTTGAGATGGTTTGAACCAAACTTACTTTCGACTTGGATAAGAGGGACTTGGTCACACGTCTGCCAACCCTGCCAATGTTGATGGTGACGTTTTGCAAATATCCAATTGAAAATGGTGATCTTTGAACTGTTCTTCATGTTTACCAGTAATTTGCAATGAGAAAACAGACCTCATTGCACGCGCACACACACACACACACACACACGCACACACACACACACACGCCATGCTAAGCAGTAGTCTGTCTGGAGGACATCTCCAGGCAAATCGTGTCTGGTTTTAAAACACGGATAAGGATATTGATCAGTTAATCTTCCAGACGGACTGCGTGCCACGATTGCAACTGGAAAATTCTGAGCTGGGCCATGAATTGACGTTGACGTTTTTTTTCCTTTTTTTCATCCCACAAGTCATAATAGTCACATTTTAGCTCTGCTTGGTTCCTGAGTAATATGTCAAATAAGGGTCCATAACTCTTTTGTCAATACCTCTAAGCGGTCAACGTGTGTTTTATGTTGTTACCTGACATCAAAATGAACACTATAAACTTTGCGAACTTAAGTCCCAGACTGCACCAAACCGACTGTCGGCCGTCAGCCTTCAATGGACCGATGAGTGTCTGCGGCTGACAATTGGGCGTAGTCTGTCCCGCACTGTTGGCACTAGTCGGCCCTTGTCAGCAGCCTTTCGGAAGATTCAGCATGTTGACTTGGCGGCGGAGACAGGCGCGGATAAGATCTCTCTGATCCGCTGTTCGGCTAAGCGAACAACACTTTTTGTAATGGGCCATAGGCAAAACCTACTGCTTACTTTTAGCTCTCCGGTGCCAAATAGAACAACAGACAGTGTTTTTATTTTAGAACAAGATTTATTTTCATGTTGTTTTGGTGTGTCTGGTCTTTAAGGGCTATACTTCCTTAGCCACCAGTCACTTGGGATTAGTATCACTAGAGATTTGAGGTTTGACCCTGAGATCCTGGAAGACATGAATATAAAATTGCAGCAACTGTAGAACTCCACTAAATGCATCAAGTATGATCATAGAGCACTTTCACAATGCTTTGAACAAGAGCGCTCTGATAGCTGCATACCGCATTCATTTCTTTTTTAGAAGAAGAATCTTTAATCGTCCCACAACATACCACACGACAACACACACACACACACACACACACACACACACACACACACACACACACACACACACACACATTTTGGATGGTGGTCGGTGAAACGTGGCTGCAATCTGTGCCACCGTGCCACCTGACTTTCCCGATCCCTTTTTTCCCCCGTAGCCTTTATTTCATTCTAGTTCCTAGTATGAGATTATGGAAGCAGCAAATGTTAGAAGCAGAGACCCCTGGGCGGATATTCAGGGGGCCAAGATGTTTTTTTTTCCTCACATCTTAGGTATATCAACAAATCTTCAGCAGTGAACTTGACACTTGTTGTAGATTGTAAAATTGCAATACAATTGGCTCATTTTCAATCCTGGTCTTTTTAAAATTTAATTTAAAATTTTAAAGTATAACTTTTCAGGGGAAGAGGGATTAGATTCAACATTTGTTTCTTTAAGTCTTAACCATTTGCCCCATTGGACTGCATTTAAACACAGTGAGAAGATGCAGCAGAGTGGTAAGTTTCACAACAGTAAAGCGTTCTGAGGTTGTGCCCTGAGCAGTTATAAATGATGAGCAGCAATGGTAAGGGTTTAATAAGGGTTGCGAAAAATGCCGAACCTGTCCTTGAACAGTTAATCCATCTTTAAACAGCGTCTCCTTATTGTTGGGGTGCCCCCTCGTGTTCTGCCAACTTGTAAAGTTAAAAAATGCATGAAAAAATGTTAGATTTTTCTTTCTCCGTAAAAGCCGCTACAACGTTAGATCTTACCCTCCCTCCCTCCCTCCCCACATTGCCTGCCACAATTACTTCCATTCATGACCATTTGGGCATCAGGCCGGTCGCAAGAAAAGACGGCTCATGAATTTCTTATGGAGTGCGACATGCCAGATAAGCCCCAGCTGCTTGCAGCGGGCCACTTTGAAGTCGTCTCCTTGCCTTGGTCTGCCTCCCTTAATAAGCACCGTTTATTCAGATGAGATGATGTAATCAGCCGCCCGTGCGCTGCACTTCGACACAAAGTCAGAAATCGTCTGTGGCATTGGCACTTTTGCGGCAAGGGAGGCGCATTATGCTGAATACTTGGACAGGGAAAATTGCATTTCACATTTTGCAGCCAAGGTGTTATTTATTTATTTGTTTATTTTGCGTGTCGATGTTTCTGTGTGATGTAGGCTATAACTGGGTCACAACGCTGCCTCGGGTTTTATGTTGTAATAAAACACAATGTAAGCATTTCATGTAACACAGCCACAAAGCGAGGGCTCTATTTATAGAACCCCGCTTGATATGGATGGATGTTGTCCTGACCTACTATTTGTCTGAATTGTGACCAAATAATTTTATACCTTACGCAATTTTACGCATATTTGTGCCTCCATTGATGAAAGCGCACGCTGACTGTTAAGACCACCAGACTCCCGGTGGGAAAAGGAAAGAAAATTCAGTTCAAATCCTACAGAAAATATCAAAGCAGGGATCACTGCATGGGCTGCTTAATGTTTTTTGAAGGAGCTCCTCGATTAGACGTTTGTGTTAAATCTTTAAAAAAGTGGAGCTACCGAGGCTGAAACACTTTTCGTCCATATAGGTATAGTTGTATCCGCCTGTGGGGTTAGTCACTGGGCAGGCCCATATGGTGTTGACGGTGGTAATTGGGGAATCAGGATAGCCACTGGGCTATGTCTGTATAGTCCCAGTGGTGGTAGTTAATGATTACGTGGTGATGGAGGGGGAGTGGTTCTGGGAGGCCAGAAGTCACTGTTGAGCCTTTTGGAGGTGTAGCAGGCCTAACTCATTGAAACATTGGTGAAAGAGCGTCCCCATTTGATAATCTCAGTGAAATACTCACTCTGTCGCTTGAGTGTAAAGTTGTTTGGGTGGACTGAGCTTCTGTGTGCTGCCCTCTCATTATCAGCACAAGGGACTTAACATCAGCTCCAGTGTATTACTGTACAGTATTGCAACAATTTGAAAATTAGTATGCGCTTTTATGCAGCATTTTAAATAAGCGAACACATCTAAACGATCCACCTGACCTGGATTGTTAATATATGTTGGGAAGACAGTGTTGCAGGTCCTTCTCCCCATAGCAGGTTTCATGCAGGAAAAAAAAACATGGTTCATCCAGCTTTATCTAGTTCATGAAAATTGCTGATCCCTAGAATAGTTGCCGACATATTGTTTCTCAAAGCCAGCTGGATAAATCTTATTCCGGGGTGGAAAAATATCTAGTGTTTATTTTGAAGATTTCCTTGCTTGTTTGGATCAAATTTTCTTATCATGTACTGATATTGGCACTTAGCGTCGGCACACCTGTGCGTGTGCGCCGAACATTAAACGCTCTGATAGAAAACTCCTTGAGGGGACGGAGACTAATCTCATCTAGCTCATATAAAAGGATCTCACAAAAAATTACTAAAAGGCACTTCTTCACTTTGATATCCAATTTACTGTGGCAGCATTTCAAGTCAGGCCAGATAAGCGTTTTCTTTTTCTGTTTCATGCCGCTGTCGCGACTTTGTTTAATTTGTTATTTTCCATAGCGAAAGAGAAGAAAAGCCACTTCTGTGCCCGGCTTTGTGACCTGGCAACAAAGCTCTCTTCCAGACACGATTGTGTAGGATTCGTGAAATGTCGGGGCGAAGATATCAGAAGTTGTTTTTTTTTTTTTTTTTTTTTTGATGAGAGAGTGGAGCATACTGTAATCCAAAGTGGAGGACCTCGAGGATTATATAGATTATTATTATAATGAGTATGTGATGGGAGGACCATAAGCGTAGGACCATAACAATCCGGCGAAGAAGAAGAAGGCAGACTCAGCCACCGACACCGATGATCTCATTGATCCAACTCCCAGCGCTGTAGAGGTTAGTGTCTTGGGTGATATCAACAAGAAGCTGGACACGCCTGGTCCACTCCTCCAAGACATTTCTCAGATCAAAGCCGGCCTTGATTTCCAAGGTCGGCGAGAGGTAAAAAGACAACGCGGATCTAAAAACCTCCATGACCTCTCACAACGGCGGTGGAGGTTGTAAAAACATAAAATAAAATAATGAGAGAGACTGTCCTGTAAATCCCATCCAAAA
The DNA here is from genome assembly GCF_960531495.2 of Zeus faber. Classification (NCBI taxonomy): domain Eukaryota; kingdom Metazoa; phylum Chordata; class Actinopteri; order Zeiformes; family Zeidae; genus Zeus; species Zeus faber. The sequence continues at coordinate 6,547,226 of NC_137206.1, read as the reverse complement.
GTATGCGGGACTAGCTCATCTTTTCCGGGATCCCAGAGAAAAACACAGAGACACCAGAAAACATGGTGCTAGACTTCTGGAGATTTCAACCATGCAAATCTCAAAACTGTGCTTCCTAAATTCCACCAACATGTGAATGAGAGGGGCGAACATGCTGGATCTTGTTTACACCAACATACCCGGTGCTTGCCGGGCTGAGCCCCGCCCCCACCTCGGATACTCAGATCACATCTCTGTTATGCTGATCCCAGCATACAGACCGCTCGTCAGACGCTCCAAACCTGCTAAGAAACAGGTGAAGACCTGGCCAGCAGGAGCCATCTCTGCCCTCCAGGACCGTTTTGAGTGTATTGACTGGCACATGTTTAGGGAGGCAGCAACCACCGGCGGCTCCATTGACTGGAGTATATGGCATCAGTAAGTGCATCGATTACATCACTGTCACCAATTACATTACCACACGCTACAACCAGAAGCCATGGATGACTGCAGAGGTACATGCTCTGCTGAGAGCCCGAGATACAGCCTTCAGAGCCGGAGATTAGGAGGCTCTGATAACAGCGAGGGCCAAACTGTCCCGGGCCATCAGGGAAGCAAAGTGAGCGCATGCCTGGAAAATCCACGGCCACTTCAGTGACAGCAGAGATACACGGCAGCTGTGGCAGGGCATCCAAGCCATCACCAACTACAGGACGTCAACACCAGCCTGTGATAGCGATGCCTCTCTACCTGATGCGCTTAATGTGTTCTACACCTGGTTCGAAGCAAAAAACGATGTGGTGGCGTGGAAGAACACCCCCCCTCCCACGCCCAGGTGCTATGTCTGACCACAACTGATGTGGATAAGACAGTGCGCAGAGTCAACCCGCGCACGGCTTCCGGCCCAGACAATATCCCTGGGAGTATGCTCAAAGGCTGGGCAGACCAACTAGCAGATGTTCTTACGGACATCTTCAACATCTCCCTGAGCAGCGCCAGCGTCCCAACGTGCTTCAAGACTACCACCATTGTCCCTGTGCCCAAGAAGTCACCTGTGTCCAGCCTCAATGACTACCGACCTGTCGCACTCACCCCCACCATCATTAAATGCTTCGAGAGGCTTCTTCTTCTTTCGTATATCATCAGATGGCCAACTCAGTGTCATATAGCCACGCCCTCGTCTCCAGTCCTAGGTCAAAAAGGCCAGCTTCTGAGGGTGGGCTGTATAGGGGGCAGCTGGTGATTATGTGCTTGGCAGTCTGTTCAGGTTCGCCACACTCGCATGACGCACTGTCGGATAGGCCCCACTTCATTCGAGAGGCTGATCCTGAGGCACATAAAGACACTCCTGCCTCCCGCCCTAGACCCCCTCCGTGTATCGAGCCAACTGCTCCACTGATGATGCCATCGCCCTTCACCTAGCACTCACCCATCTGGACAAAAAGGACACATACATCCGAATGCTATTCATAGACCCCAGTTCTGCATTCAATACGATCATCCCCCTGCACCTGACCAGGAAGCTGAGCCTGCTGGGTCTGAACACCTCCCTCTGCAATTGGATCCTGGACTTTCTGACTGGGAGACCTCAGACGGTTCGGATCGGGAACAACACCTCCAGCGCCACCACACTGAGCACAGGGGCCCCCCAGGGCTGTGTGCTCAGTCCGTTGCTGTTCACACTACTGACTCATGACTGCACAGCGCTACACAGCTCGAATCACATCATCAAGTTCGCCGACGACACGACCTTGGTGGGTCTTATCGAAAAGAACGACAAGTCAGCATACAGAGAGGAGGTGAAACAACTGACAACCTGGTGCAAAGTCAACAACCCGTTGCTGAGTGTAGACAAAACCAAAGCGATGGTTGTTGACTTTAGGAGAGCACAGAGGGACCACGCGCCACTGGACATCGACAGCTCCCCAGGGGAGATCGTGCAGAACACAATTCCTTGGCGTCTACCTGGAGGAGAACTTAACCTGGTCCCTCAACACCGGCTCCACTGTAAAGAAAGCCCAGCAGCGTCTCTACTTCCTGAGGAGCGCCACCCCCCCCCCCATCCTCAGCACGTTCTATAGAGGGACTGTAGAGAGCATCCTTAGTAGCTGCATCACTGCCTGGTTCGGTAACTGCACCAACCTGGACCGTAAGAACCTGCAGCGAGTAGTGAGAACAGCTGAAAAGATCATCGGAATCCCTCTCCCCTCCATCTCAGACATCTACACCACACGCTGCATCTGCAAAGCAACCAGCATTGCGGAAGACCCCACCCACCCCTCACATAAACTTTTCACCCCCCTCCCATCTGTCAGAAGGTACTGAAGCATACGGTCCCTCATATCTAGACTGCAATAGCTTCTTCCCCCAGGCCATCCGACTCCTCAACGCTCAGGGACTGATCTGAACCCCCCCCCCCCTTGCTGCTATATAAACTTTGCACTGCACTAAGACTCGGACCACCATACTACTGTTTACCGCCTATCTGCCCCACCCCCCCCACCCCCACACACACACCTGTTTGTGTACTCTGCATTCTATCGAATGTTGTCTGCTGTCTTGCGTTGCTGTTTTGTACTATTCCAGTCACCACGTGACTTTACTTTTCACAACCACTTAACAAGATGTTGTTTAAGTCACTTTACTAAGTTGTTTCTTGCACTCCGCCAGACTATATGTAGCATGTCGTCCAACTGTGTTCTGTGTTGCTCCGAGTTTCTTTGAGAAACGTTATCTCATTGCACTGTGGACTGTGTATATAGATGAAATGACAATAAACCCTCTTGAATCTTGAATGTAAAAAAAAATACTTCTGACTTTAAGCACAGTGAGAAGCGGCAGCTGAGCGGTCATTTTCTCAGTAGTAAAGCATTTTGCGAGGTTGTGATATGAACAGTTATAAATGATGCAAACCAACATTTTAAGGCGGGCCTGGCTTGAAAAATAGCAAACCTATCCTTCAATGCTATGAGCTACAGTTGTGAATACTCCACTGTAACACCTCTTTGTAAAAGGGTCAATAATGCACATGTGCATCAGTGACTTAAGGCATGCAGTATACTGTAATAATATGATGCATCTTTATTTGTGTTCTGCAGTTTAAAAAGCATTGAATTTTCAAATAATTGCACCCAGTATACAGGCAGTGTGCTTCAATTATACCACATGCATTGTATTATAATTAACACCCACCTTACAATTGTTCTCACTCTCTCTCCAACCTCCCTGTATCACTTCATACCATTTTAATGAATTTTAATCAAAGACATTCTGTTGAGAAGCCAAATAACAGCTGTAAAACATCCAAACGTTGTAAAATGGACATATGCTTCAATATGCTTCATGCTTTGGGTGTTTTGGAACACAAATTACCCCCTGAAAGGGTTTCAGAATCCTGATTTGAAAACCAGCCCGGATTCCTCTTGTGACAAGTTTTGAGGCGTAGCTTGCGGAGCTAGCTCTATCAGACAACTTGACGGTACCACGCGCTTTCATGCGCTTATGGGCCGGCCTATTTATGCAGCCAATCCTTCCTGCCCTACCTGTTTTGCTGCCCGCTTTGCTTGCTGTGTTTCTTCGCTCCCTCCACCTCCCCTGCATCCTCCTGTTGGGCTCTACTCTTCTATCCAATGGGGGGATTCAAGCTCATTACTCCTATATTTCTAGCTCTAGTGTTTTCTGTACACCTCGCCGAGAATGAGCAGTAGAGCCCAGATGCCCAGACTCAAACAATGTCAATCAACCACAACAAATACAAACACATAACTCCTCACAGTACCTCAATGGCCAATCCGTAAAAGGAAAACAGCGCCATCTAGACTCACCCGTTTTGCCCATGGAAATGTTCTCCACTCACATGGAACTTTTCCTCCGCTCAGAACTCAAGGTTTTTTTCCCTGACCATAACTCAGCTCCACTCTGTGCTCAGAAGCAAAAATTGCGATTCTAAAATCGCTCTGTGCGTATTTTGTTTTCATAAATTAGCAATATTGATCGTCTTTTGGGAGCCTATGGATTTGTGTGGAAACTTTTGAAAAGGAGTGAAGTTTTAGATTAAAAGACTTTTTCTCCATCTCAGTAGTGCACACACTATAGGATTCATCAAAGGCGGTGATCAGAGAGGACCACACTCTTGGGATTCTTGCACACACTATGGGAGCCAAAAGTTGAGATAATATCAAACCAGCCTAATCCAAACAGCTCAAATCAAACGGCTGCCGATGACAGGAGTGCCATCTCAACCAACCCCAAGAGATTTATTTGTGATTGTCTTCAGATCTTGAATCCCAAAGTCCTTTGGCACATGCCGGGAACGAGACTCTGAAACTGATGTTAAAGAGGCAGGTGAGGAGGTGGCTGACACCCCTGCGATAATTCAGACAGACAGCTCGACATAGCAGGGATAGGAGAGAACTGCGCGGAGAGAATCTCTCGAGGAAGGGGAAAAGACGCAGGTTGATTAAAGCGCAAGTCTTACGATTCCGACTAAAGGTTTCTCATCTTTACAAATCCTCAGCTCGGGCAAAGGCTGTTTTTGAAAGGGGGAAACCTCATTCAAATGCCAATTAGCCCTCATTTAACCGCCTGTTTGAAAAGCTGATTCACAGAGGAGCCTAAGCCCCGCCACAGCAGGGTCGCTGGCACGTGGCACGTGGAAACAAATACATGTCATACTTCCAGGAGCGGAGAAGGGAGCGTAGCAGATGGAGCCGTAGATTACTGAACTGGGGGCCAAACTGCGCTACAGCTCACGCGACCTGTCTCCTCCTAATTGGTTGGATTTGGAGCCTCCCTTTCACATGATTGGACGGCTGCTGTATGTATGTCTGTGTGTGTGTGTGGCGGTGTGTCATTCACACCGTTGACACTCGGAACGGAATTGGAAGGCGCGAATAAGTCAATCACGTCGTCTGTACCCGTTTTAGAAATGGTTGACGCGCTCGTCAGTGCATATGTTTGCATAAGTTCTTGTTTCGTTGTTGTACAAATCCCAGCGTAATGTTATTATTATTTATTAAATGCTACTTGTAATGTTAAGAGTACGCACATCCATCACAGGCAGTCCTAGCCCCCAAGTGAAGTTGTGTGACCTGGCATGGGCAGAGACAGAGTGACACCCTAATGGCAGCCATTAATCACGTCCGTCACAATACAGCCCCCCAGAGTGACTTAGTGTTCGTCTCTCACTCCTGTCTGTCGAGCTCTCCATGGTTTTTTCAGCCCACGCTATTAATGCGCTTTTTGACTTGTCAGAATGAAATGTTCCGAGGTGACAAATGCAGATAGATTAGCTATGAATGAGAATGGGGGGGGGGGGGGGGGTCTCTTAAAAGGATCCTGCAGATTTGGGGAAAATTTGCTTTTTGTCTGCCAAAATTCAGATGAGAAGGTCAACACCAATTTTATCCGTGTCCAGCACAGAGATAGTGGCATGCTACACACACACACACACACACACACACACACACACACACACACACACACACACACACACACAGTGTATATATAGATAAGTGAAGCTAACTTTAAATAAAAAAAGATGAATGTTATAAAGATAAGTAACGCTCACCTTAAAATCTGAACCTGTCTGATTTTTAGCTTTACTCATATTTTTAAATTGTCATTCTCACCCTCTCACATAACATGACAGGTGAGAATGAGAATGAACAAAACAAAACATGTAGATAACCCAGGTAAACAGCCGCCCCACTCCCCACTTTCTTTTCTTTACCGCGTGCGGACGGACAGAGCGCGGCGGCGCGTCTCTCTGTCTCTCGCTCTTTATTAGACGCGCTTTTCGGTCTAGTGTCATGCGCGCTCACGCAGCGGGAGCGAGCCCAGCCCAGCCGAGCCCCCCCCCCCTCATCCTCATCCTCATCCTCATCCTCATCCTCATCCTCATCCTCATCCTCATCCTCATCCTCATCTTCATCTTCTAAAAAAGCCAAACGCCGCCTCTCGCAACCGCCCGTCTCCCGCTCGCTCTCCCAGTACGAGCGGCTCTCCGCGCACCGGCGCGTCACCGTGCGCTCCGCCGCCGCCTTGCGCCCCGGGAGGGGTGAGGCTGTGAGCGCCGTTAGGGCGAAGCGGAGGGAAGGGTGGAGGAAAACGGAAGGAAAGAGCGGGGAAAGGGAAGAGGAGCCCAGGGACTGGACGGGCAGGGGAGGCGGCGGGCTCTCCCCCTCTCTCTCTCTCTCTCTCCGTCGCTCCCTCCGTCCACCGCCGGGGGAGGGTTGACTTTTCCCCCCCTTTTTTTTGGGGGGGTTGCTGCTCCTCGATGTCCGTGACCCGACCGCTCTCCAACATGCTCTACTTTCAGCTGGTGATCATGGCCGGCACCGTCATGCTGGCGTACTACTTCGAGTACACGGACACGTTCGCCGTGCACGTCCAGGGCTTCTTCTGCTACGACAGCGCCTACACCAAGCCCTACCTGGGGCCGGAGGAGGGCAGCGCCGTGCCGCCCGTCCTGCTGTACGCCGCGGTCGCCGGCGTGCCCACGTTGGTGGTGAGTGGAGCGCCCCTTTTCCCAAAGTCCTTGGTTATCGCTCGGTTCTGTCATTTGAGCAAGAGGGAAGGGAGGGGGGGGAAGAACGCAGCCGTGGATCGAGTGTCGGTGGAGCTTTTCTTTGTTTTGTTGATGCACAAATGTGAGGCTGTCATCTGCAGTGTCCGTCCGCGATTCAGGGGTTTGTCTTCGTCATTGCAGTCCCATGCATTCATGGTTCACTCCGTCGCTCGTATAAGTTGGTGAATTTTTGGGTAGTGATGCAAGACTTTAAATGACTCGGCAGTTTGGGAAGCCACTCCGGCAGCGAGTGAATTAAAAATATTTACTCAGGTCTAAATGAAAGTACTTTGGCTTTGCTTTTGGCATAATTCCTCTTGAATGTGACTGATTTACGCTTTGCATCTAAGTAGTTTTGAGCGATCGACCAACTGACTCCTGTGAGAACTGCGTTCAGCTCCGGGTCGAGCTGACTTGGACACGTCATTCATTGCTCTCGTTGGGGAAGTCGCCGTGCATTGCGTCAACGGAGCCAAACGAGAGAAGACAATTTAATTTGAACGGGTCGTTTAACTGAGTCACTCGTCAAGAAGCGGATCTGGGAAAATGAGTCGAGCCTTTCGTCCCCAATCGAGGGCTGACGAGGTTGGGCGTGAACTGTCACAGAATAGAGTCGATGTGGCAGGTGATGCGCAGGATCAGGTGGTTGTCATGGTGCGGCGTGGGGACCCCAGGGGTTAATTTGAGAGCTTACAGGGGGTCAGCAACATATATTATAGTTAAACGTGACCGTGATTTAATTTGCAAGGCAAATGCAAGGCACCAAACAGTCCTTGGTGTACCGTGCACAATAATGGCGGTTTTGATCATGGTTCCACGTATCTCTGTATTCGTAGGATAGAACAATAGACAAACAATAGAAAAACAAGCAGAAATAAGCAATAGATCCAGCTGAGTTTGCAGGTCACAGAGCCAAAATGCCGTGCAGAGACCCAGGTTTGAATCCCACCTGCGGCCATTTGGTGCCTGTCTCTCCCTCTCTCTACCCCACTTATAAAGGCAATGAAGGCAAAAATAGCCTGAAAAGAAAAACCTTAAAAAAAAAAAAAAAAGCTAAATCTTCTCAGATTGGGGTCCCAGAGGGTGTGTGGCCTAATGTGTATCAAACTGGAGGCCCCTGATGTGAAAGAGGTTGAGAATATTGAGTGGGAGTTTTTAAAAGCCCAAATCTTTGCTCCAAGTTTGTCGTTTTTTTTTTTGGCCCTACGTGGACTTCCCAAAGACGCCCTCAAAATCTTATCAGACAAAAATTATACATATATTTCGCTCTCCATCGACACACACACACACACACACACACACACACACACACACACACACACACACACACACACACACACACTGCTGTGCCCCTTTTCTCCTGCAACAAGCGGATGCGCTTTTTGGAGATCAGGGAGAATAATTAACTGGAGCTCTGGCATCTTGGTGCAGCAGGCAGGAGGTCAGTGCCTCAAAGCAGCAAATTACATTTAACCAGAATTAGCAGCATAAGTTTCACAACCCCCCCCCCCCCACCTCCCCGGGGCATAGTGGCTTTTTGATGTTATTAAGTCCTGGATGCCTTCATTGCAGCTGGCAATTCTGCGTACGTTTAGAAAAAAAACAAAAACAGACAACACACACACACACACAAGGATAGTGAGCGAGTTTAGAAGGGAACTGACTTTTGGAATCGGCAAACGGTTCGAACAAAGCGCGGCGTGGTCTCCAGCCGTTGTCTTTGCCATTCCCCCGTGGGCTGGTAACGTGGTGGCGCTCCGGCGGCCCAGCTGCGGCGAGCGGCCGCACAGAGATCATCTGAGTGGGGTTTAACCTGCCTGTCGCCGGATTACAATAACCCAAGAGGCTGGCTGGCTGCCAGTCCAAACATAGCCCGACTTTCTTTCATGTCAGGGGATTAAAATGTTGTCACACAGTATAATGCCAGTATGTTTGGATTAGATTGTCCTTTATTAATCCCATTAGGGGGGGGGGGGACTTTAATTCACTACTTCATACTGTACATGACTTGACTACAGGTACTGCTCACTTAACGACCGAGTTCCGTTCCTAGGACCAGGTCGTTCAATGAATTGGTCGATAAGTGAGGACCTGTGTTATTGAACAGTAAGAGGGCGTGGCTGGTACATATAGTGTGTATATATTGTGTTATTTCACGGTAAAGCGGTGTGGCTGATATGTATAGTGTATATATAGTATATATAGGCTTCCACTATCGTTCGGGTAAAGGACGCCGGCTTAAGGAAAATGTAGCACGTAGTACAAGGCACAGTTACAGAAATAATCTCACATCTTCCACCCAGCACCAGCCGGCCTGGTCTTTTCCCCAACCTTTCGACTTTCAGCTCAAAATTTATTGTGTTTCTTCTGGAGGAAGTTTTTAAAAGCGCCTTCTCAGCGTAATCGATAAATGCTGCCATTTTACAAGGAGCCCACGGAACGCAAGCCCATTATATTGATCTAGAGATATATTGACCCACCTTGCTTACTAACCTTTGTTACCGCGCAGTGATTTTGATAAAATTCGAACAAAGTGCGAGAAGGCAACTTTTAGTGCTTTTGCTCAAGTACCTGGCTTAGGTCCAATTTCTAACCCACCTGAATAGTTCCATTTTAGGTGTCTTGATTTTAGGTGATCCTGGGGGCCCAACTGCCTAGACCCAAGACAGGTGTGGCTGCTTAAAACAAACCGTCCCCCACACCACATACCCTCAACACCAAACTGAGGCCAAGGAATATCCATAGCTGCTCCACCCAGCTTTTGATCGGGTTTCTAGGGTTTGTAAGTCCACCCCGCCAAGCTGTCCCACCTCCGTACTGAGGTGTCAAAGCTATAGGAATTCCCCGTTTGACGATCACTCACCGGCAACTGAGCCAACACAAAAGCTTTTTTTTGCCGCCAGCAGCCATTTTTAATTTTAAAAATGAGGCACGACACGGTGAAAACGAAAGGCCTGTCATTATTTCACCTCTGTGAGACGACCAGAATTGGGACCAGATGGCCGTTGGCAGGCTTTTTTTTTTTTTTTTGTAATTTCCTTTCCGTTATATCAGAGTCTGACTCAGACAATCAGCTCATGGAGAGGTTTAACTCTTAAACCTGTTGACATTAATGGCGGGGATACGTTCAATAGACAGCATCACACATTTAAAATACCTTTTTCCATCCCGCTGTAAGATTCAACAAGGACGGGTGGTCTCACATCTTTGGGTTAGTTATGCAAGACTTGCAAGCAAATTTGTTCCCAGTGAACAAATCCTTTAAATGACTATGGAGTCGTGAGTCAAAAGAGTCCGGCAAAATAATGGTCCATTCGTGACTCAGCCGGGCATCCGTTCCACACACACCATTCCCTGAGCCACGACTCATGCATGCGCATCAAGCTCCACAGCGAATCTACTTGCTAACAGAAAATAATCACCGGAGATCAAATTAATGTGAAAAAAGGGTGAAGGCATTTGGCATAATTCATATTCAACATGACTAATATACACTTTGCATTTTTCTTCCTAAATATATTAGGGATGTGGTCAAGATGAACCCAAACGCAGGACACTCGGTTTGAGGAGTTTATAAAGGAGTTTAATGGGTAGACAGGCAGGAATCGGGAACAGGCAACAGAGGGGGGGTCAGGACCGGCAGTTGACTCGTGACGGGGAAGGCAGGGACTCACGCACAGGCTGGGACTCAGGAGCCAGGAGCAGAGGAGCCAGCGGAGGATCAGGAATCGAGAGTTCGGGGGCGCACACACCCAGGGAAACAGGCAGGGACAAAGCCGCTGGAGCCGTGCGCACACGTGCAGGGGCACATGCGACGATCCGACCGCGCGAATGGGACCCGGTTAAATACCAAAGGAGGGACGAGGAAGGTGGAGACAGGGGGTCAGATTGCTAACAGGGGAGAGGTGTGCAGTGACAGGGATGACCTAGAGGCAGACAGAGGGAGCTAGAGAGGGACAGAGGGAGCCAGAGACAGACAGACTGGGAATCAAGGCTGGGAAGGATCATGACAAAATTAGTGCTTATGACATAATTAAATGCTGAACCATCTCTTCTGATTCGTACACCGACTGAATCAGACAAACGGAGAGAAAATTAAACAAGTTTTTCTACCGAATCACTCGTAAAGAGCCGAATCGCCAACAAGAGCCCAACTTCTAAGCGCACACAAACACTGCAATGACTCCAAACACCGAAGTTTTAGTTTCTCTTGCCCCTTCTCATCTTCCAGCCCTGCTATGACTCAACAACCCCATGGCGCAAATTGCTATTACTCCCATTTCAATAGTAACTGACATCAGATAAGAAAAGATAGTACTTTATTGATCCTGTAGGGGAAATTCGGGCATTGCAGCAGCTCAGTGGGGAACATGATGTAAAGACTGAGACAAAGTAGGATAAAAAGTTAGTGGTAATAAAGTTATAACAAACTGTTCATGAATATACAGTGCAGTTTCAGTGCAGTATCCCATTACATACTATTATAATAATATGTATAAAAGCAGTTATCATAGTTAAGTGAATGGAGTGGGTGTTACTCTGTGCTGTAGGGGCGGGTCCTAAGAAAGTCAGCAATCCAATCAGAATTTTAGCTCGAGGAATAGTTAGCTTAACATGAAACTGTGACCCAAAAAAGTTTTTTGCCACCTGTCTTTTTAACCAGCAAGATGGACAGCTACGACTGCAGCTGACAGGGACCTGGTCTGCCACAACCTACATGACAGCAGACATTTCACTGAGTATGCCTTATCATCTACATTTGGAGTTACACTTTAAGCTTTTAGCTGACTAACTTTCCTCTAAGGGTCACTTTGACGAACATTTTGGGATTAACGTTTCTGCGCTGTGTTTGCAATTCGTTATATTTTTAACCAAATATCTTCGGGAAAGGGGGGTGGGCACTGACTGATGTGATTGGTTAAAGGTGAGGTTTGGCAATCTATCAACATCGACCTTTATTAAAATGTTGGTTCCCATCATTTATACGACATCATAACACAACCTCGCTGAACGCTTGACTATGGAGGAACGTACTACTCTTCCGCAGATTCTCACGATGCATACATGCAGTCCAATGGGGGCAAAGGTTTAAGCCTTTCAAAAAGAATCCCGTTAAATCTCCTTTTTGAAAATAGGAAACTCACAATATGCTAGTTGTTGCGAAAATGGTTGTGAACCAAGCATTTTATCAGGTATTTCAGGCTGATGTTGACTCTTTTGCACCTCAGCTTGTGCTGTGAACACTTACAAATGAGGGGACCCAATATGTTAATGCCTGGTGGAAAAATGGTGCGCCTATCCTTTAGGGTTTGCATCTCTCTTATACGACGATCAATTACGTATCTAGATACATGGGCTACCATACGATTCAGGGTGATACATTTTAATATGGAACAATTCGGTGCAGGTTCAGTGCGATGCGATACGTTGAAATCTGATAGTCCTTGACATTTGTTTAATGGAGATGTTCCATTTTCCCTTATAAATTTTAAAAAAGCCAATTCTTTAAAAGAATATCTTAATATACATTATATATATATGATATAGATAATTTTAGAGATATATATCTGATATTTTATGCATATACATCTGACGTAAGGAATGTGCACATGTGATCTGGTGCTGCGGGGATGTGTGTGTGGTGAGACGGAGTCAGAGAGAGAGAGTGAATGTGTCGGAAGTGCTTGTTTGTTGGTTCAGTGGTGTGAAAGTAACATGACGTGTAACGTTGGGTCGACGAGTCTTCCGCAGCAGCTTAGTTTATACTGAAGTGGAATTAGCAGCAACGCTCCAGTCAACCAATTTGTAACATGGCACAATAAGATCGATGCAGGGGCCCGCGTATCGATGTAGTCGAAAACTGGTTTCCGCTTGGTATCGGTGAATCGTTGCGCCCCTGCTATCCTTTCGTTTTCACCGCGTCGTGCCTCGGGTTGAGGGAACTTAGACCGATAATAACCATGGCCTCACGCGCCTCGCTGAAAACTGTCGCTGTCCATTGTGCTGAACCGGACAAACAGTGCCTGGAGAGGGCTGCCGTGTTACAGACATTCATACAGAGATTCCTTCTTTTATTAGTTAGTTAGTTCGATTCAGAGCCTGAGTATTAGGCTCTGCATCTAACCGACACGTGTAGCATTAATAAACTTTCAATAAACAGCAAACAGCAAGTGCAAGATCCAGATCCTGGATCAGGTCGATCCCATCTCGAGCGAGTTTATACAAAAGCGTGAATTGGATGTGTCTTTTCCCGTGAGAAAGAATGTATTTCCCCGGTGTTTTTCACCGCGAGTCGTCACGGCTTTCACGACCAGGCATGTTATGAAAGGGCACTGCACTAGTTGCATTAAAACCAATTGCATTTTTTTTCATTTACAGCTACACAATCGTTCCGTGGGATAATTATTTGATCTCTCCGAGCATCATACTGAATTAAATTGAATCAAATGACTCACAAACCGACGTCATGCATAGATTAGCGAGGCAAGCTTCAAACAATGCGCTGTTGAGCCCACCACACAGAACCAACATAAACATAAACCATGGAGTCTAGAGCGTTGAAGCTTTACGTTTTATCTGCTGCATAAAATAAAAAAGTTTGCTCTGATAGTGAAATCGAAATAACAACTTTGGAAAAGATAATGCTCCCTTCTCCTTTGAATAAACATGAATTATTTGTCAAACCGCTAGATATGCAGTGCATGTCAATGAAAGGATGTGATGCTGAAAAGTTTTTTGTTTTTTTTTAAGTTCGCTAGATTAAAGCTTTTCGGCAAAATATACCCACACTGCGCTGGGGATCAGAGAACTCCCCCTCAAAGCGCAGCACTCGGCTCAGAAAAAACAACTGTCAGCTCTGCTAAGCTGTCTCACTGAGGCTGTGTCGCCTACAATCATGCCAAGGGTTCTTTTTTGTGTTTTGGCAAGCTAGATCAGGCGATCGGTTAGTATGAGGAGAAACAAAAAACAAAAACAAAGATATTAGCAATTGTGAGACTATGCCATTAGTTGTACGTGTTAACAATAAAGTAAGACGCAGAATGACCTCCCAACTACGGGGGGGGGGGGACTTCCAAGCTTGTTAAAGTTGAGTGTAGTCATTTTTTGTCAACTGTTGAAGATGAAATGAAGATGACATGAATCTTTTCCATGAAGTCTACTACAAGGTAAGACATCCAGCGACAACGTCAAAACAGCAACGCATCTGTGGTGCTATGGTGGTCATAGTCAACATAACTGGAGACAAATGTTTCATGATCAGATAATTAGACATACATGAGACATTTTTCTGCAATTTCCCACTGTGGATGAATAAAGCATCTATCCGTCTGTCTGTCTGTCTGTCTGTCTGTCTGTCTGTCTGTCTGTCTGTCTATCTATCTAGAACATTGGATGCACTATGGCTGGATACAAAATGAGGGGGAGCCAATAGTTGAAGTTGGCAACATAGAGGCAGCCAATAGGCGACCAATGAGACAAAGTCTCGTCCCACTCCTACTCCCTATCCTAACCTAACACCCTCCTGTGTTGCATTTTTCACATTTTCACGGCAGGGTAGGGAAGAAAGAACAAAGAAGAAAAAAAACATGATAAATATAACTTAAGTCTCATTAGGCATTCATGTAACAACCTCCCATCTGCCCGGAAGTGAGGAGTGGGGGGAGTTGGGGGTTGGTGGCTCCTCAGTTTTCATCCAGCGTTATTAATGCTTGACCCCTGCTCAGGCAAATCACCCCCCCCCCCCCCACAACTTCCGAGGTAATTAGCATTGAAATCCACGTTTCGGGTTGCGGGGGGCTCTGAAATATTACTGCATGGCCTGCTTAAAAAAATCGTGAGGAGCGAGTCATCAGATAGTGGTGGGGGAGGAGGTGGGGAGCATTTGTGCGTTTCTCCACAGACAATAAGCAAAATAAAAGTCAAAGAATTAAAAAATAAAATAAGATATTCAATTATTAAAAAAGGATTTACATTATATATACACAAATATACAAAATGTGATTCTATGCACAGGATGAATTATCAGCATAGGTATATAGAGAAAGAAATGATACTATATTACTATTTACTTACTAAGTTATTACATAGTTTATGGTGTAAGATCAGTGTTTTTTTTTAATCTTGAGATAGCATTAAATTAATATGCAACGGACAATCAAGACATAAACGACGCAAAAATAAACACCATACACCATAATCGGCACCGCGCTGCAGCAAAAGCTGGCTTTTCAATTGTGAATTAAAAAAATCAATCGATTGGAGTTAGGGATGCAAATTTAAAGGAATCTCTATATACAGAATACAAAATGCATGTTATGTTCCTCAATCAAATATTTATTTTAACATTTGAAAAACAGGCATTCTTGTAGCATAACAAAAATACAATATGTGACCCAGTATGTGAGTTTAGGGTCATTTGCCATTTTTTTCCCGCATCATTTGAAAGTGGAGAAGTGCAAATCAAGCAAATATTTTTAAAGCTATGACTTGTAATGACAAGGGTGTGGCAAACCGTGTTTCTGAGATAATCACCTTCAAAGTTTTACCCACACCAGCTTCATTCAGCCAGCTCCCAGAATGCAAATGTGGTTGCTGGACATACAAAGCCTCATGGCTACTTTACATAATGCTGAATGGGCCAATCACCAACAGTGTTAAACAGCGTCAACAGAACACAACTATTTTTGTTTTTAAAATTGCTTTTATTAAACCGTAAGAATATACATATTTTATAAAAGGGAATTATTTTGGAGTTTAAAAGTACGGATAACACAACAAAATGTAGTCTATCAATAATATGAGTCTCAGAAAATCAGAAATCTGAAAATCTGTCACCAACTTCAACGGACTTCATCACGTCATGAACTTCTTCCGTTGTAACAACAACTAGCATATCGTCGGTCTCGTATGCTGGTTCTTGAAAATATTTCATCATCACATTCAGGTTGAAATCCCCTGTTTGAAATGTTCTCCAAGTCCGGAGAAATCTGAGATTCAGCATCGCTGTCGTTCTCAGCGTCGCTGTTTGGAGAACTGACTATCATCGTGGAAAATAAAGTCCGGTATGCACTGCTAACACCGACTTGGATCTATCGCACTGGTCAGATTAAGGTTCGAGATATGATTCAGAGCTTCCACCACCCGCTTCGCGTAATCCATAACGATATGGAGAAGAAATTTTTAACAGACAAGTGAGACCGAAACAGCCCCGTGCGGCGCTTTAACCGTCTGTTTACGGGAGTGACGTAGGTGCGTGACGCGTGACGCAAAGGTTTTTTCTTCTACGCCGTTTTGCAATAATGGCTCCGTGTGTGTGAAAGTAGTATGATTTAAATCTTGAATTCTATCAAATCGTTTTCAAATTGTGGTTTCACATTTCACAACACTGAGGTAGGTTGCGATCCACATGGCCCTGGCAGCCGGGTTGGATTTATGTGTTCTATGTGGTACATGACAAGGTGGTTGAGTTGTTATACTTCAAAACAGAACCACAGACATTGAAATGGGCATCATCATCGATTTTCATTTTGAAATACTCCCACGCTGGACTACATTTTGCCCACTTCACTTTTGTGTCTTCTTCCTGCTTGGGCCCTCTGAAGAATCTAGTCCCCATGTTTGATTAGTTAGATTAAATTTTTATTAGCAATTAATTGATTGTCAATTAATTGTTAACATCTCTAATGGAAATGGATGTTATGTGACGTGATAAATCTATCCCATAGATTCACATTGGCTTCACGTATTCATTGTGACATTGACTTTGTGACAACATCCATACTGTAGGTCTTGGGGCTGGTTAAAGGAATCCATCAGCGCCTCGATCAAAATCGTTGCTGCTGTTGCACTGCCAGGGCCAGAGGTATGACTCGGTCCGAGCACCGTCTGAAAAAATCGACTTCAACTCCCACCCTCACCGTAGACTGTAATACCTGAATCTTTTTCATCTGGCTAGCGCTGACAAATGGCTGAAACTTAACGTCATAGATGGAGACGAATGGAGTTGGAACTTGACCTTGTAGGATGTGTATATGTGTCGGCCGAGGACTAGCCTCGCTCAAATATTGGTTCAATGTCAGCGTTTCCCGTTTTCCCATAGGACACCCCACTTCTCTCTATGAACCCCCACCCCATACGGATGAAGATAGATGAGCTGTTTGGATGTTGAGTGGGCGAGATGAGAGGGAAAGAGAGACATGGAGGACAGACGGGTGTGGGAGTGTATGATTTCAGATCCCACCGGACGAAATGTTGACTACATAAGCCTCAGCCGGGTTTGACCTCCCTCCACCCCCCAGAGATGTCATCTTGACTTAGCCGTGAGGGTGTGGGTGGGGGAGGAGTAAAGTGGGCGAGAGAGGAAAGGTAGTTATGGGGGTTGTAGACTAAACAAAGTGGCACATTGTCACCGCTGCCCTGTCAGCTCGCATCGCAGCCGATGAGACTGGAAAGTGGGACAAACACCCCGTGGCCGCTCTGAGAGCCACCGAGGCATCTGGGAAGTCAGGCGAGTCCTTGAGAGGCGTTATTGCCGCCCTCAGTGATATTTTGCAGTAGTAAAACACAAAAAAACACCCATGGTGAGCAGTACTGCACGTCAACAAGACCCGGAACATGACAAACGACATATTTGGAGTGAAGATATTTGGGGGGGGTGGTCTCACATACTAATGCTATCTGATTTAGAGTCACGGTTAAGTATTGAGTCTCTGCGGACTGTGCAGTACCATAACCAATATGTTTACCCGTGTGTGTGTGTGTGTGTGTGTGTGTGTGTGTGTGTGTGTGTGTGTGTGTGTGTGTGTGTGTGTGTGTGTGTGTGTGTGTGTGTGTGTGTGTGTGTGTGTGTGCGTGCGTGTGCATGTGTATCCATCATGTGAGTTCACCTCATGGCAGGCATACACCAAATGACTGTCAGAAGAAACCCTAGCAACGAACAGCATCAAATTTAGACATGACTACAGGATTTGACACAGGTGGGTGATCACGAGGGATCACACGTCTTGTGATTCTATCGCACACGATAGGATTTAAGTCTTAGGACTGAAGATAATATCAAACAGAGAGTTCCAGACAATTCCCGGACTGATCACAGCAGCTTCTGACCATCTTAAATAGAATGACTGCTGGTGACGGGAGCGCACTCCTAACAACCCTTAAGACAAGAGATTTCCTTATGATTCTCTTAAGAGCGTGGAAATTTATCTGGGACTCCCCAAATCTGAGCTTAAGTCCTTTGGTGTATACTAGGCATTAGTAGATGCACATGTGGATATGTGCGCTTGTTTATTTATGAGTTTCTGTATTTTGCAGGAATTCCTGTTGGGTTTCATACACTGTACGTGGGAGGCATTTGAAGCGTGATGGATTGAGCACGTGTGGGCTGTATGCAGCCAACTTCAATTTGAGCACATCTTTGGAACCTTGGTCCCCCAGACTCTGAGAAAGAAATGATTGAAGACTTGATTGAATTAGATAAGGAAATTGAGGTGAAAATGAGCCGTGATAATACAGAACATTGGGATTTACATTACATTTCGATATTATGCCAAAAAGCTTATTTTAGATTGGGATTTTGGTCATTTTAAAGGATAGGTTGTCTATTTTTCATCCATGCCATGATTGAAATGTTTGTTACCATAATTTAGATTATTTAGAAAATTGCACATTTTCTATATTTTTAAACTGACTTACTTAGGTTTCTGCAGCCTCTCGCTGTACCTACTGTAAATGCAGTCTAGTGCAGCAGATGTTTAAACCTTAACAAAACATTTTTTGTTAAGGTTTTAATGTCTTTTTCAAAATGTCAAAGCTCACAATGCAAATCAAACAGTCTTTATAAGTTATACAAAAAAAATGAATGCTCGTAAACCGTGCATGTCTTTGTATTTTATTGATTTTATTGGTTAGTTATATTTTGCATTTCCACAAATCAGCTGTTTTGGCTACATCCTCACAGACTAGAAAAAGAAAACCGTGCCGATTCATACTGACAGCCTACTGTAGCCAACCTTACGTCTTTGATTGAATGAATGAATTGTAAAAGGTAGTTTTAATTATAATGTGATATTACTGTTATTCAAAACATGTCCATATTATACGCTAAGACACAAGTGAATATAATGTCGGATTCCCATTTTCAAAAAAGGACGGATACAGTTTTAATTGGTTAAAGTGGAATTAACAAAGACTTTCATTACAGCGTGACAACACACCGCATTATTGGACAGAAGTTTGACCTCCAGTGTCCAGTGTCCAAATCCAGCCTCAACCCTGGTTGAGATATGGCTCAAACTCCCCTAAAATAAGGGAAGTTTAAATTTATTGGTGATTTAATTGGTTATTGGTCAAACATACTACACCCTGGCTGACCAATTTCATTAAATTGCATAGAATTCTCATGAATAGGTTCTGTTCATGTTTCCAAGCCCATTTTGACTCGAATCTAATTCAATGTAATTGAAAGCAAAAACAGTGCAAACTATGCATTCTATCAACCTCTTGTTATTAGAGGTTAGAGAGGTTTATTGATGCGTGATCACTACAACTCTTGCAGTGTACCGTGGAGTCAATATTAAAATGTGAACCAAATCTCTTGAGCTGCTCTTAGCTCCACTCGGGTTTCTCAGGGCCTTGGGGCTGGACGGCTAACCTTTCTGTTGAGCTAAACATGCACAGATTGTCACCACTTTTAAAAGTCGACCGAAAAGAATCCACATTTTTCCGGCCTTTCAGCTGAACCTTGTTCATTCATTATATTTCTCCCCTTTAAACTCCCATTTTTCATTTCATTGTGTATATTTTCATCATCAGCTTTTCCCATATGGAACAAAGCACAAATGTTTGGGTCTTTTTAGAGGTTGATTTTCTTGCTGGGTGATTATTTACGGTCTACCAATATGATCCACCAGATCCACCGGAAGATAAGTTACCTACAAATGAGTGTCTTGCTATGAGTTTTTGCCTGTTGCCGGTGTGTCCACACAAGCCAGACCAGTTGCTCATACACTTTTTCACTCAAGACTTTATTTCTTTTTTTTTTTTTTGGAACTGTTGCCAGGTTACCAAGCCGGACATAAATCTGTTCATTTCACATCCACTGAGGAGAGAATGCTGAAGCTAGAGCAGCAGAAAGCCATAAATAGAGCTGAATAATGTCACTGCAAGCAGTTAGACACAAGCGCCCCTACCATTTAGACAGAATACTCTGCTGATGTGATCTAGCCTCTTCCTTCCTTCTTTCCTTAGTTCCCTCCTACCTTTCCTCCTTCCTTCCTTCCTTCCTTCCTTCCTTCCCTTTCTTTGCCCTTCAAAAGGAAATACAGCCTGCAATAATGGCATGCGTGTAAATCGTCCACCTGGAGAAAGGCAGGAGGCAGAGGGCCCCATTTGAGTTACCATTAAAGTGGAATTTGACATTTTCCCTTCCCCTGTAGTATGTCTTCAGCTGCCTAGAGACATCAGCCAGAAAGAGTACAGGAATATAGAAGGGACTTTTAGTCAATCTAGACGAAGCCTTAAAATTCAGGAAGAACTTGAGGGAGAGAAGTAGTAAGCAGTACCTAACTGCACTATTAACCATATATAACATATGTTACTTCATTGTCAAATCCATACACGGATTATTTGATATAAGCTTATATTTTGTGTTGATTGTTTGTAATTTTTCCATTACCTATTTTAACCTTCAAAGAGCTGTTTCTAACATCTTTAGAAACCATTGCCAGCGAATCCCCTGGAAATGTTCTACTTGTGGTGCCAGATGTGAAAAGCCTGGTTTATAGTGGGCGCAGCCCTAGTGTCATTTAGTACTCTAACCCTTTCAGTTTCCACTGCTGGTTGGTGCACAACGCCCCCTGTGTTTAGGAGAATATCGGCATGGCATCTGCACGGCAACGCAAAACTTTTCATAGGCTTACGCTCTCTGGTAGTGCACAGGCCATGAGCTGCACTGCTCGCTTGCAATGATTATAACAGACCCTTTATGTGGTGGGGGTTGAGGGACCATGTCATAAAATAAATGATGACACTTTTGCCAGGATTTTTCTCTTAAACTCTATTCTTCGCTACCGTTAAACTTTCTACAGCTTGAAAGCAGTCAGTTTCTTTACACGCATGCCTTAATTGTCATAATTGTACTCTTAACGGGGGGGAATTGGTGGGCATGTGTCCTAGGTTCGTGAGGAGTTCACTTCCATTGACCCAACTAGTCATTGGTTAACCTGAGGACAAGCGAGAGACGTGACCCCTAGCAAATGGACGCTTTTAACAACACAGACATGCGGCCTCTGGAGGCAATGTTCCCTTTCTCAGCGCTGAGCCTCAGCGCCTGACAAGAGTTCTACTGAATTTGCCATAAAACAACGGGTATGTGTGGGGGTGAGCAGGGGACCGGAGAGACGCAAAGAAAGTGGGGTAGAAAAAACATACATGGCTTTGTGGAGTGTGATCTTTGAAAGAAGGCTCTTGCCAAAAGCTTTACTGGGGGCCTACCGATGGCTTAGCACACACTTGTAACGACTTGTGATCATATTCTTTTTAAGATGGAACAAGCTTCCCTGCAGACAACTCCAACTGCGACAAATGTGTCCAGGCCTTGATGGACATTAAGGGCTTGCTGTCAGACTTACCTGCTCAGTTTGTCTCTGCTCGGTCTGACTCCCTTATCCAGACGTCAAAATTAAATTATACACGTACACTAATAAATTCATATAAATTCTCATGTCAGTTGTTTGACAGTATTGCTTTTATCATCCACTAGTGGATGATGTATGGTGGGAATTGGATGCTGGTATTGAGCATTGCAAATCCCTTGGCTGTGATATCATAGCTAAAGTACCCACAATGTCTGTGAAGCCTCTTTCAAAATTCTGTATGACAAAACCTCTTTCTCATTATTATATGCTATTAAATGCACTAAGCAGGGCCAAAAACATGAATATATGATATGTCTGTGCATTGTGTTTTAGGGGCCTGGAACAACATTTTACAGTAATGTGCAGATAATTCAACATAGCGATTTGACAGCGATTTTCAACATATCTTTATGTAGCAGGCTTGCTACCCAGGTGGGGTAAGGACTCGGAGAGACCCCGGTTGTGGGTAAAGTTAAGCCAGCACGGTGGGCTTTATTGACAAACAGTTCACAACTTAACGGTGCTCATATGGGGAAAACAGAAATTTAAGGGATAATTTAAAGAGGCCACGTTGGTCTCTGAGGTTCTCTGGCATGGAGCACTTGGCTTCAGAGTGCTCCCGCACAATCCCTACCATCGACTCCTCACTGAGAGGCAAGACACAAGACACATATGAAACCTTCCCAGCTGCCATGATTGGCCAGTCAGCTCAACTAGCTACAGTTTGCATCGAGGCAGGGAGCATCAGTCTACCATGCTGATTTCCCCTTGCCTCCCAGAGCTAGCTCGACCATGCCCCGCTTCACCTTCTTTTTTGACTGGGTTCTGGTACTGGCTGCAATCGCTGCGGTTTTATCTACCTGGAGCCGCACCAGCCCCCCATGCAAGTGGTACCCCTTGCATGGGGTACCACTTCTTCTTCCGGTTGGCCATGAGCCCCGCACGTCTCAGGGACTTGAGTACTGCCCCCACATGCTGCATGTGCTGTGCCCAGCTTTTGCTGTGAATGATTGTGTCGTATAGTCTCTGAAAGTCTGAAAGGTGGCCATTGGGTTTTTCAGGGCCCCAGCCAACCCCTTCAGAGTAGAGAAGAATGATTTTTCCTGGACTCTGGAGACAGTGGAATCTGCCAGCAGCCCTTGGTTAAATCTAGTGTCGTAAAAAACTGTGCTGTGCCCTATCAGTGAATTTACTCATCAACCTGGGCACCTGGTGTGTTTTTAAAATTTTGAAAACTCATTCACCTTCCGGTAGTCTATGCAGAACCGAGTCAACCCATTGGGCTTGTAAACTACTGTAGCACGATGGGGCTACACCAGTCACTAGTAGACTCCTCTATTACCCCCATTTCCAGCATGGTCCTTTAGTTGTGCCTGCACGATTTTGCGTTTATGCTCGGGCAGGCGGTACAGCCGGGTGCGTATTTTCACCCCAGGGGTTAATTTCAACGTGGTGGTGTATGAGAGAAGTGCAGCCTGGCAAAGGAGAGAACACGTCAGCAAACCACTACTGTTCTGTCTGATTGGTTGCTTTTGAAATCTCTGGACCCAACTCATCTCTCCTGATCACCGAATGTGGCTAGAGAAACGGATGCCGGATGCTCCATGCTTTTAAGAGGTTGAGGTGATATACCTGAGTCGCCCCTCACCTGTCAGTTTGTTCGACCTCTCACTCCACCATGCAACCACAGAGGGTCCTGCCGCCTGGCTACGTTTCCGGAGTAAATTTACCAGTAATTCACTCCAGTAATGTTTTAGAAAATCCTTACATAAAGCGTTTTAAGCCTGGAACCAAGTCAACCAACTGCGATATTAATCTTGACCATACAACATTTTATTTGGAGCAAAAAAAGGTACAAGACTGTATACCTAATTACTTTAAGAGTGAAGGAACTACTCATCCCATGAACCATTGCGAATAATGCCTTTCCAAAGACTTCCAATCTAACGATAGTTTAGCACGCTTCTTCTTGAATTTAACCTTTATCATACTTATAGTGTTTATACTGTTAATATCAACATTATTTATATTAGTGTTCGTGTTGTGTATGCACCTGAGAAGTGGAGGGGAGGGGATCAATGACTCTGTGGAGTGATGAGAGTAAGGAAATCAAATAAATGTAAAATAAAAACACATTGTGGCAGTTTCGCCTACCACGCCCCACCCAAGTGCTGCTCAAACCACACCATCCCCACATCACATACCTGACACCAAAGTGATTCCAGGGAGAATACCTGGCTGGGAAAATACCTGGCTGTTGCGGGGGCCGCTTGGAGGGGTGGCCTGGCTGCTGAGCTGCTGAATGGTCCCGGCGGTGGCTGCTGGACGGAGGAGCTAGCTGCAGGTTACCCATGGTGGTTGCTGCGGCTGCCTCTTCCCCCGTCCTCCGCCGGACCCCCTGTGTGCTGCTGTTGCCAGTCGGGAGAGGGTTGGTGCTGGGGCTGGCCATTGACCCGCTGGTGGCTCCAGGGCTTTGGGTGGCCCTTCTGTGTCCCTTCCCCATGCTGGAGAGTCCCTGTTCAGGTGCCAGTGTGGCAGTTTTGCCTACAGGGACCTCCGGCACAGAGACACAGACGACGGGGTTGTAGACACACCAGTTCATTGAAGAGAGAGGGCTAGTTGGAATTAGCCCAGGGGCAGATAGAGTTGTGCCATGATAAGGACTCCTCTTCTGAGTGTGTGTGGGGATAGGGGTTTTAACCTGTCGCTCGTTAGACCAACCAACTAGCAAGAGGTATAACTAGCAATTATACAGATCCAGGTCAGGTGTGACTG
Source organism: Zeus faber (assembly GCF_960531495.2). Lineage (NCBI taxonomy): Eukaryota > Metazoa > Chordata > Actinopteri > Zeiformes > Zeidae > Zeus > Zeus faber. The sequence goes on along the minus strand of NC_137206.1, from coordinate 6,523,268 downwards.
CTCAAACCACACCATCCCCACATGGTGTGGGGATGGTGTGACACACCCTGTCTATTAATGGACAGCATCTCTGCACGCAAGCAGGACCACTCCATGGAACAGAGCAGAATTGCCTATTTCTTATGCTTAGGTGTTTTGTTTCATAGAAGTAGGAAACTAAAAGAAATAAATTAAAATGTAAAAAACACTCTGAAAACACACCATGAGTCCAGTTGTAATTCTAATTAAAAGAAAAATATATTTTTTATCGAATTTCTACATAGTTTCCCCACAAATTAATTCACTGGGTATGCCAACCTGAAAGTTCCTCTTTAAAAAAACAATTGAAACAATTGAAATATAGTTACATATACAATACATATGAGCAACAGCTATGGTAATGGTAAATGCTAAATAAACTGCATTTATATAGTGCTTTTCTAGTCAAACGACTCAAAGCACTTTAAAGTGCATATCTCACTGTGGAAGTTCCGCCACACCAATACGCACCACCCGAGCGGGGTGTTTTCAGGGCCCTCCAACGCAGAGACACAGGCAGAGATGTTGCAAACACACCAGTTTATTGAAGTAACAAGTAACAAGAAGTAACAAGAAGTAACAAGCCAGGAGCAGATGGACACATGTCATCACAGAGGCTCTCCCTGTGTGTGTGTAGATGGGTGATTTGCTGCTGCTTGTTGATTGCGCTGATGATCAACAGGCCAACGCCCCCCCCCCCCCCCCCCAGCTAACAACATGTTCAGAGGTTATTTTGATATTGTTTAGTGTAGTTTGTCAAGATTATCATACCAAAGCTCTGCAGGCAGCTTCTCAATGTGCTCTGCCTTGGCAGGGCCATCACATCCAGTTAGTTTATTCAAGGATCAATTGCATAAAGCCCTTGTCAGACTATAGCAGAGTTCAGCCACACACCAGAAAGGATGCCAGAGGGTGCTTTTTAATTTTGGGTCAAATAAACAATCCAGCTCAAGCTGTGCACCACCGAGGGCAGAAACATTGGAAGCAATGTGAGGCTGCTTTCAACAGCCTGTAATGGGTCTCTTCCTTTTCGTCATCCCACACAGTATGAGAGTCAAGTTCCAATTTACTTTTTCAGGCTGCCTTCCAGGTAGTAGGAGATTTTTCCTCATACTGCAGTGAGAGGCACCGACGCAAGGTGCCTGTTGCTCAGGTCATGCAATAAACATTAAGACTTGAACTTGTCTGACAACTGTGGAGTTGCCATAATTAGCATTTGAGGAGTGGCCACATTGCTTGTTCCTTTGAATTAACTGAAATCAATCCCTACACACAGAAAGATAAAGATGCCAACAGTGCCCAAAATTATTCTTCTGAGAAATGCCATAGAAGAACAAATATTGGTTCCGCAAAGACCTTTTCAAATCAAGGTCTGACTAAGACTGGACCATGACTTGCACTTCATCTTTGCTACATCTGCATTATACAGTATTTTTGTTGAGACTAATTAACAATATTGCACAATACTTGTGAACTACAAGCCACTCACCCCCGTACAATGGAGGGCTGTGGTTATTGTAAGCTATGGTTCACCATCCTATAAATCAAATAATATTTTGAACAATTTGTCAACTGCCCCACCAGAGAAAATAAAATGCTGGACTTACTTAATGCAAATTTGAAAGATGCATACAGCTCCTCTGCCCTCCCCCCCTTGGCAGATCAGATCACAATGTGGTATTTCTCACTCCCACCTAAACACCCATTGTTCACCAGCAACCTGTGACCCCAAGGATTGTGACAAGGCGGTCAAAGGAAGCAAATGAGACTCTTCAGTGGTGTTTTGAAGCCACAGACTGGGACATAGTCTGTGAGTCCCATGGAGATAACATCAACTCCATGACTGACTGTATAACAGAGTACATCAACCTCTGTGTGGATAACACCGTCCCAACCAAGACAGTGCGATGTTTCCACAATAACAAGCCCTGGATCACCAGCGACCTGAAGGAGCTGCTGAATAAGAAGAAGAGAGCCTTCATGGACAGGGACGGGAAATCACTGAGGAGCATGCAGAGGGAGCTGAAAGTGAAATTGAGGGGGAGCAAGGAGGGATACAGGTAGAAGCTGGAGAGAAAGCTCCAGCTAAACACCGTGCGGAATGTGTGGTCAGGAATGGAAAAGATCACAGGCTTCAAGGTGAAGAGCTGCTTCCCTCTCAGACCTCCCCGATGATCAAGACCACAGACTCAGACTGTGCCTCCCCTCACCCCCCAACTCCCACCATGGACACATACACATACACATACAGCCCCGTCATCACCTCCCCCCACGTCAAGAAACAAAGAGCCCCCCTCTACCACCCACCTGTCTGTTTCCTGTAGTCAGGTGAAGAGGCAGCTGGAGAGACTGCACCAGAACAAGGCTGCGGGTCTAGATGGTATCCGCCCCAGGATCCTGAAGGCCTGCGCGGACCAGCTAAGTGGGATTCTACAGCACCCCTTTAACCTCAGCCTGAGCCAGGAGAAGGTTCCAGTGCTGTGGAAGACATCATGCCTTGTTCCGGTACCGAAGAAGCCTAAGAAATCTTCTCCATCTGCCCCCAATGACTACAGACTGGTTTGCCCTGACATCACACATTATGAAAGTCCTGGAGAGACTGATATTGGCGCATTTCACACCTCAGATGAGCACTTCTCTGGACCCACTGCAGTTTGCCTACCGCTGAAGATGCCATCATCTACCTGCTTCGGCGATCCCACTCTCACTTGAACAAAGCAGGCAGCACGGTGAGGATCATGTTTTTTTATCTCTCCAGTGCTTTCAACACGATCCGGTCTGCACTTCTGCGAGAGAAGCTCCAAGAGATGCAGGTGGACGCCTCCACAACCTCCTGGATTATTGACTACCAGACAGACAGACGACTGACCAGACGACTCCAGGAAACTGAACAAACTGATAAGGAAGCCTGGCTCTGTGCTGGGGACTGCTCTGGAGCCCCTAGAGCTGCTTGTGGAGAGAAGGATGTTGCACCAGCTGCTCAGCATAATGGACAACACTGCCACCCCCTACACAACCTACTGGTCAGACAACAGTGTCTTCAGCCAGAGGCTCCTTCAGCTCCACTGCAATATGGACCGTTACAGGAGGTCATTTCTGCCACAGGTATAGCACCTATATTGACCCCCCTCTGTGCCAGGAGAGGAAACTCCTCCACTGAATGGCAATGCACAAGGCACATTTTTACTTTACATATAACTTCCACTTTTAAGCTTTACCTTGCAAGTTAAATTGTATTTTATTCTATTATTATTATTATTATTTTAATCTATTATTTATATATAGTACAGTAGTTATTTTATATGTAAATGTATATACACATATGTACTGTATATATGTTTATAGGTGTATGTATGTTTGTATGTATGTATGTATGTATGTATGTATGTATGTATGTATGTATGTATGTATGTATGTATGCATGCATGTGTATATATGTTTATGTGTATGGGCATATATGTGTATGTATGTGTGTGTGTGTGTGTGTGTGTTTGTGTATATATATATATATATATATATATATATATATATATATATATATATATATATATATAGTAATTCATTCACAAGCTACCTACCTCATTGTGTGTGTTTTTGTAAATTTTGTGTGTTTTGTCATGTATGTCATTGCTACTGCCACACTGGAATTTCCCTTTGGGGATTAATAAAGTATTTTTATCTTATCTTATCTATCTCTAAATAAGAATTCAGAACCATGTAATATTCCAAAGAATGATATGAGTTATGCGAAGAACCATCCACTTAATAAATAGGTTCTTCAGTTGATGATGGTTTCTCATGGAACTACAACCGTTTTATAGAACCAGTTGGGAAACCAGTACGTTTCCATTATGTGCGTACCGAGCTTGACTCCAAGCGCCTCCTTAACGTACTACACCTCTTCTGGCTTAACATTTGCCCCGACACCCCACCCCTGTTTCCTCCACTGGCTGCAGGCTGTGGCTCCTCAATCTCCACATCTTATATTATTCGTCCTGCAGTAGCTCATTTGAAATTTACTCTGGGATCTGTAATATTAACCATATAATCCGTCATCCCAGACAGCCAATTATGATTATTTTTATGCACTGCAGTGATTGCATTTCCACCCCCTCTTTGTACAAATCCCCTAGTATTTATTACATGCTAGGAAATGTGCTGAAACATTTCTCATCATTCCTCTCTATTTATTTGGCCTCGAGAAAACTTTTTTAACAGCCGGCTTCAGTGGATTACAAGGGAGGGTCATGTGAGGCTAATCCATACCCTGATCACTGTAGCTGTTGTTTGAAATGCAGTAAAGACATGTTGACGCGGCTATAAATCTGAAGTTGACCAATGCCACTGTTATTATAATATGACACATGGTAGGCTGGACCCTCAAAATTTCGTGAATGCATATTTTCAGGATTGTTTTCAGGAGTTTTCTTTTCTCTTAGATGATAAACATTGGACAACGACTTGTAATGAAAAAAAAAGTCAAGAAAATACAATCCATACAATCTACTACAACTCAAATACAGGAGGTGGTAAAATGGATGACCAGGCACCATCATGCGCCTTTCTGGCTTGTTCAACCTTGTCAAACTCATAGTCCAATTCTTCTGTGGTTTCTTGGGGGAAACAGAAAGTAGACACCAGTTTGTGTCGAATGCCCCAGGCTTTAAAGGCCCTCCTGGTTTGGTGATTTTGTTCACCTGCCTTGATTTTCAAGCGGCATTGAGCAGTGCAAAGTGGCTAGAGCTGATTCTGGACATTATACTGGTGGTAGTGTTAGTTGGTCATTGTCCTTGGTTCTAGAAAAGCATTAAAGAGTTTGAGTTTCAAGAGGATTTCAGTTTAAAATCTAGTCTATAGGTCGATAAGAGTGTAATACAGCCCTCCTGCCAAATTATTTCCAATAACTATAATTCACTGTTAGCCTGAGTGTTGATGGAAAGAAATATGCAATTTAATTACTTAAGCTCAAAGTGGTCGAACACATCACAGCGATTCCCAGTCTGAATCAATGCCAGACTCACTTTCAATCGAAATTTAGTCAAAGCTTGCAGTCTGAACGTCCAGTGTTCACCGGCCAGTCTGATCCAGAACAAATATAGATTGGATGATTATAAATGAAAGACCATGCGTCAAATGGAGGTATTGGGCCATGTCAAGACCCAATACTCTGGATTAACAGACATCCAATTTCTCGGTGCGACACAGTGAGGCAGATTCAAACTCCTACACGTCTGGTGTGGGCAGTGTGTAAGTTACTCACCAGCCTACGTTTCCTATTCTCTATGCCTTTGCTCTGCAGTCACTCTTTCCAGGAGAATGCTGTCACTCTAAATAGTGTGGGCATTGATAGCATCAGAAAGGTGATTAATTGACTTTTTAGCAAGATTTTTTTTGTTGTGGATGTTGGCGTGGCTGGGAGAAGGCGAGGAGGAATGGATGAGGTTTTCTTCAGCTTTTGAGGGACCCAACAGGGGGTCCAGCTGATTTGATGCTGTCCAGTCTTCGTGTCTTTGCATACATCATGAGTAATACTTCTAAATTGAATGCACATTGTGGGCTGGGTCAGTCAGTCCTTCCAGGTTTTATTTTCTGGCCGGCACATTATAGAACAATTGTTCCAAACTGGTTGTTCTGCGATTCCACAGAAAACACTTTGTCAACTAAATAAACATTTTTGTTTAGTGCTTCAAGTTCTTCGATTAGCTTTTCTTGGATATGGGGGATGAAAAAAATACAGTGAAATCCACCTTTATCCTGTTTTCACAAATTTGAAATTGGGTTTCAAATGCTGCTTAGGCTTCTGATTTTAATCTAGTTCAGGTTTGACTACTATAACATTTACATTTACATTACATTTAGCAGACGCTTTTATCCAAAGCGACTTACAATTATTCAAACACCGACGGATGCAGCCATCAGGAGCAATTAGGGGTTAAGTGTCTTGCTCAAGGACACTACAGCATGCTAGCAGGAAGAGCCTGGGATCGAACCAGCAACCTTTAGATTACTAGATGACCAGCTCTACCTCCTGAGCAACCATCCCCTCCCCATCCCCCTATAAGTACAGTAGTTTTTGATCAGTAGTGGAAAATAAAATAAAATAAAGTTTTCACAAATCTGACAGATGGTTTTAAATGCTGTTTAATATATATACAATAACAAAAAAACATTTAACATGTGTTTTTATTAAAGTTCAGCGTGCACAAGTAATGTCGTCAGGAATTAATACTTTTAATGCGACTTTTGAGCAACAATTCTCTGCGGTTCAACATAATTGTGGTTCCATGTGAATGCTCCCTGTTTGAGCTTTCTTATATCACCAGCGATAATGTAGGTGCCTGGGGAACGACAGTAGGGGAAGGCACTTTTGTTTTGTGCCGTTTTATGGACACCGTTACTTTTAAAGCAGTTCTGAAAAGATAAATGTGGTGTTGGGGGCTTCCGGGAGGGTGGGGGGAGGACTTGGCATGAGTTCATGGTTTCCCTAAAGACGTCTTGTGCTCCAGGTATTAATTCCCAAACTCTGAGCTGTAAGCTTAGCTTAGCTGAGCTTAACTTTTCATCATTTCACCTCTGATGCTCCGTTTCTGACAGTCCGACCTGGGGTCTATATTATGTTGGGGGCGAGGCCATGCAAAGTATGACCTCGCGTACGTCATTGTTTAGTGATTTAAAAAATCCAGACCACAAAAATGGTGAGACACGGTTTAACAGTTGAACTCCACAATTCAGTACTACATCATTTGCAGTCTTTTCATATGTTCTCAGCAATTACTTTCTAACCTGTATAATGTGTTTAGAAACAAATCAATCAATTCACTTTACAGGGACTTAAATGCAAGCCTCAATGTGCTGCCTCTTTTCCTGCAGAATATCTCTTTAAAGTAATGGAAATTTTTTTTTATATATATTATTATATACTACAGTAGGAGCAACCTGGAGAGGGCAGCTGGAACATGACAGAGCCCAGGCAGATCTGTGATTGGGGCGTGGCTGACCCATGCAAAGACCATGACAGGTCCGTGCTCGTGCTAGTTATATGAAGATACGATGAAGTAATTTTGCGCCAGCGCCTGGGAACGCCTCCAGGCTTCATTTGTGGAAAAGCAGTTGCAATGCTTTATCTGTCCACCGGGGTAGGCAGTGGTTCAAACGTAAAGCAACTCGCACGAATGGAACATATTTTCTGTACATCTAATAGAATCAACATATATATCTGATTATAAAGAATGAATGATTTGAAAGAATGAATGAATCTGTGTAGGTTTTTTCTGTAGATGTATATAATTGAATTAAAGCCAATGAAAATACCCCAGTAACCTTGTCTGACAGGTGTTTTAAATTACATTAAATAAATGTGAAATTTTGCAACAAATTTAATCGCACTTAATGTATGGCAAAACTCGCCGTATCGTGCATTTTCGCACCGCAGGAAATTTTTCATCACTCTAAGGACTTTTTGGGAGGAACTGTCCATTTTATTGTGTCTGCACTGTAGGCACTACTGTAGGGGCGTTCGTAGTTCTTAGAACTCTCTTTTGAGCAACTTATTCAGCTCCTGCTCTAGGACAGAGACTGCAACCTAAGGACTAAACTTTCAGTGATGGAAGTGCCGGCTATTGGTCTAGACCTAAGACCACGGCCCCGCGGTCCCGAGTCCGTCCGGTTGAGTTGCATCGCTCTGGGTGGGGACCAGCCCACGTACACTCAGCGGTAATAAAAGTATAAATAATAATTGGCAAATAATAAAATAAAAATAGTATTTTTATTGTTGATGTATTTATTTAATTTTACAAAGTTAATTGAATGAAACAGAAAATTAGATATATTTATCCATACACACACATACACACACACACACACAAATATACAGTGTGTGTATATATATATATATATATATATATATATATATATATATATATATATAAAATAGTGGTGTGCCATTCTCATCTGGTTCCATACTGTACTTAAATAAAATAAACGATTGAATGAGCTCGAGACAATGAATGACATAAAAACGTAGAAGGGTTAGCATTGAGGTGATAATGTACATAATAGCAGTGCAAGGTTTAGAAGATAAGGTAATTCATATATTTGAGCTACCTTACTTCCTCAAATATAAACGCTTGCTCAAATAAAAACCGGGTCTCTAATAAATGTCGGGGGTGTGGTCAACACAAACAAATAAAGGCCTAAGCCCTACCTCAAATTATGACCAGGGTTAGGGGAAAATCCAAGGAGGTACTACTGGTGCTGGTTATACAGCACATGTACTGTATGCCGGTCAAGCATAATACATAACATTTCCGCTTCTTTACTGTAAATTGATAAATTCATGAATACAATCATGCTATCTTCAACACTTTGTTATCTTCAACTCATTGTGTGAGATTTGGAGCGGGTATTTTTTTGTCCTACAGTGTGCCGTTTGCGCAGCTTATAAGTTATTATTAGTGAATACTACTACTCTATGGAAATGCTTATTTGAAGTATATTATAAGTATCTATCAATCCCTGTTGCTTTTCGGAACGGCAACTTTTGAACATGCACACACACACACATAATGCACATCTGTGCATTATGACTATTGATTGTATGAGATTGTTTTTATCTGTATTGCTGCATCACCCTTTATTGTTTATCATATGTTTTTGCGGTTTTATCTGTTGCTTACTACTTTTTTTTTTTTATTAATCATTTGTATCATAGCCTCCCAGTCTACAACTTTTACATAAGACTACAGTACTTGTCTCTAATTGCCGCAGTACACATTTTTTGATTGACTACGAAGCAGACCGCAGACAAAGCCTTGGGCCATCTCTTTATTAGCACTTAATGGCCAAACATTGTGTCACCCAACAGGTCTGGAAGCCCCAACACCTAACCCATAAATATGCAATTGAAGACCCATTGACAAAAATCTCAATGGGTAATCCTTTCTCACTGATAGGTGAAAATTCCTCTCTGCAGAGGGGGAATCAAATATCCAGTTTACTATCATATGGGGATTTGATCATAGTTGGCAACTAATCCGTGAAGTAAACCATGGATTTTAAACTGTATCAACAGCAAAACAAACTTGAGTGTTCATAAGGACCCCTATACTGTTTAGTTTCTTTAACGTTTGTACACATTTTTATCACATCCCTGGTGTTGATTGTATACTATCAACTTTTATTGATGGATTTTTAACATTTCATTGTGCCATTGATGTTTTTTGGAATTTGAAAAATTAATCTTTTAGATGGGGGGGTTGATGGGGGAACGTTTCTCTCAAATGCAGATCTTGGTGGTGATATTTCACAATTACTTTTGGTAAAATAAAAATTTGATAGTTCAAAAACCCAAAATGTTTAAATCAAAACACTATAACCTTGAAATCCACACACTTGGCCACTTTAAAAAGAGGCTAGTAAAACTTTAAAACTACTCATTTGAATTAATCAAGTATTGCATACCTGTTTTGTCTTACGTCTCAGTAGTATATTGCAGTTTTTGTCACTGTGTATCCAACCATTCAGTATGACACTGCATTGTTGTGGCCCATGACTATTTAAGATGTCCACTATCAAGTCTGCATTTTATTTTGACTTTATTTTAGATAAATACTTTTATATTACTTATACTTTTCACTGCATATGTGTATGAACCTATGTATATGTATGTGACGAGTAAACCTCTTGAATCTTGAATCTTCTTTCCATTTTAGATTTGTATCTTTTGTTTAAAAATTAACTGTTCAAATACTCTTTAAATTCTGTTTTTAAATACTGTTTTATTTTAATCACTACACCTACCCTTATTTTACATATTATGTAAAGTTGAGTTAGCTCTGAGACTAAGAATTCCATCACTGGTAATGATGCTTGCATTGTTATCAAGCATTTGATACTCCCCGTGTGTTTGTGGGGATGGGTGATTTACCTGTTGCTCATTGATTGCTCTGACAAGCAACAGGCGTACAGCCACCTTTGATCCCGGCCCAATTACCTAGATCCAAGAATGGTGTGGCTGCTTAAACCACACCACAAAAAAATAATGAGCTACAGTTTTTTCCTTGTTTCAATAACTATACAGTGCAAATATTTAGACGATTTGTACTGTCAAATCCTGAAATAAACAGATTTTCTTTCCCCCTTGTTGAGCTGCTAATCGTTTCATGGTTTTAGTTTGTATGAAATCAAATACTGAGTAGGAGGAAGTGCAGAACTTAGCAAAATAATTGAATTGTCCATTGAATTGTCAATGGTGTAAGTTTCAGCATCCAAGAACATCTTCAGACATTATCTGCATTGTTAGTGATCATCAAACCTGAAAGACCAACATATTCATCCTTTTCATACATGGAGACCATAGGGTTACTGGGATCGCTTATTTTCATTGCCTTATTCACTGTCTGTTGTCTGTCTAAGAGTAATAATTACACACCAAGAATCTACTCAGTGAAAAATCTTGAGGAAAAGTATTCTGCAAGGGAAGGCTGAGTTCGGAAACTTACTTTTAGTGTCGCAGTGGGGACGGATTCTAGTACAGGGTTGTCACGTCAGTACAGCAGTATTCTAAACGGGGCTAGAATTCTGTTTCAAATGGTGAATCGTGCTTTCCCTTTACGTGTGTGCGTGTATGTATGTCTTTGTGCATGGGTGTCCCCATAAGGAGAAGAGCATGGCCTATGTGTTTGTTCCTATAGCAACTGTTCCACTGACACTTTTTTTTTAATCCCTCCTGTCTTTAGTATGCAGAACACACAGCAGAAGGGGTCCATATGCCCAGGGGTGCACACAAGCAAATGACAAAATTAGTCTACTTAGTGAAAAGAGTCGTTTGATTTGATTCAGCTGGTTTAATTCACAGTGAGTGGAGGAGGACTTCCGGTGAACATTGAACGAGAGTCGGTCGCTCATTCTCACAGGAATTATTTTATTCCGTCAAAATGGCTTATCTTGACCGGCTCCCTTTCTGGCTCTCACACGCGCACAACGAGACCCTGCTCTGAGTGAGTGACAATGGTAGAGAGAATTAAACTCTTAAATCCCCTCTAACCCCCTCTCCATGCGTATTGCGCAGAAAATAAAGCGCTGTTGATTCTGCTCTTAATTTGTTTTTATCTTAAAGAAATTAAAAATAAATGATAATCGATCGATAGGCAGTATCGGTAAGAGTATTGGTACTGTTAAAATCTTAATGATACCCATCCCTACTCGTGCCCCGTTCCTCTGTGCCCCGTTATGGGGCACGGCTCTCTGCCATCATGGTGCAGGAAGAGCCGTGTTCACACTAGGGCTCCATATATTCAAATTCATTCAAATTTGTATGCTTTATTATTTTCAATATTTGAATATATTTAAAATTGTAACGCTTAAATTTAGAACTTTTGAGTGGGTGGGGGGGTGTTATGCACGGTTCCGCAGCTCAGATCAGAGCAATCTTTTCTCCAAACAAAGCAAATAAAACCTCTAGATTTCATCAGCTCATGAAAAAAATCACGCCCGTGTTCTCACAACCCAGTGGCAAAGGCCCCGCGGGCCGGTGGTTGGGAACCGCTGCACTAGAGGACATTCTGTCTGTGATGGTCGGGTTTATTTCCCACTTTCATCGCAACATCTTTGGAATTACTGGACATTCGGGTCAAAAGCGCACTCCCTTGTACACACAGTGAAACGCCGGAGTGGAGGGAGGCGCTCGTGTGTCTCTGCCGACACTGACTGCGCACAACATTACCGGGAATATTTCTCTCTCATATGCGTTCACTGTGCAAAAAAACTGGATGAACTTATATTGAACTTTATTGCTCATTACACGTTTGTGTAATTTGTTAACATTAGCTAAAATATTTATAATCAATTATTTATTTATAAAAGAAAATACACAATCTAATGGCAATTTCAGCATTCGAATAGTTTATTTTGTTCAATATTTAAATTTTTTGTTTGTTTTTTTTGTTCAATTATTTATGACTTACCAGATTCTTTATTCTGTATATACTTCAGACCACTACAGCTCATTCTCTACCCACCTGAATACCGCCTTGCTCTGAATTAAAGGAACTGAACGTCACTCTATGACTCAGTATTTTGACTGATGCCCCGGGGGCGAGAGACCGCATTAACCGAGCCAGCACACCATCCATACAGTCCTACAGTGCATCCAATCCTCCACCTGACGTGGCATCTTTCTTAACAGCTGACATCTGATCAGAATTCTCTCATTAAATGAATACACAATCATTAAAACGCACGCACCATACTGGTTTACATTGAACTGTTCTCCAGGCAAATAAGTCAGGAGAAGGTAGTTTGAGTTCTGCAAATTAATCACAAATTTTTTTACTTCTGTTAGTGGTAAGTAATATTTATTTTTCTTATCTGGTAACTTACAGTTACACTTACAGTACAGTTCAGTTTAGTGAACTCTCTCGTTATAAATAAATAGATGGATGGATAGATACTGTAGATCGATAGATAGAAAGATAGATAGATACCTATTTTATTTTAATTTGAACTAAATTTACCAAATAAAAGAATGAAGTAACAATGGCTCTGAAAAAGGGGTATCATCACTCCGAACGGCAGTATTTTAGATAGATAGAAAGATAGATAGATACTTTATATACATACATTTTCTTCATGCATTTACCATGTGTAGCTATGTGCTTACCGTGTAAAAGTTGTGTACTCATTCCATACTGTATGTATTTAACATGTATTGATCAAGTAATGAATGTAATGTGTATTTACTGTATTGTTTACTGTGAACTTTCGATCTACTATCATGAATGCTTATTATTCTTGGTTTTTACTGTACTCTTGTGCTTGCACTGTTCTTCGCAACGTGCATAGGCAATAAAAGCCTCTTGTGTTTTGTACCAGTGTGTGTTGCTGCTCCCCCCTCACCTTGTGAAATGGAGAGGAAACAAAGCTTTTCCTATGTCTCCATTCTGGCCATTCACACACACCTACACTTCCTCCACCCCAGCCTAGTCGTATGTCCATCTGTCCACACACACACACACACACACACACACACACACACACACACACACACACATTCTGAACTGCTTTCGCTACTGCCAAGAGCTCAGCATATTGCAGTGTTGCAATATCAACATGAGATGCAGGGGCTAAGCTTCAGCCAGCTGGACTAAGTCAGGGTAGTCGGCGCACTGCGTCTGTTGTTCATAGACTCAAAATTTACAGTATGCATGTCTGCTTTTGGGATTCCGGTCCATCGCAGCACACTGAGATGCCGCAATGCCGTCCATTCTACCTCCCCCGGGAATTCAGCACGGTCATTTATCATTACAGCTTTTATCATTTTTTTATCATTTTATCTTTTATCATTACAGCTCACATGGGGTTTCCTCCATCTATATGTATCACTGTTCTGGGTAACTGCATACTGCGCTGTATTTCTGTTCTGTTCGGTGTTAGTGTATTGCTGTGTCGTACTGTTGTATACTATACTGTAAATATTTTTACTGCACATATCTGTATATAAAAATAGCCTATCCCATATATGTACCTCTATTCCCTTCTTTGTTGTACCCCCGCTTTGCATATATGTATGAAAGCATATATGTATGTGACGAATAAACCTCTTGAATCTTGAAATGTACAATGTACTCACAAAACTCAAGTACCAAATCCTTTTGCAGGTTCCATAGGCAGGGGTGTCTTTAACCTTCGTAAATGCCCTATGCCTTGATTTACTTTGGTTTGTAAATGCATATGGTATGTTTGTGTGTAAATATTTGAATCACACATACAGCTGTGATGGCTGAGGTGAGACATCTGGGATGCAGCTGATCCCTGAGTGCTGTTGTATGAGAACCAAGAGATTCCATTCCCAACCAACGCTAGCTGTTGGCCTCGAACGGCAGGGGTAGCCAGCGGACACTTTGGATGCTGTACTGTAGTGGTACAAAACCAAAACATCAGACAACTTTGATCTCATCTGTGCCAAACATTAGCTAGACAGTTTAGTACAAATGTAGAAAGACTTGGCACTCTTAAGTAAACTCAATACAAAGTGTATTCACGATGAAACAGTGGGGAAATAAATCAGCAAAGAAAGTTGGTTTCCTGGCCAATCAGCTGTGGCCAAAGTTTTTTTTGGACCATTTACAGATGGGAAGAGGTTGCGGAGCTGCTGGCAAACTGGTGAATAATTTGCTCTAGGGGCTGGCACACACCACAACACACAATCACAAAATACTGTGTCCTTTTGGTTATTCTGGCACCCTTGATGCTTGATTTACAATGCCGCAGAGTTCCGTTGCGGTTGCATTCTTGTAGCCACCAGCAATCAGTGATCGCAGCTCACCGATTGAGAGCAGTAGCTGGTGCAATGTGGTTGGCACACTTGGGAACACACTGGCTAAAATGCCCAGCCTTTGGTAGCTGTCATCCGCTGACAAGGGGGATGACCAGGGCTACACACATACAGATACATACATGCTGCCACAGAAGGCACGTGCAGACAGGCGTTCATAAGGATGGTACTGTAGATGCTCGCCTATGCAAACAAATATCAACACACACCTGGGCTTTCTCAATATGTTCCCTAGCTCTTCACAGCTGGGACTGTACAGATGGCGCCAGCAGGGAAAACAGTTAGACACACTCTGGGCTGTGCGACAAGAGTGACAGCATTGAAAATGGCTTTTTCGCCTTCTAAGCCAATTTGGATTCACAGAATGGTTGTAATTTTCTGGCTCATTTGAATTGTCTTCGCTCACCATCTCTCTGTCTCCCTCTCTCTCCCTTTCTCTCTCTTCTTTTAAAACCAGATCACTGTGACGGAGACAGTGCTTTTCTTGGTCCAGTACACATCCAAAGAGTTTGACCGGTCTGAGAAGACAGTGGCCACAGGAGACTGTTGTTATCTCAATCCCCTGGTTCGCAGAACCTTCCGCTTCCTAGGTAAGTCCATGGTTCACCCTGTTATCTCCAGAATGTTACTTCCACACCTGCCAACTCTATGGATTGTCCCGAAGAGTCCCAATACTGATTGTTTGAAAAAAGCCCAAAGGTACAAGATTATATTATCCAGGACTCTATTTACGAGGATTTTCTCAACACAAGTGCTAATTATTTGTACTGATAACTCAACCGGGAGAGTTTCATGCCCATCCAAGTGTTGGAAATGCATGAACGACCAGTAACCTAACAACTGTCTATGGGAAAAATGAACTGCTATTCGACTTCCGTAAACCTTGACGCCAAGCATAACTCCTTTAATTTCTTTCCACTACATGATCCTACTCATTGCATAAAGTTGACCAAAAGTTAGTTTGATTCCCTCTATTCAATTACACGAGCATGTATCAGGTCTCAGCAAAGGCAGTCTGCCAAACACGCACGGCACAGTACCATAATTCCCTCCCGTAGCTGTGTCACACTTAAATGAGTGGATGAGATAAGGCTTCCCGAAGAGGATTATGAACCTAGATCCCTGAGGGAGAATCCACACCCTGCCCCAGCTCTGCCCTCACATTAACACATCTAACGCTTCTCCCACGCTCGTTTATATTAGAGGGATAATGTGTGAGCTGGCTCTCATTCCCCTTATCGCTGGTAAGGTTGTTTCAATGGGTTACCAATTATTAGGGCTGTTCCCCACTCAAAATGTTGTCAGTCAAATCGGATTCGGCTGTACAATGCCAACATCTGACTATTTGCTGGGGGTGCGGTGCACAGAGGAATGGGGCATGAGCAATTATTTGTGCCTTGAGTTTGGTAACGAGAGCCGATATTAAACGGGCCCCGAGGCTCCCGGGGCTCAATTTGTAAAGACCATAGTATCGATAAGCTCCAACGTTACCTGTACTGTTCACAGTATTGGAGAAATTAAGGAAATGTATTTTATATTTATTTAGGCTATATAACCCATTTCTAACTTGCAATAAGATTAAGATATTTGTCGCAGAAGCGTTTTTGTTATTATGAGAAGAGGCATCTCTCCTCTCTCTCTCTCCATCACCGGAGATATGAAGGTATGGGCGAGGCGGGCGGGGCTGGCTCCCTGTGCCTGGCTTGCACACACACATGAGGATACCCTGCTTTTAGTGAGTGACAGTGGCACGGCGTGGGCAGATTGCGCCTCCGATCGCCCCCTCTCCATGCGTAATGCTGAGGAAATTAAGCAGCATTAATTCTGCTCTTAATTTGTACTTAATACTTTTCTCTTAAAAACATGAAATAATAAGTTAAGGTACCGGACTGATCAACAGTATCAGTAAGAGTAGTAGTACGGTTAAAATCGTAACGATACCCATCCCTACTCGTGCCCCGTTCCTCCATGCCCTGTCCCTACACTGTTTTTAGTTGTTTTATTTGGAGGACGTGGACGATTGTCACGTAGGGTGTAAAAATACATTTATGATTCCCCTTATTAATAATTAGTCATTGAAATTTTATCCCTCTGCATTTTGTAATATTCCATCTGCATACTCACTGACAAAAAAAGACGGGTTTCTGATTGATGATTCGACTGGACGACTGCCCTACCAATTATTGTAGCACCATGTACTTTTTCATCTGAGTACCCCCTTCACTGGCATCGGGAGAAAATAAAAGAAAATTAACATAAATGTTGTACTGTATGTGCGTTGTATGTGTTTTTTTGAACATCATATAAAACCAATATTTTTTAGCACTTTTTTTTTTCGGAGTACCCCCTGCAGTCCCCAAAAATTTGAGAAACATTGCTGTATATCATATCGGAATAAGGTAGATTCCTGTCATTATTGCTGAGGTCGTCTTTCACATAAAGAGAGACTAAAGCTTCGTTCACATTGCAAGCCTTAGTGTGCAATTCGGATTTATTGCTCAGATCCGATTTTTTTGTTTGTCTGTTCACATCATTTTTAAAATGTGGCCAATATCAGATTCCAGCGTTAACGGGTCAGGGTCCTGAACTGACCCGCATGCGCACAAGTAACAAAGCTGTCACGGAGCTTGCTGTCGTACAGAAGTAAACATGGCGGGCAAATGCACTGCGACCAGGCAGGGTCCGCAGCCCGGTGGTTTGTCGGGCGACGTGGGGCCCTGTACCTCGGCTCAAGCTTGCGTATTAAACCTTTAAATCCAGACAGGGGCACTGGGCCTTTTTGTTTTTTGTTCAATAAGGACATTTAGTAAAACAAAATACACCCAAAATAAAAACCCAATGTGTGCAAATTGCCCTCCGATCACCCCCTCAGAGGACAGATACACACACACACACACACACACACACACACACACACACAAACACACAATTTTAGATCCGGTGCTATTCATAAGAATCAAGAATCAAGATGTTTATTTATCACATACGTATATATACAGGCATGCATATAAAACGTTGGGTCAGTATTTATCTGTTACTTTATCTATTATTTATTTTCCCTCCCCGCGCTGCTTAATGGTGGCGGGTGGCCAGCGGCGGGTGCCGCGGGCGGCGGTGCGGCCGCAGTGCGCCTCACTCTGCCAGTTCATGAACACATTGGGTGCCGTGGTCCCGTCTTCGATAATAAACAGGTTGGGAACCCCTGCTCTAGAGTGACGAAAGTGTCACATGAATTCCGATTTGACTGTTCAGATTGAGGTCGCGTTGCAAAAAGTCGGACCTGTGTCCGATTTAGGACAACATTTGAAAGTGGCCCAATTCCGCATTGAACCGATCAGATTCCATGTGATTTGTGCTGTTCACACCGTCATGAAAAAAAAACTGATATGAGTCACATACTGTATGAGTAACTGGACCACTAGTAACTATGTCTCTGCGTTACTAGTGGGCCAGGAGTAGTGCTGGGAGATAAAATAACGATAATTATCATGAAATAAAATAGGCTTGATCATTTCTAAAGTCTTTTTTAGATTTGTTCATTTATCGAAAAGAGTTAGGCAAGTTGCAACGAAAAACCAATCAATTTGGATGATCTAAAGCTGACCGTTCACCTCTAGCCAATAGGTTTGTTGATATAGAAAAGTCCACTGCACTTGTAAACAAACCAGCAGCGGAGACAGAGCGGCAGCGTCCAAAATGAGAAGGAGAAAGATGATGTATCGTTGACAAGAGGGCCACATGCATCGGTAGTTTGGTGGGTTTTTTGGATATTTAACTTCCGACCCAAAGCAGAAGGTAAATATTCATTGTGTAAAATATGTTGACGAGACGTGCCGATGAAGATGGACAACACCACAAACGTTATTTATTTAGATTTAGGCCGACTTGCCATATTTATTTCGTTTTTAATTTGATCTCAATTGTATTTAAGTGAAATGTTAATTAAAGCAGCTGCACTTGTTACTTCTTGTTCCCTTCTTACTTACATTACGAGTGCTGTGCAATCTCCATTATATAAAAATAATGTATACCATTTTATCTTCAAATTTTTACCCATATTTTTTGTTTATATTTCTTTTGTTTAAAAAATGAAGATGCTAAATGCTGCTAAGTTTTGCTGGAAGACTAGTGTCTATTTTAGACAATTTCATTCCACCAATAAAAGTGTTTTTAAAAAAATGAATCATGGCATACAACTGTCTTCTTCGTAAAAAGGAAAAAAAAACATTTAACAGCAATTGCGGTTTTTTTTTTCTTATTTTATATATATATTGTGAATAAATATCTTTATCGAACAGTATGAAATATTTTATCGCGATAACATTTTTGGCCATATCGCCCAGCACTAGCCAAGAGAGAAAGAATTGTGTCCTCAATGCTAAAGGGAATATTATTGAGTTCAAAATGAACCCACCAAACGTAAAAAGGTAATGGGTTTGTAGAGTTGGAGTAAGAGAAGGAGCTTTTTCTTCAGATGTATTGGATCTTTAGCATGAAAGGCCCTGCTCCACAGCAGCCACTCTTTTGCATCGGGCCTGCGGCAATGTGTCTGCGTGCTCTCATTTAATTTGTATTTTCTTCAGCGATGTATCCCTAACCTTCAGGCGCAATCCAATATAGTTGGAATAGTATTCCTGAATAGATCGCATCAGGCTAGGCTTGGGTTTCAATAACAATTCCGTGTGAGCAGTTTGCGTATAAATTGACTGCACGTTGGGTAATGAAAGGGCTTTGTCTGTGATGATATTATTGGCCCAAATGTTATGCGTTTCCAGTATTTGCCTGTAAGAACATTTCTTAGCGTTGGCCATTCAGGTGACTATTTATACAATCTTTGCAATTCAGCATAAAATCGACTTGGCCAGAATACAGGCCACGTTTTTAAAAGTTAGGCCAAATAATCACTTAAGTGATTAAGTGAAGTTCAAAATAAGGTTTCACTTTCACAGTAATCACCGTTCAAAAAGTGGGTCACACAGCAAAAGACCTTCATTAATTACAGTAAAGCCCAAATGTGGAACTTTTTAGCTCAGGGGAGTGAAGTGTACATCTCCCTTAGACAATCTCACACCGTGGTTCTTATAGAAGGTCCTAACTTTGTAATCGTGAAATAGTGACACATGGAAAAGCAATGGCAATGTTCATGTGCAGCTAGTCAAGCTCTAGAAAAAACATAAAAACTCTCAAACTCTACTAATGCTACATATTCAGATAGAATGTTTAACTGGCTGTGACTGTGATATACAATGGTTTGATACTACTGATAACGTGTTTTTATTGTAAGTCGCTTTGGACAAAAAGCTAAATGGCGTGATGTAGTCTGACAAGGCATTGCTGGCTGTACGCTGTGTCATTTACCCACTGAAAATGGCACACACAACCAAAACCCCTAGATTTCACATGTGGATAACCACTTACACAGACCACCACTTGACACAGGCAATAGTACAGTTTGTTTTTTTTTATTATTATTATTTTTAAAATTAATTTAATTGAATATTTCTGCTTAAAAGATCATACGTTTGGAAAACCAAAAAGATTGACAATTGCGAATACTAATGGTATTACCTCACCAAATGTTTAATTGGTGCCTAACCCCATTGACACCCTTTGCATAAGAGACGATGAGGCCCTTTGGATTTTCTTGGAAATATCGGTGCACTAGATGATGGGACCTTGTGTGTCTTCCTGGAGCCGGGCCCCAGGTATAATCATCTATTTCACTCTGACTCCTTGATACTTTTCCCACCCCTGACCCCCAATGTGGTCCCCCGCTGCACGCCGCTGCCGCACCAAGTCCTTCAGCTTGGCTGTCTCCAGATTCTTTACCGTGTCTCAGATAATATCAGGGTATGCAGGCGCTCGCACATGCGTGGGCTCAATTAATGCACACGTGCACTGATGTGAATAAGGCACTTGCATGCCTGCATTTGTGTATCTATTCTGTGTGATCATTTAGCCTGAGTTATTAGACTCCTGTGTGTCCATCCGTCCCCAGTCTATCTGTCCCCGTCCGCCGGCGAGCACGACGGCCTCACGTCTCACAGCAGAGCAGTCTTCTCTGCCACTTCTACACAACGTGGCTTTTGAATAATGACTCACTGGGCAATGCTCATGGGGGGGTGGGGGTTAAATTTAGAACACAGCCCAGGGTTGTGGCACTGTGTATTTTGTTGTTTAGTGCTCTCAGTTTTAGCCCTCTCTAGTCCTGGATCTTTTTTTCCCCGTTGTGCTATACATTCACTTTGGCCTTTGTCTAGTGCCTATGTCTTGTACTGTACCCTTTCCTGCACTCTATACTCTAGCAGCCACAATACTAAGAAAAGACAGAAATCACCAGGCTTCCCCTGTTTGTTTCCTTCCCTTGCCTCGCAAGGGAGAAGTTATTAACAGCTAAATCAAACATGCCGTTCATCATCTGCCGGCGATGATAACTGCGACTTGACAGGGTTAAGGTCTTCCATCGCGCGCTAATTGGTGAAGCTGACTCTCGCTCATTCAGCCATGGTTGGCAGCCGCCGCGGGCCGTGCCGCATGCAGGAGGCGCAAGTACCGGAATGATAAATGCATAAAGGGTGAAGACACAAACGACTCGTCTCCCGCTTCGTGGGGACTCGGAAGTTTCAAAGTGCACAGGCACTCTGGTCAGAGCGTCCTCAGCGCGATGAATCATTGAGAACCTACATCGCCATTGTTTAATTTCTCAAGCTGTTCACAAGCTGATGCATGTTAACAGAGACAGTAGTTAACAGTACTTAGCTAGCGTCTCCAGCAAGGCCACGCGCTTCTATTGGTGCTGAATCTGGAGTGCACAGTGCGATCTTGAGGTGGAACTCGGCTGCACTTTGGACTTTTGAAAATGAGGTTGAGCGGATATGGCGGATTAAACGCACAGGCAACAAAAAGCCTTAACCTTGCCTACTGCATAGCTGTGTATTCCGCTCCTTAGCTCCTTATTTTTCAATGCGCTGTTTTGTAAAAAAAACATGTGCAAGCGGGCACACGCTTGGCAGGTTTTACACCACTGAGAGGTCAAGAGCGGGTCATGGCACCGTCCTTGTCCCGGCAACGGCGCGACATCAGCACCGAGCTGTGAAAACCAAACCGCCCCTGGAGAGTCGTTGACTCAACTTGTCAGGGGAAGGCGTTATTATTTTGGTGGATAATTGCAGAAATATTGTTGTTTTTATTTTATTTTTGTTTTTACTGCTCTTTCAGTAGGGAAAAATAATGTTATGAAAAATGAATGTGAGTAAAGGGCTTGAGCAAACTTAAGAGTGGGTAATACACTGTTCATCACAGATGGAGCACTTAAAGTGTTAATTATTCAAACTCACAGCATAGTACGGGGGCTGGAGGTCAGAAAAGTGTCTTAAAGACATTAAGTACGACTGACTGCTAAAGTGAGGTGGATAAACTTGCTAACATTTACCAAGACCTGCTTAGATGACTTAGTATGGTGCAGCAATA
Organism: Zeus faber; assembly: GCF_960531495.2. Lineage (NCBI taxonomy): Eukaryota > Metazoa > Chordata > Actinopteri > Zeiformes > Zeidae > Zeus > Zeus faber. The sequence goes on along the minus strand of NC_137206.1, from coordinate 6,501,448 downwards.
CACAAAAAAATAAAATAATAATACATATTTAGGTTACACACACAACACATTACATAGCACAGGAATCAAGAATAATTCATCATTAGTCTCACAGATGCAACTGCACTCAATACACACATGCAGGGAGTGGTGATGACCACAAACACACGCAGGGAGTGGTGTCTGGACAGGGGGCAGCCGGGAGCAGTGGGCAGCCTTCACTATGTCAGCGCCTGAGGACCAATTCCAGGTGTGAATCCATGTCGTGGTCAGGGACAGGACAGGGTTCTGCTTGTTATTAATTGGGGTCCTTTTGTGTTGGAGGAGACCCATGTGAGCGGGTATCAAACCCAGAACCTTCTTGCTGTTAGGCAGCAGTGCAAGCACTGTGCCACTAGCAACATAAAACAGTGGTATGGTTTTAAAAATGCTAACCTTTTGTCCGAGCCTTGAAAGCTCCCTGTTGCAGGGGTTCTGGAAGCAACCTACATGTCATGAATCCTCCCTGATCTCCCAGTATTTATATTATCCCAGTATTTTCAGCTGGTTTCCCCCACCTGCAGCTCATTCCCTCGTGAGTCCCCCAGTATAAATACCAGTCCACTTTCCTTTGTTCTCTGCCAGATTGTCTCTTGGATTTCTTACCTGATTGCTTCGGTATCGTGTTTGTGGGTTCACATCCGTTCACAGCCAGTTAGCATTACACTGTGTGGTTGATTAATTCGTTGATTGTATCAGTTAAATGAGGCGTAGCTTGTGTCGTAGTTCTGTCAGACAACTTGACGGCGCCACACGCTTCCACGCCCTTATGGACCTGCCTCTTTAAGCAGCCTATCCCTCTTGCACTCCATGCTTGCTGCACCCCCTCCACCTCCACTGCGTCCACCTCTTGGGCTCTATTCTTATATCCAATTGAATGATTGAAACTCAAACAACGCTAAATAAATATAATTTCTAATTAAATCTTAATTGTCTTTCAGAAATCCAGTTAAGTCCATGGCAAGCTGTATGTTTTAAATGCATGGGTGATAAACACTATGATCCATTTTTTTGTGTGGAATTTCCCTCCACTGTGGATCAGTGAAGTGTTATCTTTGTTTGTGCATGTGTTGCTTCTACTGTACGGTGCAAAATAAATGAATGAAGCCAGAAAATCATGAAAGCAAGGGATCCTTTTTTTGTCTTTTGAGATAAATGGAATGCTCTAGAACTGTGTGTATGAAGTTGTTTGCCTAGCTTTCAGAAAATGGGCACTCAACAGCCTTACTTAAAGACAAAAAGGCTAATTCTAGGAATTTATTGACGTGAAATATGTACAGGGAGCAGTAGACCATTGTTTCTAACCCCTCAATTTCAGAATATAAAATTTTGTGGACAGTTTTGTGGACAGGCTGGGAGAGTTTTCATATATTGTATGTTGTTCTGTCTTTCAGTGGAGGTGCCGAGGCACATGACTACGAAACGCCCCTAGCACGACCACGGCAACCAAACTATGTGTTAACGTTCTGAATAAAAATCCTCGCCATATCGCCGCTCCACCGCCCAGGCGACTCCGTCTCCCTCCCTAAACCCCGTAAATGTGGGTAGAGACTCCCACAGCTGCCATTCGTAGAAAGCGTTGAGCGACTGATCATTGACGGTCACTGCAAACTGCTCAAAGAGGAAATTTGAACCACAAATGAAACATCCTAACCCCACTGCGTCCCCTGCGGTTGAAATGTAATTTGATTGCGGTCAAAGCTGTGTGTGTGTGTGTGTGTGTGTGTGTGTGTGTGTGTGTGTGTGTGTGTGTGTGTGTGTGTGTGTGTGTGTGTGTGTGTGTGTGTGTGTGTGTGTGTGTGTGTGTGTGTGTGTGGGCGTGCGGTACAGTATCCGTGTGTGCGTTGGCAGGTACACCCGCCTGGGTGCGTGCGCTTTGAGTGTCTACGAGGCCGCTCTTGGAGGCTGTGGTAAGTATGAGAATAACAAGGCCGGCGTTGGAGGGACTCGGGCATCGGCTCAAACAAGCGGCGCATCACGCCGCTGTCCTCTGTGACGCCGACGCGCTCGCTCCATCCACGGCCTCCATCCACGGCCTCCATCCACGGCCCACGCCGGGCGCCGTCGCCAGCGCTCACCCACAGACCCCATCACAGACATGAACCGGACGCTGTGCGTGAGGGCTGTGCTCGCACACAGTGATGCACACAATGTAGAATTGTGTTTTGTTACACGCCATTGCATACGTGCAATGACACGGATCAGGCCACGGGGTGTGAGATGTAACTTTTTTTTGAAACCAGGGAAATTAAATTTGATTCGCAGCACGCCGGCATCTTAGGGAACATCTTTGTGTTTGTGGCGTCTCGCTCCCTATCGCAGCTCGCTGCCGGAACAACAAGTTCCCAAGCTGAGGAACGCTCGACCCCGGTGAGTCACAGTTGCTCTTGACAACATCTATTTAGAGGACTGTAAAGAAATGGAAGTGTCAGCATTCCCCGCCACGCGCTGGAAAATAATTGTCGTGTAGTCTTAAAAGCGGCTGAGAATCTCACAAAAGTGAAGATAAGCTGGGACAGCGTTCGAGTGGGATCCTTTTAGATTTATCAAGGCGGGCGCTGCCTGGCTGCCTCGTAGAAGTTTAAAAGTACGACTGAAAGACTGAGCTTAATTCGCCCACAACTTGTCTACACCAACCCAAATTATATGCAGTAGATGCATAGATATGTACTGGTATAGGGGTTTTACAGCTCCAGCCACCAGCCGCTCCTACCACCACTGGGACCGCGTTTGCAAATATGGTGATACTGGATCAATGGGGAGACCAGGCCTGATGTGTTCAAACCCAGTATCTCGATTCCTTGCGGTAAAGGCACCAGTTCAAGGAGCATACACAGTTTTTCGTCCATAGAAAAACTAATAAAATATATATTATAACAATGTCATAAAATAATAATGTAAAAATGATATGATTCAATTTGTCAACATGAAGACTGATAATATGGAAAATGCCATCTCCACCTTTATCTGTTCATAGACGTCAGTGTGCAATGCTCATTATGAGACTATGAAGATCATGCCAGTCAAAATAGAAAGACTCTCAAACTTCTCGCAAACTTGCTCCGTGCTCCGCGATTGTTCAGAAAATATGTTTTTCTTTTATCGGCACGGCAGTAAGCTCACACAGACGCCGACGCACTTCATTTCCGAGTGTTGAACTTTTCAAAGGATTCGTAACTTTTCTGGCTCCCGCCACCTTGATGGAGCAGCAATGCTGCCACGGAGTCCCATGTGCAGGTCGTGGCTACAAACGTCCATTCGCACCGTGCGAGCCTGCGTAGTGGTTACAAACTGCGTGTGTGTGTGCGTGTGTGTGTGTGTGTGTGTGTGTGTGCGTGTGTGTGTGTGTGTGTGTCCTCACACATGGAGTTCGCTTGCAGCTCCAGAGCAACGGGTCCGAATCGTGTCCGTTTGATTTTGGTCCCTGATTACGTCCGTGTCGATGCTGCGTTCATTGGAAACTCGGAAAAGTTTACATTTAGTCCTAATGCTGACGTTAAGATGAGCGACAGCACAAACTGATGCTACGTTCCATGGGAACTCAAATATTTGTAATTGGTGTCGATAATGGGCCGTGTATTGCTGCCTGCAGCTATATTTATTATTATTTTTTTATTATTATTATTATTATTGTTATTATTATAACTATTATTATTATTATCACTTATGTTTCGTGGTGCATTGTTTGTTTTTTCATGGGTTAGGTAATCGTTCGTGTAGGTAATGAGTGGGACAGAAGATGATAAACGTCTATGTAAGTGCTGAAAACAAGTACAATAGTATTATTTTTTAAATTGTGGTGAAAACCGGTACAATTAGGTGGTGAACGTTTGAAACTGGAGGTGAAGCAGGCTTGAACTCCGACAGTCCGTGGAGCTCAGACAGCGGGCTGTTCGCTGCCGAGAGAGCTCCCCCTGTGAGCCGCTCGATCTCTAGCTTAGACACCGGTTTCGGAGCGGCCCTCAAAATGCCTTGGTGTAAAATAGGCACCGCTGGGAGGGAGCGTACTTGTCTCATTGTTTAAGTTTTTTGTTTCCTACAAGTAAGAAACTAAAAGGAAAAAAAATCTAAATTGAAAATAAAACAAAAACATCTTTTCATCTTTTCCTCGCCCTGTCCTGTCGGCCTTCGTGATGTCACGATCAAGTTTGCAGGAAATGTCAGAACTTTAGGTGGGCGTGGCTAATTGCATTACGAAACTCCCGGGTCCAGCTGTAATTCTGAGTAAAAGAAAATAAAAATATATTTTTCAATCTAATCGCTACGGCATTGCCCCCACACGTTAATTCACTGGGTCTGCCGACCTGAAAGTTGCTGTTCAATCGCTATTCACAGTTGAAATCAGAGTTTGACACTAGAACCCTTTTTAACACTTTAACACTTGATGAGTGACGCTGTCCTGCGCTTCACATCTTGTTGTTCAGATTGATGAGGCCATCAGCCTCCATCACCAGAAACACGCAGAGTGGAGGCAGGTATCCATAGCTCTGCGGAGCCTGGACAAGTCTCTGAGAAAGTCTCCCCATTACAGAAGTATAGGATTAATTATTTCAATGTAAAAATCAATTTTTTGGGGGTTTTTTTTTTGACTAAATTAGGTCCCATAGCGACGGAAAGCAACAGGAAGACGTGCGTGACCCGGCAGGGAGGGCACGGGTGCTTACGTTTTGAAGGAGGACACGTGGCCGTCTCTTGGTCGTGTTTGATTTTTTCGTTTCACACAAGCAGGAAACCCACGGAAATAAACAAAACTAAAATGAAAACATTGAGGGAGAAAAAAACAACTGCCCTCAAATTCTCTTCGTTTATGTTTACGTTTTTCATTTTCCAGGTAGGAAAATAAGGAAACTAGATAAATCTAAATCCCTGTTCAGCCTGCACCCTGCGCTGCGTCTCGACAACTGATTATCAGATTACTTATCATATTACTATACTATAATCACATGGTATCATTGCTTTATTAATATTGTTAAATGATCAAACTTGCAGTTCAAATGTTTAATCTCGTTGGTGCAACCCACTCTTCATCTTTTAAATTGAGTAAGGAAATCAGATCTGGCTCCAGCTGCATCGAGGTCAAAAAAATAAAAATAAAAAAAAGGCATCAAACCGTCTTCTGGAACACAAGTATCCTACATCACTCCATTAACCCACACAGATGCCCCCTCATCCTGGAGGATGCGCTGCGCGCGTAGGGCGTATTCTTCCTTTGCTTCTCAAACAACCCACTGGCGCGAGCCTTGCATATTCTGTTGTAAAACTCCCTCGGTTGTCATCTGTCGTAGCCCAAATCGAGATCGGGTGCCGCTGTTGCTGAGTGGTACACCTCAGCTCTCAGCAGAAGGACGAGGCACACTTGGAATGTGTGAAAGGGAAGAAGATGAGTTGGAGGGAACTTTGGAATGAAGGCATTTTAGATTTGCATTCATTATCCAACAGCCTTTGATGTGCCGCCTTCATTCATCATCTCAAACAGATTGTTGGGGAACGTCCTATATACAGTATCTATGTCAATTATGCAGTATGTGGTGTTGAGAGACAATATTGCTTGTACATCCTGCCCAGTTATAACATCATATTTTAGTTCAGAACAACCTGAGAGCAGAAAACAAGCGCTAACGAGCTAGGAGCGATTCACAAATAATCATGTGGATAAATAAAGAAGTTGTACAAACGGAGTAGGCCACAACTTTGTGCATTGAGTCCAAGCTAGTACTGTAATGTGTGTTGACCGGCAAGTTGGAGCAACAGCAGTGATAGTAAGCCTTCGATTTTCCTACATTGGATGGCATTGAAAGTCGCATTTTTGTGCGGCCTTCATGCACCAACCCAACCACATTGTTGGGGAACGTTCTATATAGCTCTGTCAATTATGCAGTATGCGGTGTTCAGAAACAATATTGGTTGGATGGCATTTAAGGTTTGCCCCCACCACACACACACACACACACACACACACACACACACACACACACACACACACACACACACACACACACACACACACACACACAAATACAGATAGAGCTTTTGTGGTCCACAGTAGTCCCCCATGCAGTCATTGGGAATTTGTGATACCGTCAAGGGCAGAAAAAAACATAACGGCCTCCTTCCTGGTCTTCTGATGCACTGAAATTTGTAACAAACATTCTGCTCTTCTTAATGAATTTCCCTTGGCAATGGCTGTACAGTGTTTCCAGTAAGACACATACAAAGTAGGAGGTTCTGTGGGCGTTCTTTGCCAGGAATAACATTGTCACAAAACTGCTGTTAAAATATCTAGTTTTTCCTGACATTTAGACAGAGCAGGGCCCATTGTAGCCATGACACTGGAACAGACAGGGCATGGAGTGCCAGTATTAGGGGCAGAGAGAGACCGGACAGGGCCTATGGTAGACAGGGTAGGGAGGGTAGACAGGGTAGAGAGGGCATAGAGCCACTGTGGGCTGTTAGCTTTTGATGTGCGTGCACCTGCACCACAACTATAAATGAGATGACAGAGCCGACGACTGAGATTGCTGACGCTTCCAACAAAAAAAAAAAAAAAAAGAAATGAGACAAAGAAATTAGAGGGAGAATATGACACGCTGTGTTCAAGAGCCAATAATGACTTCCCTGCCTCTTTCCGCAGATGTCTTCCAGCTAAAAGGGCTTCAAAGCCCACATTAAATGAGTGTGCACCGACACAAACTCTTGACAGGCATGGCGGAAGCGCTCCTATTGTTGCCTTGGCAAATGAAGTATTCTGGGGGAGATCCATGTGTGTTTGTGTTTGTTTATGCAATGCGTGCGTGTGTGTGTGTGTGTGTGTGTGTGTGTGTGTGTGTGTGTGTGTGTGTGTGTGTGTGTGTGTGTGTGTGTGTGTGTGTGTGTGTGTGTGTGTGTGTGTGTGTGTGTGTGTGTGTGTGTGTGTGTGTGTGTGTGTGTGCAGGCATGGGTTAGAGAAAGATATTTGCCAGCGTGCACGTGAGTGTGCGCTGTCTGACGAAGCACTTCTTTGTTAATTTGGCATGACAGAAGGCAGGGCTCTTGTAGGAGGGGAGCAATGATTTTCTTTTTCAGCTGAAGCCCCTCAATCAGCGAGATCTATCGCTGTTAGTTTAAGAGCGATAGCAGTGGTATATTTTCCAGCTTGACAGCTGAGCATAGTCCCGATACTAAACAAATCATTTTCATCAGTGTTGCCCTCTGTCACCAGCGATGCCTTGAGCATTTGTCTTGCTGACGCTGAGACGCTGATGCAATGCCCAAGTGAACTGTCGTCCACATGCTATGGAACAGTGTTTGCTAACCTTTGGGAAACCGGATTGGCAAGATGAAGCTGCTTGGACGCAGTATGGAACTTGATTGGCCTAAAAAATTGCTGGATATGATTATTGGAAGCATGTGCATTTGCATGCAATTTTATGTCGGTAAAATGTTCACATCAAAACAGCCTTATGGCGAAACTGGCTTCGACAGGTGCGATAGGTTTCCTACAGAAGGCCGTGTCTACCGCTTTTCCACACAGGTACAGGAACGGAATGACGAACCATTTAGGTCCGGAACCTTGTGAAACATGAACCTTAGCATGCTCTTAAAATAGTTCTTTGTTGCTTTCCCGCTGGGCCGAGGAACTTCTCGCTGTTTACCCCCTATTTAAAAATGGCGGTGGCTGTGCTTGGCGATTCTCCCGTAGCTTGCATTTGATGAATCAGTGTGCAAGTTCCGACCTAGTGGCTCCTGTTCCCTCACAAATGAAACCAATTTTGGAAGTAAGTTCCTGCGCTTCCTCCAAATCTCTTGGTTCCTGAAATGAAAGATCCATCCTGCTAAAAACGTCCAGTTGTTGCAATGCTTTAGCAACAGTACTCCTTATTTCCTAGGGAAGATGCACAGCACGTCGTAATCCGATGTCAGAAATCACTAACAGTAGATCTCATTTCACCCCCCTTCCCCCATCTTACTTTCCCCCCGGTCTCTCCCCAGGGGTCTACACATTTGGCCTCTTCACAGTTGACATCTTTGTCAATGCAGGCCAGGTGGTGACAGGCAACCTGGCACCCTACTTCCTGACAGTGTGCAAGCCCAACTACACAGCGCTGGGCTGCCAGCATTCCCTGCGCTACATCAGCCACCAGGAAGCCTGCACGGGCAACCAGGACGACATCCTGCGTGCCCGCAAGACTTTCCCATCCAAGGAGGCGGCCCTTAGCGTCTACGCTGCCCTCTACCTGGCGGTGAGTTCATCCCGGGCACCCGTCAGTCCTAACATGAGTGCCTGGCCCTAAAATCCTCCCGCCCCCTCTCTCTGTCTCTCTTTTTAATTTTTTTTCCAAATCCAGGCCCGAATAAATAGATGCATGAATGAATAAGTGAACTAATGAATGAGTCAGCTTGCATTCCTTTGCCTGCCTTGGGGCATGCGAGGGAGAGGAACATTTGCGCTCAAATGCTCAAAATGCACAGCACATAAGGTTCAGTCTTTTAATTTTAAGGTTGCATGCAAGGGAGAGCAAAATAAGATTGAATCTGATTTATAATTCTATCTGTTTTTTTTTCATTGTTTAGGCTTGATTTATTTCTATTGAACTTTAACTATTATAATTATATTATTATTATTATTATTATTATTTAAGGCTAATTTTTATTTACAGTTTCCTAAGTATAGAGCACCATGCTTATGCATATAACATTTGTGACCTACCGTGGATTTTAGGTACATTTAGTGCTGTTTGACTTTTTCCACGTCATTTGAAAAAGAAGAATCAGAGCTTCAAAACAAGGTGTCACTTGTGCGAATCAAGCAAATATTTTTAAAGCTATGACTTTTTAATGATGAGTGTGCGGCAAACTGTGTTTCTGATGTAATCACTCTCAAAGTTTATTTAACAGTAAAAATATATGTTGTTATATACATGTTTTATAAAAGTGGAATTATTTAGGAGTTTAAAAGTGCGGACAACACAACAAAATGTACAGTCTGTCAATAATATTAGTCTTGTACAGTATATTAACCTCGGTGAATTAAATTAATATATAAAAGTGTGTATGCAAAATATCTTCAAAGTTCTTGGAGTGATTATGTGGGCTAACCCTGGCCCAGCTACACTCTGAGAGCCCGTTTGGGGCTGCCTCTTTTCTTTTCGCACCCTGGCTGCATTTGCAGGTTAACTTGAGAATCTCGTCCATTGCTGCTTGTTCATAATCTGCATCACCAACCTCAACGTCATGTCACATCATGTCATCAACTTCTTCTGTTGTAACAACAACGGACGGTACCGTTGGTCTCCTCTGGTGGTTCTTGAAAATATTCAGTGTCTTCGTCACATTCATGTTGAAATCCTCTGTTTGAAATGTTCTCCAAGTCCGGGATAACGCCGGTATGAGGTTCAGCATCGCTGTGGGAGAACTGACTATCATCACAGAAAATGAAGTCCAGTAAGCGCTGCTTGCACTGACTAGGATCTATCGCACTGGTCAGATTAAGGACCAAGATATGATTTGGATCTGCCACCCGCTTCTCGTAATCCACAACAATATGGAGATTAAAGTTTCCACAGACAAGTGAAACCGAAGGCTCCTCGTCTGCGCTTTAACCATCTGTTTATGGAAATTAAATCAGTTTTTCTTCTTCGCGGCTTACGCCACCTACACAACACAGTATCCAGGTGTGTGTATAAAACACGTAAGATTTAAAGGTCGAACTCTATCAAAACAGTTTCACATTGTGACTTCACATCACATGGAATATGGAGGAATGTTCTTCACCTGGACGGTCAATTTAAAGGAAACCATCGATTGGCGTTGTTCAGCATCTCGGTAATGAACTGCATTTCCCCATGTAATCCAACGGGAATATTGAACTCAATGTTAAACATTTATCTACTATTTATAAATCAAATCAATCGGCTTTGAAAATACTTTGAGAGATGAAAAAAAAACACACAGTAACACGAATCTGAAAAATCGAATTTTTTCAACTTATTTGGCGCCTCGTGGCGATTGTAGAAATGCACAACAAATCGGGTTTTGCTGCGATGGGTCACATTTTTTCTTAGTCACCTTCAGATAAGGGGGTAAATCGGGTCAACGCCAATACAATCACAAGTCATTGGCTAGTATTGGTTAATTATCTCTGAGGAAGTTGACTAAGATATCTGCACAAGTTGGCGTTGTAAATGGTGAGATTGTAAACATGAGTTTTGACGTGTTGGCAGCCATTACACACAGGATTTTGAGAGCAGTTCTGAGGTGTAGTAAATGGAGTAGAGGAATAAGGCATCATCTTCAGTGCTTTTTTTTGAGCTCTTGCTTTTCACTGCAGGTCATGTCATAGGAAACTCTCTTCTTCTTCCTGCGTGAGTGTGCATGTGTGTGTGACTGACGACAGCTCCTGCTTCTTTTGGGGTTTTAATGCCGGCTAGCAGCCTGCTTTGTTGCATTGCTGTACTGCCTCTTGCCATTTATCTGATCCAATCAAACCATTCCAATTTCCATAAGGGCTGTGATTTGTAAAGTACATATGGCCCTGAGAGTTCAACGCACTGCAATTTAAGAAAACACATGCAAACAGACAAAACACAAGCAAATGGAGAAATCAGCCTTACCAATGTGACACATGCGCAGCATTTAGAAAACGCTCTGCAAATCCAGATGTGTCAATGGAAAATACAAATGCAAAAGCCACAACATAACTGAAGTGAGCCACACCATAACGGAGATGAGCCACCACGGATGCACCAATTTATCTGCAATAAAATATATTCAAACAAATGATTTTGTGTCTGTAATTATATACGAGAATTTATACAAGAAATTATCTGGAGCCGCAATCGTCATAGACCAACAGCGCAACGCTACACCACCGTGTCCAAATCCTCCATCTGCTTCCTCCGTGCAATTAATAAATTAAAAAAACAACTTTTATATCAAGCCACAGTTTTTATGCCATTTAATCCATTTAAGTTTAATATTCCAGAGAAAACGGCTTCTACCGGCATGACAGTGTTGTGTCATTCCCGAACGTTTCAAATCTTTTGGGTGAATTCACTCACTTGTGAGTATCCCTCTGAACGAATCAGTGATTGAGTGAATCAGTGATTTGTTCGTAGGGATATACTCTCTCACTGAGTGAGTGCGAGCGAGCGTGATTCCAAATCACGTTCACTCACAAATGACTGAGAGCTCAACCGAACTGACTGAACGGATAGTTCCAGGAAGTGATTCAGTTCAGTTCCTTCACCCAAAAGATTTGAATCGTTCGAAAACGACAATCCCGGAGCTGGTAGAAGCCTGTTTTCACTGGAATATCACACTTAAATGGCTAAAATAAAAACCGTGAATTAATATAAAAGTTGTTTTTTCTATTTATTAAATGCATGGAGGAAGCAGACGGAGCATTTGGACCGGCTGGTGTCGTGTGGCACAGTTGGTCTGTGATAGTTGCGGCTCCAGGTTGTTACTTGTATGAATTCATATAATTACAGACACAAAATCATTTAGTTGGATATATTTTATTGCAGATAATTCGGTGCATCCGTTGCGGCTCACTTCCGTTATGTTGTGGATTTTGCATTTGTGTTTGCCGTAAATGCAGTTTTTGGGATGCAGTCAGTTCGACACGTCGGGATTTGCAGCGTGTTTTCTAAATGCTGCGCGTGTGTTGTATTGGTGAAGATGGTTTTTTTTTTATTTGCTTGTGTTTTGTCTGTTTGCATGTGTTTTCTTAAGTTGCAGTGCGCTGAGCTCTCAGGGCCACCGTAGCAAGGCATCATTAATTATTGTGTACATATCTATATATTTGCCTTTCAATATGACAGAGAGCAACAAAACCAAAACTGAACATAGGAGCTCAAACTAATAAACACGAGTAACGTATGGGAAACAAAATAAAACCCACATTAGAAATCAAAACTCCCATTACAGCCCCCTCCCCTGTGTTTAATTTAGTGGAGTCCAACAATAAGTAATTAAAAACACTTAAGTTGGCGTAACTGCCTTATCAGCAACGCGCTTACATAACAACCCGACTGGGAAGTGAGCCTCAGAGAGAAAACTAATAAATAGCAAAAGAAAAGAAAACATTGACGACCGGAAAAATGATAAAGTATGGACTAAACAACTAAATCCATATTTAGTTGTCAAATGCTTACAGTGAAAAAGATAAATACATACAATAAGTATATACACACATACCATCTACAACTGTTGAAGGGAAAGCGTTCCCTAACCCTAATATAAAAAACTGGTTTCAAATAATTAATAGTACTAATATCTTTTACCTTGTGTATTTTTCCTTAAAAATATGTAACATCTGACTCATTCCGCTGTTGAGGACAGCAAAAAGTAAAAAAATGTAACTTGTGGAAAGACGGGTGGTAAATATTACTGTATGGCGAACCAGCTCAGCGAGTCTCGCCTCGAACTTCTCTTTCTAAATTCAATGAGGACAAACGCTCCTCGAGTCAAGTCACCAAATCTCGGAGGTGCGCGACGTCATGTAGGTCCCCGCGTGCCGTGGCGCCACCCCCTCTTGACAGGAGCTTTTATGTTTTTCAATTAATGGACGATTGTTTGTTGAGGTTAACATATTTAGGAAATTCCGGTGGGACACGAGCAGGTTAGCGCTTATTAGCTAATGCCAACAATTAGCTAGGAGCGTCAGTGCTCCTGCTTGTAAGCCCCCATCTTAAGCAGCACTTAATCATGAGATGCTCTGGATGAGCAGAGCAGTGACTCTCCATGATAGTCGTGTCCGTGCACCAATCTTTGTTTACATAAATGTACAGTCCCCCGGCGCTGGTCCTACTGGGGTCATCAGCTGTTCTCCCCACCCGGACGTAGCGCCCCATTAGCTCGATGGTGCTATTGGGAGCGCTGCTGTTGAGCCATGTTTCCGTGTAAGTCCTCATGTTGCGGTCCATTTTCATTTTGTGAGTGTTGATCCACAGCGGCCGCTCACTCATTTTGTTCGCCAACGAACAATGGCGAGGAAAATGCTGGGGGAGATGGCCGGCGAGCTTTAGCTTTAGCCTAGCCCTTGGCCCTCCTCTCTTCCCCCGCTTTTGTTTGCGGTCTCGAAGCCGCCCCGCGAGTTGGGGTAGCCGGGTTGGTAGCCTCCGGCGTCTTGGCCAATCTCCGTAATGGCTCGGAGGTTAGGCTCGGGCCGATATTCCCTCCCTCCTCCCGTTGAGCAGCAGAAAGACGGGATGTATGTGAACATATGTGCACAACAGCGAGGAAGCAGATGGAGGATTTGGGACATGGTGGCATGCGTGGCACGGATGGTGGTATTGTAACCCTCCCCCCCGCCCCCGTCAACGCCAGCGTGGTATTGGGTTTCACAATATTTGGCATATTGCCCATATCCAAATATCTTGCTCGACAAATCATTGTTGTGCAAATTCCTTCCTCGTGGCTCCTCTTCCCTCATAAAGAAAATAAAATAAATACCACCTCACTTGTATGGTACCTTTTTGGACCGGAAAACTATCCAAGTGAAACCAATTTTGGAAATACGTTCCTGTTATGGGAAGAGGTTCCTGGTTCCCCGAAATGAAAGATGTCCGCCCATGCTGGAAATGGCGAGTTGTTGCAATGGTTTAGCACTGTACGTCTGCAGCTTTGTTGTGCTATGAACAGCTGTAAATGATGAGAAGAAAATGAAAAATGAAAGATTATGACTAGATGACTACAGTGAAGATGACTGGGTCCATGATTTACCGTGGCGGACTGAGTGCGCGCCCGGGTGCCTGGGCACATTTGTAAAAAAATGAGTTCAAAAATATTGTTTATATACAATGTTTAAAAATAACATAGGACTTACATACAGTGCATAATTGATGTAAATTGTATTTTTTTATTTCACCCAATGCCAGTGAAGGGGGTACTCAGTTGGAAAAAAAGGTCTTGTTTGAGATCCACCGATCGAGGTCACTCAGCAGAAATGGTTATTGTTGTTTGGACGGTGTTGACAGCTTAATGCTACTTTGGCCGTGGACGCACACACACACACACACACACACACACACACACACACACACACACACACACACACACACACACACACACACACACACACACTCACACTCAGTCATAAGAGCTGCTTGAAGCTAGCAGTCAAGATGATGATTACTCCTGTTGCAGCCCATTGTCTTGGCCATTACAGTGATGCTGTAGCCTCATTGTTATTGCTCTACTAAATCCCAAGGGGGCTTCGCAAGCGTACAGCCGGCCAACATCCATTGTACCCGATGGCTTATTTATTTAAAAAACGGGCTCTAATCACTGGTTTTTAGATTGGTAACGTGAACACCCTGGGTCCACCTTGAACGTGGGGAACCTCTGAGACATAGTGCTTACTTTTTACTGTACAGTAACAGATGGATTTAAATCCGAAAGGCTCAGAGCACATCGTGAAAAGCTGTGGTTATGGTTCAATAAATGGACTTTCTTTTCAGTGGCTCAAAGCATTTTGAGGAAATTCTACGGGAATGTAACTTTTGAGATATAGTTTTCAGCATACCTCCATAGACATGCTGTGACCCTTCATGGGTGGTTCCGGGAGCATACCTGCTGAGATATGGGTTCCTAGATTAAAGGACACTTGCAATGGAGAAAATAAATGTAGATTTATTAATCTCTTGTCAACCCTTTTATTTGTACTTAACTGACTTTTATCGAACAATACATTCTAGAAATTATCAAAATTTGCCATGGTCCGCTCAGGTAGCAACACATGACACATCCCCCCACAGGTTCTGCAGTACTTGCGGTTGGGGGTTTGCCGGGGTGATCGCTGGAGATGATTAAGATGGAGATGTTTTAACACTTTGATGGCAGAGGAATGCGTCGCCCAGGCTCATCTGCGCTGGGGTGGAATTAGTTGCGTCACCGTGACCCCATTTATCTGACATGCACCTGATGCAGTGGAGTTTCACAGCCTGCCATCCCCTAATGTCTAACATCAAATGTTTTATATGTAGGTCAGTGCAATAGGCCCCATGTGTAGAAACCTTTCACACAGGCCAAGATGGAACCAACCTGAGGAGTTGTTCAGCTGCAATTAGTCTGGACAGTCTTATTAGCCCCTTGATTTGTTGTTTTTTTATATATATATTGTTTATTTTTATTTAACGTTTAAGTATGGTTAAAAGCGTGGTTGATATGTCGTCAGGTAAGCATGGCTGTAAATCGTGATAAATATATATGTATAACTACATATATGTACTTTTTTTATGTAAAAAAATAATATTATACATACAGTATATATACTGTATATATCTTTGTGCTGTGATGACCTCCGCTCCACTCGGTGTACCTGGTTTCCTTTGTTTGGTTGGCTTTTCTTTGTTTTGTTTTTTTGTTTTTGTTTTTGCAAGATCAGGGCGGAGGGTCGACATTAACTTCATGAGCCATACCTGGACCCCGTGTAGTTTATGATATAAAAGCTCACAACTTTTCCACAGTGGCAACTTCCCTCATGGGCACGGTTGTTATTCTGTTGTGTTTGCTGGTGATTTTGGTCACATCAGCTTGGGTCGTTTTTGTGTGTTTTGGGCCGGTAAGTTGAGCTGTGTTTTTTTTTTTTTTAAGTCACGGCTAGTGTGAAGGACTTTTTGAGAGCTCCGTCGGAGGAGTTATTGGAGCGCTGTTCGTGGCAGCAATTATTAAAAATCGCGGAGTATTTAAAATTGGAAGTCGGTGACAAGGGGTTGAAAGAGGACTTTAATGCTGTTGTTAAAGCTCAGTTGACCGAATTGGTGTTGTCAGACCTAAGTTCCATGCTGTTGGTTCTGGGCTGGAAGCTTTTGATGAGCCAATGCTATCTGGCCCTGGCCAGATAGCATTGAACTTTTGAGCAGGAAAAATAATTGCTTCTGCTAAAAATGAAATGGAAAAATTTGCTGTGAAATTGAGGAGGGAAGCAGAGAAGACTTAAGGTGGAGGAGCGTAGGTTAGGTTTAAGTGGATCTAATACAGGTGTGGGCCATGCCTCTTTTGTTGCTTCTGGTAGGTCTACTTTTGTTTCTTTGGATTTTGCCAGTAACCCACGTTTGGTTTCTCAGTTTTGTGAATAAGATCCGGATAGCGTTTGAATGGGTAGCCGCCACATTACTATTACAACGTGTGCTGACAGGTAAAGAACAGTAAGTTTACTCTGCTCTCACTGTGGCTGAAAGTAAGGTTTATCCAACGGTCAAGGCTGCAGTGTTAAGGGCTTGGGAGGGAGGGAGCTAATTACTCATTTCTGTCTTTGGTGTACTGCACTAAGGGTTGAGATTTATGATGCTTTGTGTGATTTGGTCATTTTGAAACAGTTAAGCATTTCTATTCCCTTCCACATTGCTATCTATATCAAATGAACATGAAGTGAACATTGCTGCAAAGGCAGCTACACTGGCAGATGAGTATGTGCTTACACACGTAAGAAGGTGTATGGGTGACAATGAGTACCGGGCTCGGGAGGATGTTGCTTACAGGAGTTTCATGTAGCAGGTAAATCTGAGGGTGGACCTAGTCCTCTGAAAGAACTCTGAAACACTGCGTAATCTTGAGTCTCTGTTTGGGCATCAGTTCAAGGAGAGGTGCTGAGCGGTCTGCTCTTATTAACAGTTATCTGTGTTTATTTAATGATACACCAAGCTGAACACACTTGATAGAGCCTGACATTCATGGAGGTGAAGAAAACCCATCTGCCAGCATTTTTACCGGGTGTCAGAGGAGAAGCGCAAGGTGATGGACACCTATAATCTATGCTTGAGAACAGTATTGCAGAACCCTTGTCTTCCAGGGGGGCATTACCTTGTTTACTAGTGGATAAATCTGAAAGTCCTAGGTTTTGCACGGACTATCGAAAGGTAAATGGGGGTCACCAAACCAGACACTTATCCACTGCCGCACATTGAAGATTGCGTTGATCAGGTCGGCTGAGTTAAGTAAGGGGATGAGCCACCAAGGGGATGGTGGCTCAGGCGGTAGAGCTGGTGGTCTAGTGATCTAAAGGTTGCTGGTTCGATCCCAGGCTCCTCCTGCTAGCATGCTGTAGTGTCCTTGAGCAAGACAATTAACCACTAATTGCTCCTGATGGCTGCGTCCGTCGGTGTTTGAACAATTGTAAGTCGCTTTGGATAAAAGCGTCTGCTAAATGACTAAATGTAAAATGTAATGTAAAGTATGTTAGTAAATTTGATTTACCAAAGGGTTACCTCTGTCCAAAAGAGCAAGGGAAGTCTCAGCTTTTTTAATGCCTTCAGGTTTTTTTCCTTTACAGGGATGAGTTTTGGGTTTGCCAATACCCTGGCATCGTTCCACTGCCTGACGAATAAGGTTGTGTCTGGGCTGGAGGGATGTGCTGGATGACGTTGTGATCTACAGCAATACATGGGAAGAGCATTTGTTCATTATCAAAAAGCTGTTAGATTGTCTGGGGGATGCACACATTAATAAGTGTGAGTTAGCTAAGGCCACCGTCACGTACCTAGGTAAGGTAGTAGGGCAGATGAATGTGCAGCGGTTCTTGCAAAAGTGGCTGCAATTGAGCAGTATCCAGTGCCTGCAACTAAGAAGGGACCCCAGCAGTTTCTGGGTCTTGGGGATTATTACCGCAGTTTTTGAAAACTTCTCAACTGTAGTAGCTCCTTGGACAGATTTACTAAAATCAATGGGAAAGTACCTTTGGTCAGCTTCTTGTTGGCAACCTTTTAAAAATGTTAAATTTGTTCTTTGTTCACATCCTGTTCTTGCAGCTCCATACATGGACGGACCCTTTAAAATGCATGTGGATGCAGGTGCTGTTTTGTTTCAGTGTGATAACAGTGGCATTGAATGACCCCTGAGTTTTTACTCAAAAATGTTACTCTTTTCAGTTGAATTATTATGAGTGGCAAGGACCCTTCGTGGTCACACGCGGGGTTGGGGATGTCGATTATGAGGTCTACCGGTCATTCAGGGGTGGGGTGACTAGATTTACCACCTTAACCACCTAAAGGAGTCGAGAGTGTCTGTGTCTCTGGCCACCACGGTGATCAAGTGGGGATGAGTTGGGGCCGGCGGTTCCAAAAGCGACTGATCCCACTCTGGCCCTGTCCAGTAATCTATCTACTAGCTGATCTTGTCTCCAGAGTCCAAGGAATGAATGTTTTTCTCCTAATGGGTTGTACCAATTTGTTGCGCTTCCGTTTGGGGCCCCAGCCACCTTTCAGCACCTAATGGACCAGGTGCTGTGTCCACATGTGGCGTACGCTGCCGCCTATCTGGACGATGTTATCATCTACAGCGATAGTTGGGGGCAGCACATGCAGAATATGTGGGAGAATCTCTGAGGCAGGGGCTCACGGCCAACCTGAAGAAATGTGCGGTTGGACAGAGGGAGGTAAAGTATCTGGGGTACCACTTGGGTGGAGGACTCTATCCGGCCCATGATAGGTAAAACTCCCGTGGTTGCAAACAGTCCGAAGCCCCAGACCAAAATAGATGAAGGTGAAGGAATTCTCTGGACTGGCCGGGTACTACGGGAGGTTCATAGCTGACTTTTCAGACCTGACCAGCCCTTTGTCTGATTTAACTCAAAAGGGCCAGATCTGGTCCAGTGGACCGAGAAATGCCAGCAGGCAGAAGGTAAAATCAGCTCTTTGCGGAAAACCAGTGCTGTTTACTTCAAATTTCTCTTCTCCCTTTCTGCCTACATACTGACCCATTGCACAGAGGGCTGGGGGCAGAGTTGTCCCAGCAGGTGGAGGGGGCTGACTGTCGGTGCTGTACATCAGCCACAGCCTCCAGGAGGGAGACGAGGTACAGCACCGTTGAGAAGGAGTGTCTGGTCATCAAGTGGGTGGTCGGCACCCTCTGTTACTACCTCCTGGGGCGCCCATTCACCCTCTGTTCGGTTTCTTAATGTGTGTGTTTGTGTTCCAGCAAGAAACACAGGAACAGGAGACACGTATGAGCGCGCTCTGCACAAGAGGCTGCAGTGTCTGGTGCCAGAGGAATGTCCAAGCATTATTGTCAGCATCATTATGTAGTATTGTTATTATTTGCCTCACATGAGAATTTTGTTTTTATGTTTAATAAATCCCGGCGAGTTCCACCCCAGCCTGCGTCTCCTTTCCTGGTTCCACTGAACCCAAGCCTGCTACATATCCACCAGTAATAGTAATAGCTATGTGGCACAATATAACATTTGCCTCGCCAAAAATAAAATAGTTGTGCCATTGCCCAACCATATTATTTTAATTAAATAGTGGCTTCATCTGGTTTAAAATTAATGTTTTTAAAACACTCTGACAGTCTGTAAGGCAGTGACTTTTTTATTTTTATCATTGACACCAAAAATAAATTGATTTTTATGCAATTCTCCCAGGCTTAAACAAGTTAACAAACACAAACTTTTGCTCCAATAAACAAGCACAATATCTGCATCCCCCAAAAAATGCATACATAAAGAGATGGAATGGAATGAAGTAAGTGAATGTGAGGGAGAGATTGGAGGAAGAGAATGCTCACTCTGCTTCTTCAACAACCATGGGTTGCCTGGAATACAACAATGTTCCTTTCTGCCTGGCTCTTTGTCTCACTGTTTCCATCTCTCTCCACCTATTTATTCACATCTCCGTAGATGTTCTATTAAGGAAAGATTCGCCATTTTTCAACCTCGGCCTTATTAAAAAAGCCATCATGTGTAACTGTTCATTGCACAACATCACTGAACTCTGTACTTGTACTGAGAAACTTACCATTCTGCTGAAACTTCTCACTGTGCTTGAATGCAGTCCAATGGGGCAAACACCAAGACTGGTAAATCCCCTTTTTGAAAACAGGAAGGTCACAAAGAGGCAGAAAGATTATGAAGAAATGGTTTTATTTCATTAGTATTCATTTTTTGCTTGGATAATCATACATGCTTTTGTATCATGTACCATTTCAACAAGAGCTTGAAATGTTGTACTTTTGCTGCACTCCATCAGTTATTTGTCAAAGCTGTATACCTTTTTACGGTTCACTCTTTATGTTTGATCAAGTGACACATCAGTCAGGAAGTTTGCCTTTTGCAGATTACCGCCAATTATAAGGCAATCTAACCAATCAGCATCCTTTGAGATGTATTCAGGTGATGACCTCAGTGAGAAGCACCGATAAATAGCTAAGAATGCCAGTAAATATCTTAACACAAAAGACAGTGAGGAATCTTGAAAGGGTTCTGATTGAAAGGACTCTTGCATCTAACTTTAGGTTCATTCCCCAATGAAAAATATAGGCTATGATGCCTTTTCTGCAAGAGATGACGTTATGAGGTGGCTTGGGATTATTATCCCCCAATGGGTTTCGGACTGAATTATTTCTGTTTAGCCACGTCGTGTAGGCCCCCGCAAAAAATGCTTGTCCAAAAATAAATAAAATAATTTAACCAAAAATGGCCAATAGTTAAAGTTAAAATATTTGTCAATGAGGTGAGAATTTCTTACATAACATTTCTAAAAACAAGAAAAAATTCTGATAGTTGTTTAAAAAAACTAGCCCACAAAATGTACATATACTCTAAAAATAATTAATTAACTCGAAATAAAAGACATTTAAAGTTTTATTAAATGATAAAAAAAAAATGTAGTCCAAGAAGCCCATGGTTGCAGTTTTTCCTGCTATCGCGTCTCCCTTTTGCCATAATTGTATAGATACACAGGCTAGTATGTTTTATTTGGTAGCCATTTACCCCTCTAACCATTGCATCGATAATTTTGACCAAAGTTTTTATCTACTCACTGTCAAATGTGAAAAGATTCTGTCACAGTTAACGGCACGTATTGATTGCTGCCTAGTTAATCTTTTCACCATCAGTGAGATAGAATAAAGGTGTAAATATGTTCATATGAAGTTATTATGTTCATGTTATATATAAAAAAAAGTATATATATATATATGTATTTATATAATTGTGTTTTTGTTACAAGGGATAATAAAAACCTAGGAAGCGGCTTTTTTTTTTCCCCCTAAAAAGCATCGACATTTGAACATATTAAAATATTGACTTTTTTTGAACAACCAGTGTCAGTACTGGCTGGCTTTGTGGCTAATCCCTTTGCACCCATCTCCTTCCCTAGATGTACGTGACCTGCACAGTGCGGGCCAAAGGGACCCGCCTGGCCAAGCCCGTGCTGTCGCTGGGCCTCATGTGCTTGGCCTTCCTCACGGGCCTGAACAGGGTGGCAGAGTACCGCAACCACTGGTCCGACGTCATCGCCGGCTTCATCATCGGCACAGCCATCTCCACTTTTCTGGTGAGTGCTTTACCCTGGTGCTGGTGTTTTAGTGCATGTGTTTGTCTGTGTCTGTGTCTGTGGAAGTGGGAAGGAACTTGTCTCAATGCAAACTTTTGCTGGATACAAATCAAAGTGCTATTTTCCGCGATGAAAGCAGAGTTAAGAGGTAAGATAAAGTTTGAACTCTTAAAAACAGGTATTCAAGCTCTTTCCTTGTAATAGAAATACAATAATTTCTAAATGCAGGCTGCTCACAGATAGATAGATAGATAGATAGATGGATGGATAGACATAGATTGAACTAGATAGGCATTTAGGTAGATAGATAAATAGATCTAGATATAGATGGATGGATGATAGATTTATGTCTTTAACTCACAAGCGAGGGACAGCTAGATAGATACAATAGATAGATAGATAGATAGATAGATAGATACAATAGATAGATAGATAGATAGATAGATACAATAGATAGATAGATAGATAGATAGATACAATAGATAGATAGATAGATAGATAGGTTGATACAATAGATTGATAGATAGATAGATAGATAGATAGATAGGTTGATACAATAGATTGATAGATAGATAGATAGATAGATAGATAGCAGACTGATACGCGCTGCCAGGGATTGGAAGACGAGCGGCGGACTCTCCAGGCGGCTCCTCCTCCGGTTGTCTGTCCCCCCCGACAGCTCACACCGTTTGAACATCCCCTACTTCTGCATAGGGGCGTTCCTCGTGCTGTAGGCGACTGCATCCCTAAAGGCTAGAGTGCCAAAGGATAGATACAGTAGATAGATAAATATGATTTACGATTATGATTATTGCTGAATGGCCGTCCTGCACGGCGGTTTCACTCTCAATCGTCCCAGCCATTGTGGCTTTCTGTTATTAGCAGATAAATGGCCTGAACCTAACAGCCATCCGTATCCCGCTGAGATAAGCAATAAGGGAGTCTGATTACTTTGTGCCACAAGTAATAGCTTCCATGCCCCTAACTACCTCCAACTACTCCTAAGGTCCATAACTCAATAGGATTTTATTTTATATTCATCATGTGACTGTACACTTCCAATACCATACCAATCCATTAGATACAGGGTGGGGCAGTGTGAACGTAATCAATGGTAAATTGTTGAAAATAAAATTAACAATTTATAATTATTATCTTTACCTAATTAAAGCTTTAATTAAGGCTTGACACATTGTAGGGTGGATTTAGAAATGCCTTTGTGTACCTGTCTGTTGGCCCTGGGAATGTACCTTTATCTAAAGCATGTGTTGTTGCTTACTCACGCGCTAAGTAGTGAAGGTGATTGGGTCACAACATCAGCAGCTCCGGGCCATTTTTGTGGCAGTAAAATATTCCCTTGGGAGCAACCAGATAAATATTTCCTGGAGAACAAACTGAAACTGCCTTTAACTTGATAGATTTGGACGTGTCTGCTTTGTTCATATGCCGGTGGGTTAAAGCAGTGTTTACCAAACTTTTTTTTTTTTTTGCCACTGCCCCCTTTTTTAAAATGAAATAGTCCCACGCCACACCGCTGTCCTGTAAGGTGCTAAAGACGACCCAAACTCATTGTACTTTGCTGCTTATTTTGGCCTACTAATACTTAGTGATGCAAGACTGAACAATTTGTTTGGGGTGAACAAATCTTGTAAATGATTCAGGAGTCGACTGGGAGTCACTAAGGACTTACAAACAGAAAATAATGACTGAGCATTTGGCATACTTCATACTGAATGTGACTGATTTGCACTCAGCATTCCACCAAAGTCGATAGTTTTGACAGAATAAAAAGGTTGAAAATCTTGTGGGAATTCTCTTCAACACTCAGTCAAACCGACTCGTTCATCGTTCAGGAATAGAGTCAAGTAGAACGACTCTTTGCTCTTCAGTGACTCTTGAATAAAAACAAATAAAGTAAAAAATAATTACAACTAATAGTTCTCACTTTCAGTGTGACACTTGAGCTTTTGCTGATAAACACAGAGCTGCCATTCTGGCCGAAACTGATGTCTTTGATTATTTAGTACTGTCGGGAGAATTTCAGTCGACTGTTGTAAATAAAGCTGTTCATGTTGGAAAGGCAAAGGTCACCTGGAAACACTCAAAATTTAATTTACGTAATTCACCCCATTCTATCTATCTATCTATCTATCTATCTATCTATCTATCTATTTATCTATCTATTTATCTATCTATCTGAGGGAGTCTCTAACCACAGGTAATGTATGGGTTTAGAGAGGGAGACTTTCTGGAAGAGGAAGAGGCCTCTTCAAGTGGCTCCTAGTGTGTATGAACAGTATATATATATATATATATATATATATACTGTACAGTATATATATATATGTATATATACTGTACATACACACTAGGAGCCACTTGAAGAGGCCTCTTCCAGCCGGCTGACAGCTGACTCCAGCCAGTTTCCAGCCAACCACCATGCACTTCCCAGCCGGTTGCCATTCGCCTGGAATCCCCCCTCATTCTCATGTGTCCCGACAGGCCGTGTTTAATTTCGACTGTAAACACACCCATTTATTCAATTGCAGTGCGTCACCATGAGATGGCACTAACTTCACAAAAACACAGTCACATTCCAGAGAGAGATTTCAGGTTTTCGCCCCTAACCCTGACTCATCACTCAAATTATCATTTAAAACGTTGTTCCCACTTTCGTAAAGCGTGGGCTCGCTCGCTCTGTGATTTTCTGTTTCATTCGATTCACTTTGTAAAATTAAATAAAATTTAAAAAAAAAACTTTTTTTATTTTATTATTTGTCCCATCACCAGCACATCCATCATTGAAGGTTCAGTCCCTGTCCTGGAGCAGGAGCTCAATGAGTTGCTCAAAACAGGTTTCTAAGAACTATGATCGTCCCTTCAGTAGTGCCTGCAGCGCGGACACAATAAAAGGGACGGTTCTTACATAAAGTTCCTGCGCTGCGAAAACGCATAATATAGCGAGTTTTCCCATAAAACTTGTTGCAATATTTCACATTTATTTTAGGTAAATTATACCTGTTACACATGGTTACGCAGAGTGTTTTCATTGGTTTTAATTCAATTAAATGCATCTACAAAAAAGAAAAACACAGATTCAATTTTTCTTTCAAACCATTCCTTCTTTAAAATAAGATATGTATATATTGATTGTATTAGATGTACAGAACATATGTTCCGTTCCAAAACATATTTATATGTTTACGTATATTTTTCCTTAAATAAATGCAGGATTATCCCGTATCCACGAGTTGCTTGACGTTTTGAAACACTGCTCCTCCCGGTGGACCGATGAAGAATTGTAACTGCTTTTCCACAAATGCAGCCTGGGGGCGTTCCCAGGCGTCGGCACGGAATTACCTCATCAAGGGGGATATCATTACAGCCAGGGTCCGAGCGCGATCCTGTCATGGTTCTTGCACGGGTCAGCCACGCCCCAATCACTGCTCTGCCTGGGCTCTGTCATGTTCCAGCTGTCCTCTCCAAGTTACTCCTTCTGTATATATATAATAAAAATGACAAATAATTGCAGTGTTTTTATAGATTCTCTCTGTTTTTGACTCTGTTCTCCAAAGTCCAACTTGAAATGGATTTTTTTCAGCTGGAACCTCAAAGCCATACAGTTCTCCTTTTTCCGCCTCGTTATGAGGGGAGCTTACTGGCATCAGCGTCCATCACAACCCTCTGTCTTCCCCAGGATGGGAATCAACCCACATGTGTGCGCACGCACGCACACACACACACACACACACACACACACCTGTTATACAGTACAGGGTGACTCATACAGCTGTAATACAGCCACTCTATCAGACTGCACCCCAACACTCATGGGTCTGTATTGAATGAGCACACCCCAAGACACACACATTTAATTTTGTTGGTTTCTTATCAGGCTGTTGTTATACTCACGCCTGATGGCTTCTGGCTTTATTCTCTGTGTCTTCTCTATGCATTCAACCTATGGCCTCATTACAACTGTTCATAGCACAACCCGGCTGAATGTTTTACTACTGAGAAACGTACAACTCTGGTGCAACTCCTCATTGTGCTAAAATGCAGCACAAAGGGGCAAATGTTTAAGCCTTTAAAGAACATAAACAAATAGAAACCTGCATTATAGTCACATGTCTGTACATTATATTTTTGGAATAACAGCAATGATAACAATACTACTATATAGAACTAACTTGTTGTAATTGCTGCAGTACATCAAAGTGTAATGTTGATAAAGGTGGGTTGACAGTAGGAAGCGTCGCAACTTCCGGTTTAAAGTGTCTTTTGTTCAGGGCAGATGTAGCCAAGCAGTAGTGGAAAAGATTCAATAAATCCCTGAAAATTTTAAAAAGATGAAAATGCCCAGTTTGCATTTTATGAACCTATGCAGACTGACTGAATTGTGAGTATCCCGTATTTGAAAATAAGCTGTAACATGTTTCCCCCCCCCCCCCCGCCCCAATGGGCTGTATTTAAGCACAGTGAGAAGCTGCAGCAGAGTGGTAAGTTTCACCCTTGTAATGTATTCAGCGAGGTTGTGATATAATGGGAGCCAACATTTTGAAGCTGTGGTTGAAAACTAGCTATCCCATCCCATCACCCTTAGCCTCATGCGTAAATATGACTTATACACAAATCCCATTCACAGCCGTCTGTTGCTCTTGTTGTGTGTGTCCCAGGTGGTGTGTGTTGTGCACAACTTTAAGGGCAAGTTGCTGTTGAGCGAGGAGCCGGCCCCTGACCCGCTGCCCGGCGCCCCTGTCCTCAACATGGGACGGGTGGAGAGCTCGCTGGAGAAGTACATCGCCTCACAGGTGGGTACAATTTGAGCTCCAGTAAGTAGCCAGTTTTACTATTGTACTGAAAAGACAAGGCGGGGCAAGCAGGACATGATTTCGGCTGCAGGTGGACTTTACATGACATTAAAATAATTTTAACCCAGGTACTTGGTGCCATCATTACGATTGCTGTAGCAGCAACAATGGACCACATTTCTTGCTCATTTGAAGTAATGGTATTATAACCCTTATTGGTTCTCCCTCAATAATAAAGGCACACAGACATCCAAGCTTTCAATTAATTTACTTATTGTTCACACAAAAAAACAATACGTATTAGTCATACAAAAATAGAGAAGAGATTAAATACTTTATGCTAAAACACTCTGTGGGTGGCGTGGTTTACAACAATCATGTGACGTTTGTTTGCATATCGACTGCTACCACTGATTGAAAAACAGTGACATAGACTCTAAAAGCAAACAAACAAAACACCATTAGTCAGTCACCAAGTTATTAGGTTACAGATATGACCAAATAAACACATAATTGCAAACTTTAACATATCATAGGCTTATGACTATCAAATATCAAATTGCGGCAAGACAAGAGCATATTAACTAGATTGTACGCAGTTACAGGTAACAGCAATACAGGGCACTGCCGTGTTGGCATGACTCTCTTCCTTATAAGCGCAGTGATTGAACTGCAATGCTACTGTAATGCCAGCACAAGCAGCGCCTACTGTAATTCCCCCCCGGAGGGCACCTTACTGTATGGTACCATAATTACATGTGGACAGAATTATGCAATCATTTCCGCAGTAGCTTTTACCCGTGCAATGAAATCGATCTACTTTGCAGCCTTTGAATTAGCCTCATTAGGCTAAGTCGATGCGTAGTTGAAGTGAATCCGGTGTCGATGTCCAAACATAAATAATCGCCAATGTTTATTCAAGGCTTTCAAAGGATTGAAGGACTGAAACGTTCACTCTCAAACTGTTCTGTTGACCCATGACCTGATCAGCTGATATCACTCGATAGTTTAGGTGGATGCCAATTAAATTAAATCTACGTGGTTGACTCAAAAATCCAGGAGTGGAATTTTTACTTCCTGGATCCGGTTTTCCTACCTCTGCAAGATTGGCAGAGCAAACGCATTTGAACTCAAGAAAACCACAAGCAAAGCTAATCTGCAGTCATATATACCGTATATACTGTACAATATATATATATATATATATATATATATATATATATATATATATTGAAATGACTAATGACTACATGAAATCCTTTTTGTTTAGTGTGATTTGGCTACAGTGCACATATGACCATATTAATATAATAATGAATTTTATTTGTAGGGCAATTTTCTCAGAACTCAAAATGAGTCAAATGATTTTGTCCAATGAAATTAAGACGGACAGACAGATAGATGTATAGATAGACAGACAGACAGACATACAGATAGACAGACGGATAGACAACACAATAAGAACACAAATAGTAAAAGGAAAAAGGGCAAGATGCAACAAACAATGAACCTGAGGATCGCCTAAAAGCATTGGCAATATCCAACAAAGCTTCAGATGAATTTACAGATGGAAATGAGACAAAAGAGGCAACGTGCAATGAAAATAAACCTAAAGATAAACAATAAATAATTAAAATGGTTATTACCATAACGTACCGATAGACAGGAAGTTTAAACCTAGGAAGAACAAAAAAAATAACCCTTTAAGTCAACGAAATAAGTAAATGGATATATAAAGATATGTCAGTATCCCTCACACACACACACACACACACACACACACACACACACACACACACGCTGCTGTTTCCAGGAGACAAGACGTGGCGAGGACAGGGCGTTGGACTCCGGCGGGGAGCGTATGCTTGCCTTCTTGCGCTGGCTGTGCTGCGGACTGGGATGCTTCCAGCACTTCCAGGCAAACACAAGGCAAAGAACCATATGCACTGGTGAACCTTGGTGTTGGCCAAAAACCTCCAGAGCCTCTCTCTACCTCCCTCCCTCCACCTTCTAAACCACCGGGTGCACTTTTCGCCTCCGCAGCCTCCAATTGACCCCATGACCAAAAAGATAAAAATAAAATCCCAATAGGAAGGCACAGAAGATGGAGGGAAGGCTTTCTTCCCATCCTTCTCCGCCGCGTCTAGAGTTTTTGGCAAGTGCCCTTGAAGTGCTTTTCTCGATCTTCTTTCCGTCCGAGGGGGAATCACAATCATCACTCCCCTCCCCTCCTCCTCCTCTCCTTTCCTCTCCTCCTCCTCCTCCTCTCCTCTCCTTTCCTCTCCTCCTCCTCCTCCTCTCCTCTCCTTTCCTCTCCTCCTCCTCCTCCCCTCCTCTCCCCTCCTCCTCTCCCCTCCTCCTCCTCCCCTCCTCTCCCCTCCTCCTCCCCTCCCCTTGTGAGCGTCATCCCTGCACAGCCGTCTTCTGGGATTTGTCTCTCAGCTCCGGCTCAGCTCGCCCGGCGAGTGCACGTGCGTGTGGCTGTTATCTGGGCGGCTCCATTCAGAAATCACAAATAAACAAATAAAAAAGCCCAAGTCGCCGAAGAGGGAGGAGAGAGGGGAAAAAAAAAAAAAATCGCACCTCGGCTGAGCTAGGCCAGCTGGAAAATTGCCTGTCGCTAAAAATAGAGGAGCCCACAAGATGTCTAAAGCTGAACAGGCCATTGAAAACAAAACGCCTAAAATACTCACACACACATATATATATATATATATATATATATATATATAGATATATATATATATATATATATATATATATATATATATATATATATCTATATATGGCCTGATATCCAAAAACATGCGCTGAAGTCCGAAAGAAAAGCGTGTTGCGAAATATAAAAACATAAAATATAAAACATAGACAGCAACAAATCAGCAGACCAGTACACGATACACGATAGGAAACATTTTCACTGTTACGCCAATCGAAACAAATCGGCGTGCGTGTGTGTGTGTGTGTGTGTGTGCGTGTGTGCGTGTGTGTGTGTGTGTGTGTGACTGTCACACCCATAGGCCCTGTCGGGGTTTCTATGTTTTTGTGTGTGTGTGTCGATTTGCCAGATTTGTCTTGCAGGGGCAACAAACACGTCACGTCGGCACACGTCGCAATGTATTTTACAATGAGATATAGACACACACACGTATGCGCATATATATGTGTGTATATATATATATATATATATATATATATATATATATATATATGTACACACACACACCGATTAGCCGCAACATTAAAACCACCTGCCTAATATTGTGTAGGTCCCCTTGTGCTGCCAAAACAGCTCTGACCCGCCTGACAATGTTTAAGTAGGTGGTACGTGTCAAAGTAACATCCACATCAATGAAAAATGTGACTTTTCCTGCAGACCCCTGTAACTGGGGTCACATGGGGCCTGCGAAGCGCAGTTTGGGACCCCCCCCCGGGTCTGTCCCTCTCTCTCTGTTTGGCGAGACTACTTCTCCACCCAACACACCCAGTGCAGTGAGGGAAAGTTTTGATTTATTTGTTTATTTTTTTCAACAGTGGAACCCAGTTTACTAAATCTACAAAATCACAACCTCCTCCCAACACCCCCAGCCCCCACCTCTAACATTAGTTTGTGTAAAAAAAAAAGTGTTTGCTTGTGGCGGGGGGGGTTGGGTTTAATACTAAAAAGAGTATTATTGACCTACTTTTTGAATGGCGACCCCAGGCTTGTTTTCACACTCTGGGTTGAGAAACCCCCGAGTCGACATGTTTTTGCCTTTCCTTGCATGGTGGAGTGAACACGGGTTTTTCGCAACCTCACGTATAGAGCTCTGAAAGCCCTGCTTCTTTAAAATCGGGTTGTAGCCCTCTGCAACTTCTTCTTCTTCTTCTTCTTAAGTGAGACGATACCACCGAGATGGTTCTTTTATTTGGCAACTCCCCCCTTCGTCTATAATTGATATATTTTTGTAGGTGAGCAAAATGGTTTGGTAAAATGTTTATATATATATATATATATATATATATACACACACACCTCGACATAGGTTATCAATCAATATAAAAGAAAATGAAATAATTGAAAAAATAATAATTCAATCAAAGCACAAAATGATCTGGCAATCCGATGAGAAATTTCAACCCTATATCTGAACACGAGAATAAAAATCTTCCGATGAAAATGAATGTACAAGACTGTAAAGCGGCCCACGAACGATTCTCTCAACAAGGGAGAAAAAAGGTCTGCGTTCATGGTGGAAGGCGTGAGTCTGTTCTCTTATTCCACTCCAATAACTTCACTTCAAGCCTAAGATCTGGTCAAAATCCAAAATGATGACTTGCGGTTTAACTTCCGGGCCTAAGCTTCCGATCTTCCTCAGCTTTTCCGTCGTCGCCCCCCCCCCCCCCCCAAAAAAATATCCCGAGGGGCCACATTGCCAATAAAAGTCTCCAGATCCACCAGCCTGAATCCTTTTCGGTTTGCCTCCTCCCACCGTGCGCTCTGTGCGTTTCCTCTCACTCTGTCGTCGTCCTTTCCCTCCCCCGCAGAACCACATCGCCTTCGCTGAGGTCACATGACGCGGAGCCGGCCGCCTGGCAGCAGACCCACTGGACGTCCACCCTCTTCACTGTCCAATCCGATTAGGGGGAGCGCAGTGCTGAAGCCCCCCCCCCCCCCCCCCCATGGTCGTCTCTTCTCGTTTATATTATTGTGCGTCACGTTGTTCCGAGATTGTCCCCCCCCCCGTGCGCTTCCTGTTTTTGAAGATGATGAAAAAAACAAAAAAACAAAAAAACAACATTTTCGGTAACTCACGGGACCGGGCGCTTCCTGCTTTCTCCGTCCATGCATTGTTCTGTCTCGTTGTTGTTCTTTTCCTTCACATTTGCCCGCCCCTAATTTTTATTATTATTATTATTTATTTTTTTCCGAGCTGACTTGTTGCCCACAGTAGCAAAGATCAGAAGAATGAGCAAATACAAATACAAACGTACAATTTCTAACCTGCTTTCGTCAAACGGGGCCACATGTATTTTCAAGGCGCGTCCCATGTGTAAAACGTCAGCGGGTGGCGTGCGCGGTCGCCGGCATGAGTGCGTAGCGAGAGGCGAGAGGCGAAAGGCGGCCTTGTCTTGGCCAAATCGATAAGAGTTTTAAACACTGGGTGTAATTCTTTATTCAATGAAAACATATTCCTCGGAGCCAAAACTGCATTCATACAGTGCTGCAGTCGGGGAGGATATTTGTTTTCAATCCACCCAGATTTACACCAACTCCATTTCGAAATTCTGAGGAAGACGCAATATGCCAAACACAGAGAATGTTCAGAGAATCCCAGAGAAGTTGCCCAGAGACTTGTGTTGATGCTAAAAGTGCTTTTTTTTTTTTTTTGTGATTATTATTCTTATGATTTTTTTTTTTTTTTTTTTTTTTTTTTAAACATTGCTTATGCAATGAGAAAACAAGAGCCAGCTTTTCGGTACCGTCGATTCATTTGGCATTTTATTTTTTTTTTATACTGTTGAAACTCCAGTATAGTATAGTATGGATAGTAGGGTCACACAAGGAAAGTTGAGCGGGTTTCAAATTTATGCAAATGAGCAGCGCTGGGCGCCGGGCTACAGCCAATAGGAGGGAAGATACGCTCTCAATGGCGCAGGTCCTTGGAAAATGGACGCCCGGACCGCTGCGTAAGTGTTCAGGGTTAGGTTGTCTTTTGAAATGAACATCCCTTAAACCAGTGATTAAATAAGGAACACACGTTATTTCATGTTCCTTCAGCAAGGACAATTCTTTAATTTTAAGGGACGGGTGGCACGACTATTTACGTCATTTTTTCAAGAGGTAATTTATTTTGCAAAATAAACAGCTCTGCCCCTTCTGTCTACATAATGTACATTAAATATGGAAAGGGAGGCGTGAGGCGCCCTTAACAGCCAGTCCACTTTCAGCCCACACACCCACAAAAGCCTGGTGCGCAGGAGACCCGGTCGCCGGCGTGTGTGACCCTAGCATTATGGGATGTCTGTGAACATACAGTATATATTTTGAGTGTGTGTGTATGTGTGTGTGCGCGCGATCGTGACCCCAACTCGACCCACCGAGGCTCGGTTTCCTCGTTATTGTATGTGCATCGCGTCCGTTCGCGTGGAACAGATTTCCAAGCTGCAACAGACAATCAGCAACACCGCTCTCGCTCTCTCTCTCGCTCGCTCTCTCTCGGAGCTAAGGGGGAAAAAAAAAAGTTATTATGAGGAGACGCTTCGATCCCAGCGCCGACCGCAGCAGGGCCCCCCCCCCCCCCACGTCTGTCTCGTCCGCAGGGTTCGTACTGAAAATCCGAGCGCGGGCTCAAAACGCTGCAGCGGGGGATTTTTTGACTCACAGGCCGACGTTGAGATTTTCTTTTTATATAATTGACGTTCATTGTTGTGGAGTAGCTACTGTAGTTCCTGGTGTCTTCTGTCATGACGTTGAAGCGTTTTTAGTGTTTGTTTTGGGAAAAATATTATCGATGGGCGGTGATACGGGTGTGGTAAGGGAAGGGGAGTTTGTGTGTGTGTGCGTGTCACGCCATTCAAAGCGAACGGGTATTGATTATGTGTCGAATCTCAAAAGCCTGTTCAGAATCTAGCGAGCAGGCTGTGAAACGAGGGCATTTTTTGGGGGGGGAAAGGCGGTCTCGTCAGCGTGTTGCGTCTCACTTCCAATCAGAACATCGGCGACAAGATGACCAAATTCGGAGATTTGGATGTCACACGTTTGACTTTTTTCGAATTGTGATATTATGTATTAAGAGCGGTTTGGCAGATGTAGTCATTATGTTGCTAAAATGCGCTAGTTTAAAACTTTATTCGATACAACAGAAGTCAGTGTCACCATGTGAAGGCAGTTCCAGGACACGCGGCTGTGAATGCACCGTTTTCCGGCGCGTAGCACGGCCTGGCTCCAGGGCGCCCCCTGGGGCTCACGGGAGGAAACTAAGTAGGATCCTTCCCCTCAAATTAGTGATGAATGTCCGTTCAAATTAGTCATTTGGTTCCTCGATTAACTCAATTTTTTGTTTTCTGGGAAGTACACAAAAAATTAACACGTGTCGTTATTTCATTGGATTTCAGCGAACCGAACATTCAAGCGAATGAGGGCGCTTTACCAGCTGTCTCTGAATTTTCTTCTGTGTTTCGTGGTGACAAACCATTTTGTGGCGTAGAAGACAACGCGTCAACCGTCGCTCGTGTGGAAACCGTTCTCTTCAGTAGCAATAACATTGAGGATTTTTCTTTCCCATTAAGTTGTACAGATTTGAGTATAATATTCAAAAATCTCCTTCTGTTGCCCTGTAAAAATGTATATTTTTGTAGTAATCACTGACGCACTTAAATAATGAAGAAGAAGAGAAGACAAGGTCTCCTGGCAGGAACATGCAGCACTTTAAATCAAGCTACGAGTTTATCACTGCTAACAAATTGGCCGCCTGTGTCGCTGCTACTTTGAAAAGAACATTTCAGAATATTCAGGATTGAGAATATATATATATATGTATATATATATATATATATATAGTATGTATATATACATATACATATATATATATATATATATATATATATATATATATATATATATATATATATATATACACACACTATATATATATAGAACATTATATATACTATATATATATATATATATATATGCTCAAATGTGCATTGTAAGAGCTGTTACAGTACAGTATTATATGATATTCCAATGAAAAATAAAGCTGTATAAAATGTACACGTTGAAAATATTAAGATATATTCTTTTTGGTCGTATAAATACATTACTAGTGTCTCTTTTATTACGACTGTGAACCGTGTGTGTGTGTGTGTATCTGCAAAGGATAAGAATCATACATGTTAAATGTTTATTTGATTTTGATCAAACTAGTATTTCTTATTGTTCATGATGTTTTGCTGACATGAGATATATTTCATAGTATTTTTGTCTTACTTTTTTTTAAATTCTTGTGTGAATAGCGTTGATTCACATTACGTTAGACTCTTAACTGTATCTTTCTGTCAATTATGTCAACTCAAACTACAGATCTTCTTAAATAAGTGTCGTTGCTTTTTTAAAATCTCTTTAACCCAGAGTATCATGTGGTTTATTTTACCTTTTAGTGAAACATTTTTGTTGTTTCTTGTCATTGTTGCTTTTATGGGTTATTACCTATGTTTTTATTTCTCTTTCTCTTAATACAACCTTCATATTGCTTACTTTCTCTTCCAATTTCATTAAAACCGTGACCTTTTACACTGTAGAAAGTATTGAATTTACAGATTTTGAATAAAATAAATAGATAAAAGCAACTCAAACACTTGCCTCTTGGCCTTTTTGTATTTGAATGCATGTCCCCTTGAATTTATTGTACTTTACTGTACTCTCTACAGCGCAAGCACAATACATAGTTTGGAGTAGCACACCCATTACTAGGGTTGGGTCAGAATATTTGATTATTTGTTAATATTGTTGCTTATATATTTTGTTTTGGTTTGTTTTTTTCACTGATATAGAAATACATTTGTTGATGGTGAATATGGTGTCATCCAAATATTAACGTTAATAATGTCATTATTTTATTTACTTCGTTTTTAATCAAATTCCAATAATAAAATAATTTTCTTGACTGGCGTCACTTCTGGTTGTACTGTTGGACTGAAACTAGCCGCATGCATTGGTAAAATTGAACAGATATTCCGGAGCCTTGATCGGACGCCTGGAACCCGACTCGCTATGTATGAATGTACTTCTGGTTTGTTATTCGTTTGTCCGGTTCGGTGTAAAGCGCCTTGAGGTTTTGGGTTTTTTTAAAAATGCCGGCGTTTTCTGTTTTGTCCATTTGCTTATATTGCTCTATCGTTCAGAGTAGAGGTCTTTGAGGCTCCACACACACCCAAGCGAGACCCATACCCATTTGGGTCCACATTTTACTATGATCAATTGGGTAGGGGTTGGGTCTGGGTGTTTTTATGTGCAATACCTAATGGGCTGAGAAGGAGCTGTTGAGGAAAAAAACAAATCAAGAAAGCGGTCATCATGAAAGATGCGAAGTTTAAGGTCCAAGTTCATTTCTATAGCGCTTTAAAAAACAAAGCAGTTTTTAATGTAAATGCGTTAAAAAAAAAAAAATTGGTGGAAGAGTGAGATTACAAGATAAAACAAACATTTAAGAGCTCTCAGTATAAGTCGAGCTCTTTCTACTATTCTGAGCCCTTTCCATTTCATCCGACATTGGGATGGGGGACGGGTGCAGGGGGGCGGTGAGTGGTGCTTGTTTCGTTCCATAAGGAAACTGAGTAAGATAAAATAGTTAGTTAGTTAGTTAGTTCCTCTCGTTCCTTAACCTGCATCTAAAATAAAAACACGCTGTTTTGGCTCTCCGATCACGGGCGCCCCATCGCAGGCATGCCGTGGGCACAGTCGGTACCGTCAGCGAGGGAGTGGTCGGGCCGCAGAGCCGTTTTAGATCGGGGGCTATTCCTAAAACATTCTGTCGCGGTTGCTAATGTTCTATTACCGTAATACCCGAAAGGTGTCCCCCTTCCACCGGGCGCCAGGTGGAAAGTGTATGCCTCATGCCAAACTCTGTGATCGACTCTGTGTCCCATGTAAAACAAATATCTGACCCATGTCCAAGCACACTCTGTCTCATGCCGTATCAGTTACAAAAATATCTATTTGTTTTCGTCATCTAGACCCTGGAATTTTGCAGGGGAAAATGTAGAGCCACCGATTTTCACCTATTTTCTCATGATGCTACAATATGTAGACGGCTATCTGCTTTTTCCTGAGGGGGTAACTGCTGCTGTTTGTCAGCTTCTCCCAAGAAAAGACATTGGTGTCTTGAGAGTGAAGACTGTCTTTATTTTGTTGTGGACAAAACAGCAAATCCTACAGCAATGTAACATGAAAAAGGATGATAGGCTAAAAGAAGGGTTTGCTATCTCTCAACCTCGGCCTTGAAATGTTGCTTTCCCATCAAGAATTTCTGTAATTCATAGCACGGCCTCACCAAAGGCTTTACTATTGAGAAACTCACCACACCTCTGCAGCTTCTCATTGTCCTTAAATCCAGTCTAATGGGGCAAAATTCCTCCAACATTCCTGAAAACAAGAAGCTCACAATAGAGTCAAATAGCCTTGATATTAGTGATGCAAGAATTACACATAATTCGTTCGTAGTCTCGAATCTTGGGTCACAAATAAAAAGTGCTGCAAGCTTTTTCATCCGTGCGTCTCAAGCAGCCCAGAAACGAGACCAACGAAGTTGTGAAGTTTCGATTTTCTTTATTATTCCACCAAAATAAATAAATAAAATAAATGAGAAAATTCGATGAAAAGATTTTTGGAATCCAGAGATTACATTCTTACTCCTGAATGCATATTATTTATGACAGAATCCAATGCTTCTTGTCAGAATTATGTCTCGAAAACTTTCCCTCCAGAACTCAACAGAGCAAACCAAGTGACAAAGTGACCAACCCAGTGAGACTCGTCGGGAACGGAATCTCCGAAAAGAGTCAAGCCCTTCATCCCTACTACATCGTACTATACATACTACATATACATACATAAAATACATACATATCATCATACATATATTATGATATGTCATACTGAAAATAAATGGCCCAAACCATGAAATCTGTCAGGCTCTTTTGGGTTTTATTGACTTTTTTTGCACTTCCACAAATCAGCTCTTTTGCCCAAATGCATGTTAACGTAAGCGACTGGAAACAAGTAATTGTGCCGCCTCCTCCTACTGAAGCCAGAGTTACACTTTAGATTTACTGAGGCAATTACAAAAAGGAGTTTAAAATGTGATGTGATATTACTGTTATTCAAAACATGTTCAAAACATACACATAATGTGACTATGATGTGACTTGCCATTTTCGAAAGGAGATTGCTTTTTAAGGCTTAAACATTTGCCCCGGTCGACGGCAATTAAGCACATCTGCGTCAGAGTGGTAAGATTTCCAATTGTTAACACGATGGGTATTAATGTAAGCCCGTGTTTCAAGTTCCGTGGTGTGAAAATGTTTGTCTCTACAGCAACCAACTCCCCAACATACGGACACACATCTTCCCCTGAAGCACCTTCCCTGTCATCCCTCTGCCATTGTTCATCAGTTATAGTACAGGAGGGACCAAGGTTTTTCCACAATGTGTCCTCGAGTAGTCCTAGACGAAGGAGCTTACATTCAGGCTGGATCAGCCCGTATATCTTGTATGTTTTTGAAAGAAGGGCATTCCAATATAGTATCAGTTGTATCACACGGCTCCTTTGCATAGCACAGTATGATTTCATACCACTGTACATTCAAATTTAGGGATAATTCCGCTATAAAGACGGCGCCAAGAAACATCCGGCTTGTATTCTGTGTCAAATGGAATACTTCCTTCATAGAGAGCCGTGCGCTCCTGGCCATGCCTCAAACAGCGGTAAGGGGTTAATATTTACCCTAATTAACCATCATGTGGATCTCAGAGGTTTTTTTTTCCTTTTCTGACAATACAGTCGCCTTACTGCGACGGCATTAGCATACGCTTCCCAAAGATCTATTTGGAGCCAAGTGTTCTTCTCTGCGCCCATGTTCAAAGCTTGGGGAGCCTACAAATACACACACAATGCCCCCGTGGCTTCCACTCACTTGCTGAAAGCAGCTGTTTGAAACTAAAAAGGGAACATGTTTTTGAAACAGGTGATACCGCCTGTGGATTCACAAGGAATTCTAAAGCTCTGCGAAAAAGAAAAAGCCAACACCAATGTATAGCTACGGCGCACGCTGAAAAGATCCAGGAGCGGGGTGTAGCTGAAGCACATTGAAAAGCACGAACCGCATATTGTACACTTTGATATGAAGAACAGATAATGTCAATATAAATGCTAAGAGCCCTTTTGCTATGTAATAGAGAGAAAATATTACTACTGTGCTGATTAAGTGCAAAATGTTGTTGTTTTTTTTGTTTAATATAGGCATATGGCATTTTTTCTTAAACCATCGAAAGGACCTTTGCAGTATCATAACTTGAAGATCATGCATCATGATTCACCCCATGTAGTGATTCAAAAAGGATTACCTAAAGTACAGATAGAAAAACATGCCGAGAGTGAACAAACTGAACATGCATCCCAGGCTCAGCTTAAAGAGGATTTAAAATATAGGCAGAATAATAGCTTTCCCTCGCTCGGTAGATTTAATGAAAGGAGCTCAGCGTCATTACAACTCTCCGCAGTCATTTACATCTCGGTTACGTATAGATCCCAAGACTTGTTTTTTTTTTTTTAAAGCTCAGTATATCCAGAGTTATTTCAAATCTCAGCGATCCCCATCACGATTCAGGTCCAGCGTTGCACCAGCTGCGTCGCAGCTTCTGTCTAGCCAGTGATTAAGCCACGGAGGGAGGGCTCGTCCTGCCATTTAGCCCAGTGGCAGCCCTCAATCTGGCTGTGCAATTACACCCTGCCCTGCTGCGACAGAACATGGGTAAATACACCCCTGAACGCTCACACATGCATACATACAGTAGTGTACTGCATTCTCGGAATGCGCAATATGTATAGGTGGTGGTATATGTATACTTACCAACTTTTGGATCACAACTTTCTCCCACTGGCGTTCATCTGGAGATACCCGATGGAGTTTGTCCGGACAGATGGGGATTCCATTATTGCCTTCACCAGCCATCTGCCCAGCTCAACGCCACCCACTTCGCTCCATCCTGTCCCCCTCGTCCGTCGAGAAAGACACCACCACAAGGTCCTTTTCCTCTGAGACATGACAACCGATGTGTTCATGGTCCCTGCTGCTGTAGAGATGGCATCTGCAACTTCTCAAACACCAAGCCGGGACCGGGACCCAAACCCCTTGGTTCAGCATTGAGAGAGGTTGTGTCAGCGCGTATGGCCTTCCTCATTGGCCATTGGCCTTCATCCCTGTTTTTATTAGCAACAGGCCAAACAAAATTAGGGAATTGGGGTTTTTCCTGATGCATTTAAAACTGCTGTTATGAAACCACTGTTGAAGAAACCACACTTGCACTGTGGGGTCCTAGGTAACTACAGTCCCATATCAAAAGTTGAGAAAGTAGTCTGCAATCAATGTACAACTTTCCAAATGAAAACAACATTTTAGAGAAATTTCAGTCAGCTTTCAGAACCAATCATAGCACAGAAACTGCTCTCACCAAAATAAGCAGAATAATTGTTATTTTGAACTTGAGCATAGCATTTGACACCATTGATCACATTAATCTCATAGATCTTTTTGAGAACGTGGTTGGTCTGTCTGAATGTGTCCTGAAGTGGTTCAGAACTTACATTACAGGGGGGGAAGTTTTTCATGTCTTGGAGATCATGTATCAGAGAAACTGGATATAACTTTTGGAGATGCACAAGGAAGCTGCCTTGGGCCCTTGCTTTTCTCCCTTTATGTGATTCCGTTAGGTGATATTATCTGAGAGCACAATGCAAATTTCCATTTCTATGTCGATGATACACAACTGTATATTTCTGTGGAGCCAAATTTTGCAGATGCCAAAAGTGCCCTGACTGCTTGCTATAAATGATTGGATGAGTAAAAAAGTATTGAAACTAAATGAAGATAAAACAGAAATATTTTGGTCTGCACCATACGACTTGATAAGCTGAATCCCTGGGTCAAATCAGAAGTAACAAGCCTAGGTGTTATTCTAGATTTGGATTTACGTTTTAACTCCCATATCAAGAAAGAGACCAGAACAGCATTCTTTCAACTAAGAAACATTACCAAAGTACGAGCCTTACTAGGCTAGAAAGATGCTAAAAAGCTGTGTTAGACTGCTTGCTAGTCTGCAATTCCCCTTTTGCCGGCCTTCCTCAAAAATTCATTGAGAGACTTAAACTTATTCCAAATCTTTTGTTTGTTTTTTAACGAAAACAAGAAAGTGAGAGCACGTCACTCCAATTTTAGCTACGTTGGCTCCCAGTGTCCTTTAGAATTGATTTTAAAGTAATTTTAGTTGTACACAAACCTCTACAGTAAATGGCTTCAGAATGGCCTACATTACCGAATCACATAAACATTGTATTTTGTCTGACTTTTTCTACTTTTATCTCATCCTTACCTACCCTATTTTTAATTTATTTCATGATTTTATCATTTTACTTTGTAAATGCATTTTACAATATACTAGTTTGCTCTGCTTTTATTACTATTTGATGACCTTCTATTAATGTAAAGCTCTTTGAGTTGCATGTCGTGTATGAAAGGTGCCATCCAAATAGTTATTGTATTGTAATTTTTATCATTATATATTATAATATATTATATTATAGTTATAATAACAGTGAGTTATTTGGACTGCTGAGATATTAGGATCATTAGTACTATTTCCCTTATGACTAATGTTATGATGGACTGCTATTATCATTGTATGTCACTCCTTCACTACTAGTAATAGAAAAAGTTTGGTGAATCTACGAAGAAACAGGAAGCACCCGACCGATACAGTAATCGGTTGGGTGCTTAATAATCAATGAAGATAACGGTGCAGCTGTTCTTATCGAGTCAACCCCTTCCAACTTCAGTTTTATGAGTGAAGCTAGAGTGCATAAGAAAGGAGGTGGAGTTGCCATTTTGTTTAATGATTCCCTCAAAGGAAAGCAGATATCTTGTGGAAATTTTGCTTCTTTTGAATATGTGGCTCTTTAATTGAATTCCCCCCCTAGAGTTATTTACCTAAATATTTACAGGCCACCTAAATACTGTGCAACCTTTTTTGATGAACTTACTGAATTGCTGTCTATGACCTGTATTGACTTTGACTGTATAGTTATTGTGGGTTATTTTTACATCCATTTTGACAACCCCCAGGACAAAGGGACTAAAGAACTGTTGTGTGTTCTTGATAACAATGACAACAAACCACAGCACTGAGATGCTCTTGTTAAGGTCTTGAATGACATCCATCTAAACACAGACAGTGTCAGAATTTCAGTCTAATGGCATAGGGTTACATGATTTCAGTGCTGCATTTGACATTGTCGACCACAACAATTTACGAGACCGACTGGAAAACTGGGCGGGACTTTCTGGCACACTACTCAACTGGTTCACATCCTCCTAAAAATGACCGGGACAACTCTTTGTCTATAGGTAATAACACATCTGAGCGGCACAAAAGGGACGTGAGGAGTTCCCCAAGGCTCCATTCTGGGGCCTCTTCTGTTTAACATCTACATGATGCCACCGGCTCAGATTATGGAAAACAACAAAATATGTTACCATAACTATGCAGACGCCACACAAATATACATACGTACAAACCATATCATGTCCAATACAATCACTGAGCAAGTGCATTGAACAAATCAATGATGGGATGTGCCAGACTTTTCTCCATTTAAATAGAGACAAAACTGAAGTAGTTGTTTATGGACGGCCCATCATTCGCCTCCGCCATGCGCCTCCGTGCCCCCTTCAAGCCCATGAC